>NC_080105.1:52151985-52468485 GCF_950005125.1 Chionomys nivalis | reverse complement strand
TTTCATGCAAAGTTGTCCTTTAAATGATTGCTTTTGAAATCCACAGTTTTAATATCTGAGAACTGTGGTTGAAAGGTAGTGGCTGGTGGAGAATTTGAATATGATCCTTATATTTTAACTGTGAGGCTTATTATGGCTCTACAATTGATACAAGAATGTGAGTTACCTTCTTACAAAAAAAAAATAAGAGGTGTTTAGTTTTAAAGATAAAGAACTAAGGTCCCTTGCATTCTTGTGCCTAATCTCAAGAAATGTACAGTTAAAGTATGGGACAGGCTTCTCTCTCTCTCCTCTCCCTCTTCCTCCTGCCCCCTCTCTCTTTCTTTCTGTCTCTCTCTCTCTCTCTCTCACTCACACACACACATCTGGAAGCTAAAAGTGTGTCTTAGGTTCCCCCAATTGCTTCAGTGTTCATTTTCAATTCTGCAGCCCAGGCACAGAGCCAGGCACGATGTTGGCAAGATGCCCTCCCCCACCTCAGCTGCTTCTACACCTTTCCTTGCAACCTTCTTTACTGCCTGGTTAACAAGCTCTTCCCAATCTGTTCTGAACATGAAAAGCTCTGGACAGGCAGGTGAAATGTATCCCAGGTGACCTCACGGGTGACATAGTCTGGTCACTTAGACAGTGGTTTCTAAGGACCCAGATTTCCTATTACAGAACCTCCTGGTAGGCTCTGATGGAAACATATTAGCTTCACATTGAGTCTCCCACATATATTCACTTGCGATTCATTTTCTGCGAGCTTTATTCCTCCCATCCTCCATCACCCATCTCTCCTTCCGATGTCAGAGGCTTTGCTTTCACCATTAGGGAATCAGAGAAAGCAAGACAAGTCTGAGCAATTGTGATGTGGTTGGAGCCTGCATGGACACCTAGGCTTGTGGGGCTGGAGTCTAATGGGAACTTGGCAGCTCTGTGTGTTAGGAAGGCAGACAGCGTTCATTTGAAACAGAATGAGGATGGGCAGCTAATGATCTTGGACACAAATAGATCTGGCCAGGAGATAATCTGTACTCTTCTGGAAGCACTTCTGTGAGTCGAGTGTGTTCAGAAGCAGGGTATGGCTGCAGCCAGCCTCCTTAGCACAGCGTGCCAGGTCTCTTTCCCACACTGCAAATTCCCTGTGGCCAAGGCCCTTGCTTCTTGCACTCAGGATTGTCTACCTCTCTGTGAGTGGCATTCGGCCACTCTTCCTTCTGTGAGTGCACGTGTCCCATGGTCAGTCCACAGACCACCCTCACCTTCGTACAAATTAGGAAATGATGGAGATAGATTCATTTATTCCTAAAATAACAGAGGTCCTTGGCCACCTGCGACAGAGAGCCAATCCTGCCTGCTGGGACTACAGACGGCTTACATTGGATCCAGGGTGTGGCTTAGAGAAATCATCTTCATAGGGAATCTTTACCATGTGCCTTCCTCTAGTTCCTACCATGATTTCAGGCTTCCTTCCCGGGTCACCCTGAGACATCAGAAAACACAGACCTCGTGCTTTTTGCAGACTTGGTTGTGTAAATTTAGTGTCAGCTCTTCGTTAGTTTCTGCTGAAGACAGGAAAGAAGCCCCTTATGTGTCAAGCTTTGCTGCATCTCCTAGGGGGGCTTCTTAGAAACATCATCAACAGTTTAATCCCCACAGGGGCAATTTACTTTGTTGCTTAGCTTGGAAGAACGGGCTTCCCAAGGAACAGGCTCTTTCTCCCTGGAGATCTGCAACCCCCATAGCCTCTTCCACAACAGCTATTATGCATAGACAGCAGCAGACACTACAGAAGCAAGAACACAACGCTCTCATGGGTGGTAGGATATGTTGACAGCGAGAAAGGGGGCAAAGAAGGGCCAGTCTCAGAATACGGATTCAGAGATGTGTAAACTGATGGGTTCAGAGATGTGCCAACTGATGGGTTCAGGGAGGATTCAGGGGTGACCACGCAGTGAACTATTTAAACTGAACCTTTGCTTCAAGGGAGCCCTGAAGGTGACAACTTGCCATAGAACAATTCCAAAAAGAATCCAATTTTAGGTTAGCCTGCCTATATATAGGAGGATCAGTCTAAGATCAGACTAAGTCTTGTAGGGACCAAATCGCCAAAGGACTTTGAGAGTTAGCAAGGAGACAAACAAATGAGTGGTCCTGGGAAACATGCTACGGAGTAGCAGGGTGGGGAGAAGGCCAGGAGGAACAAACAAGTGCTCCAAACTTTTTGGATTAAGACAAGAGCCACAGAGAAGTGGGGAAAAATATTTATATTACGTTGAGAACTCTAAGCTCAGAGTACCTGCTGGTGCATTGGATGAAAGAAGATGAGGCAGGAAGAGCACATGTGACATTTTAAAGTCTTCAAACATAAAAGGTATACGGCATTCTGGGATTATCTGAGTTCACACAGGAGGGAGTTCAGTGAGGAGACAAGCAACGTGGAATGCCAGAGCAATGTCGTCAAACAGTTAGGAGGCATGTCCAAGTAATAATATACAGATGATTCTCCGGACAAGGAATATACAGATGATTCTCCAGAGGAGGCCGTTTATTCTACAGAATTCACAGGAAAAGCCACAGGGACTCTAACAGGTGTGTGATGTAGAATCAATCTGATCTTCGCAGGCATTTATCGTCATTACTGGTGCGCTTGGTGGCATCTCTGTTGTCAAATGAAAGTGTAGAAGCGTAGAGCTGTCAAAGCAGTCATTGTAAGGACAATAGTTGACAGCAGGGTCCTATAAATTATGTCAGCGAATAGCTCCAGTACACATTTCTACTGAAAATATAGCTAGATGATCATCATCTCTCCCAGAGGATTAAGAAGAAGGGACAGCTGCATCGTGGGTCAATGCAATTAGAATATGGAGCCAGGTGGGAACTCGTTGGCATGAATGTCTGCTGCTTAGATGGTCAGAGGTCCAACCACTAATGACTCTGTTCCTTACCAACTCTCTCCTGGTTCTAACTCCATCTTTCTCAAACACAGATAGCCAAGCATGAGCTCATGAAGCTCCAGGCACACCCCCACCTTCATGGGAAGTAGGGGTGGGGATGAAGCTCATTTGCATCCCAGAGCTGACTTTCTGAGGCTCCCACTATTGGAATGGAACAGTTTCTCCCCTGACTACTTTGTATAGCTGTGTATTCTTTGGTTGGTGTCTTAGAATATGATTGAAGACTGTTGTAGCTATATTACTTTGAGCCTTAATCTCACTAGAGAGATCATTCTTACCATTTATGTTATTCTTATTTGTCTAAAGCAACATAGTTACTTGTGTTCTTCTGGCCATGATTACAATAACCTAGAATATTAATTCATTCAGCAGCCTCGTCCTGGCAGGACAGAAGAGAAATAGGGAGGTGAGCCATACACAGTCTGGATGCTCTTCAGAAATGCTGGGGAAGTCAAGTAGAAGACACAGGCAATACCCTAGCAAGTAGATGCAGCTGTCCTCAGTGGGACTCGTTCTGCCCAAGGATTTAGCACACTGACTCCTACTAATGATACTGATTAAGGCCACTTGTTAGATATGTTAGATATTCACTAACAACCATTCCCATAGTACTTTGAGGCAACCAGCTTCATCCCCACTCTCTGTAGAAGACCTGGACTTAAAGACATGAAGGGTTTTTTGGATAGAAGTTTGGGTAAGAGATTGATGTCCAAAACTGACTGCAAAATCTCTGACCTCGTTGACTGCTCAGTACTGAAGCTCAGGATGCAGTCATCCAACAAGCATTCAACCAAGGATCTGATGCTCCTCCATCCTACAGGGAGAGGCAGTGAAGACACAGGCAGAGGAAGTTCACAGACTGGGTCTAGAAGACTTGACAACTGGTTACAGAATGTAATGTTTTGTGTTATCACACACATACACACACATTCACTCTCTCACACACACTGATACACACTCTCACACACACTGACTCACACACATACATTCACTCACACACACATCACACACACACTCACACACACACACACACTCACTGTGGTGGAATACATTCTCACAGTTGGGATCTGTTGGTTCTGGATTATAGCACTTCCAGTTGCATGCTAAAATCATTTGCTCACTAACACCAAGGTTTAGACTTTTGCCTAACCAATTAGATAAGAACTTCTGTTGGTGAGGACATGGAAACCATGTCTTTAATCTTTTAAGAGGGTCTTCAGCACGGGGGCCAGAACGCCATTCTAGAACCATCTGTGGTTATGTGCATCCGTGACTGAGATATGTGGCAACCACAGCTAGAGGAGAAAGCAATGCTTACCAGTCAGACGTTCTCATCTTCATGGTGCCTCTGCATGTTAGCAGGTTGTGGCTTAGGAGACAGTCTGTTTCTATGTGGTTAATTTCTTCATTTATGCCAGGAAGGAGCAGAAGAGACAGTTACATTCTCCTTCGTATTTCTATGTGAGTCAGATACGTGAAAATAACCCAGGTGAGTAAACTTAGGATTTTGAAAATAATCCTCTTCTTATTTTTAATTGTGTGTGTGTGGGGGGGTGTATGTATGAGTCAGGTACCCCTGGATGTGTTGAACCCTCTGGAGCTGCAGTTAGAGGTGGTTGTGAGCTGTCTCATTTGGGTGCTGAAAACTGAACTCTTACTCTTTCAAGAACAGTGAGTGTTGTCAACCATGGAAATATTGCTCCGTCCTCCAGACTCATCCTCTTAAGGACAATACATACTTAAATGAGACACGTACTTGTTAGGAGTCTGATTGTCAGAGTCCAGAGTCTAGCATAGAAATTAATGGAGAAAAAAGACAAGGCAAAACTGTAGTAAGTAGCCATCACTGTCCTAAAGCATCATATCATTAAAAACAAATGATACTTTGTCTACACGAGGTACCCTGGAAAAACAAGTACTTTTGCACAGAATATTTGCCATTAGACACAGGCTGAATCATGGCTAACCTGAAATCTTTAAGCTGAAGCTATATTTAGTCTACTAAGCCAAATGTCACCAAACACCCTGACACAAGAGCTCTAGTTAATGCGGCCTTATTGGAGAATGTTACCCAAGAGTACAGGGCTGGTGACTCACATTGGGATGAGCCATAACAAGGCTGATGGAGGGGCTCATTCTCTTTTCACCTTAATGCATGGTTCCTGTGCAGAATACATAATTAAAAGGGTGTGCACAGAGGCGGGCATCATCTGCAAGTTCAAAGGAAACACAAAGAGCCAAAGCAAGCCCCCTCCGACCTTGCCAGGCCTCTCCTCGAATGGAGTACCAGCTGGAGAAAGCTGAACTGATAATGGCCCAGCTGCATATTCTAACAAGATCTTTATGATACAGGCAAGGTCAAGTGCTCTCTCATGTTGAGTATTGATGCTGTTGTGCACGGAGAGAGACAGAGAGGCTGCCGGGATGAAGATAGGATTGTGATCTGGATACCCAATCCAGTCCCCGCCCCCAGGACAACCAGCAGAACATGTCCTTTTCCAATAGAGTGGAGGCTGGGGTGGTTTGTCAAAGAATCACCTGTGCTCATAATATTCAATAATTTTCATAATATTGAAAATGCTCTTTCAATCCCCAGCATTGATGGGGATTTTTATCTCAGGTAAATTCATACCTTGATGCCAATGGTGTCAATGTTGCTGGCAGCATTCTGCTTAAATGAATGTTCACCTTCCTTCAATTCCATTCTATGCAAATTAAAGTTGACCTATTTTATCACAAACCCAAGCAACTGCCATGCTCTAAGTCTTCTTCAGTATCCTACCTGAGCTAAGACCTTCTGCACATTTTATCTTTTGATCATCAAAGATTAACAGGCTGCATCTTCCAAGTCTTATTTTCAATAACTCATAAAAAATCAGCTTAAAAATGAAACAAAGATTACTGAAGATGAAATTTTCCAAACTATGTTTATAAGAAATAATCAATTAAAATGAAATCTCAATTACATCAGAAATCAATGACATTGAAAAGTTGTTCTCTAGACATGGTATCTCCAAAAGGTGCCAGTATTTAGATTCAAGGAAAAGATGTCACAGTCAAGTTTTATGATATTAAAACAAATTTGGTTAGCTTTTGCTTTTAAGTTTTGCCAAGAAGAAGCAGACTCTTAAAAATCTGACAGTATCTATGAAGTTAATTAGAATGTGATTCCACTCAGCTCCAAGGAAGGAGGGTCTGGTGACTGTGATCCACCGTGGCTTTCTTCACAGTCTGGGCTACAGGTGCTAAGACGTGGTTAGATTAAGCATGAACAATGTCTCTTTAAGATCCAAAAGCAGATGAAATACAATTGCAGCTGCCTTCCCATCCCTTTTGAGTTCTGACCCTGCAACCTCGCCTTGTTCTCATAGTGAAGCATTAGGGAAGTTCAAAAGTGTTATGAGCTAATTTCCAAATTGATAAATTACTGTTGCATCTTTTGAGGCTTTATTTTAGGAAAAATTATATGATGTTGAAAACGTACTGTCATCATTTATCCTCATCTATTTGGACAATAACTTTCTTTTTATGGTATTTTGAATCCTTAAGGGGAACTCAATTTTACTCTCAATAACAAGAAATACTGTTATTGATCCAAACCGCAGAGAAACATATGACATTTTCCTAGTTGCTAAACTTAATCTACTTGAAAAACCTAACCCATAATGAGGAGCTGCACATTAATCCCGTGCCCACCGATGGCGTGTGGACTACTTGGAAGGTGTTTTGCCCGCCAGTGCAGATGGCCTCAGCATCAAGGTGCCCTGGTTGTAGGTCTCTTCACTGAGCAGATATGTTGAGCACAGTACCTGCTTCATTTGAGAACCTGGGGATCTAGGAAGGACTTAAGAGTCAGTTGGGGTATGTGTTGGGTGGGGTGCACATACATGCTAGGAGGAAGGGGGCTTAAGAAGTATAGGTAGCTATTAGAACAGTGGGTCTCAACCTCCCAAATGCTATGATCATTTAATATAGTTGCTCATATTGTGGTGACCCCCAATCATAAAATTTTCATTGATACTTCATAACTATAATTTTGTTACTTTTATGAATTGTAAATATCTGATATGCAGGATATCTGACAGGTGACTCCTGTGAAGGGGTCGTTTGACCCCCAAAGGGGTCACAAGCCACAGGTTGAGAAACCCTGTATCAGGAGCATCTGAGACAAAGCTCCTAAAAGACTTCATGCAAAAGGCTATGGTAGATATGGTTGCAACAACATAGTGACACACATGGGGTAAACAAACAACATGGAACTGCTCCTACGTTTCTGGAGGCCAGGAGTCTAAGTTGAAGACTGCATCCTTTCAAATCCTCGTGTTGGTGCGTAGCACAGAGTGACCTGAGTTTCAGCTGGGCATGCGTGCAGCGTGTCGCGTGCTCCCTTACTCAGAATCAACCTGGAACCTCTCCTGGCTTGATCTGGGTGGGTGCTGGGAATTGACATCACCTGGGCTCTGGAAAGCACCGACGGCTTCTGCCTGTGAACAGTGGCTCCGATCTCTCCAGGTTCTGACTTGAATGTTTAGTCCTAACCCAACACTTACCACTGTGACAAGATACAAAACCTGGATATAAAAATTACCTCTCCCTGGACAAAACATAAGGAATAGGGTTTTCATAAAAGTTACAGGAAAGTAGGGCCTGGTCCATTCCCCATACCAAAGAGTCGACGCTGATCTTCAACCCCAAAGTTTAATTGTGACTCTAAATGAATACTTTTTTCTGTGATTGTTGTTCAGGGTTGTGCTTAGTTGTTTTTAGACAGGGCTTCACCACATAGCATACACTGGCCTCAATATCAGAAACCACCTAGCAGAGCCTCCTGAATTCTGTGAGTTTACACATCAGTACCACACAAAACCACAGTGAGACTATCATATTAAAACAATAAGATGGGAAGTTTAGCACACACATGGATAGGGTGTCTCGTGTCTACACGTTTGAGAGCTTTGTTCTTAGAAGCTTGCAGTGAGTCAGTCACTACGTTGTTTGTGTATTGTGTTGGTTATAAATGCTTTACAGCCAATAAATATAAAAGCTAAAGTGTTTATTCTGAGTAAGGGCATGTGTTGAGTACAGGGAAAGCATTTACAAATTTTCAAGCATACGTTGTTATTGTTTTTGATTTGTATGCGTGTGGAGCTGTGTGCATGGCAGTGCAGGTGCCCAAAGCGGCCAGGGGCATCAGATCTGCTGCAGATGGAGTTCTGAGTTACCAATGTGGGCCCTAAGAGCTGAACCTGAGTCCCCAGGAGAGCAGTACACACTCTTAACCTCTGAGTTACCTCCAGCCCCACATTTAAATATTTTGAAGACAAGGTTGAAGCTACTTGGCTTTGTGGTCTGCCTGCTCCAGCCTTTTAATGACTGGAGTCATAGGCCCGACAACTCGAGGAAGTATTTTAGAGATGTCACTGGAATATGGCTGTCATATGACTCTTAAGACATGATTGTGGCAGATGGATGAACGGCTACTTCACAGATTATCAAGTTGAAGGCTGTGGCATAGTGAACTGCGGTGCTGAACCAGATCTCCCCAGTTCTGAAACCCAGGGACTTAGCTCATTACTCCCTGCCTCTGTGATTTGGTCAGTTTAATTTCTCTAAATCAACAACTGTGAGACATGGGCATATCGCTTACTTCTGCAATCTTTAATTCCCCTTGCAAATCAACACAAGGTTGCTTCGTAAAGGCCAGTTACTTATAAAACTGACATTCTCTAAAGTACCATAATGCCAAAGCTTCAGATTTTTTTAAACCTGAGGTATTTGAATATTACTGGGAAAGTTAGCTAACTCACAGGATGAACAGATCTGGGAAAGCATTAGGACACATATGGACACTGTTTCTTCTTTGTGCTTAGCCAATGAAGACAATGTTCCCTACAAGGTAATATTCGAAAAGGAAAGAAACAGCTCAAGACGAGGGATGAATTCAGTCTGTTCCCAACACATTAAATCCATTTCATACCATTAAGCCAAAGCTCTGAGGTCTGGCATTTACTCCGACCCCTGGACATTTGGTGGCCTATCTAGTTGCTCCTCGTGGCTTACCACAGTCACGGGTAAGGGAAACAGTCCAAACAAATCTCTTAGAGAAGGCACAAGAAGGAATTATGTTCTAGGCTACATCACCTAGGAACCCAAGGGTGTGGTTCTTGAAGTGCATGAGGTTTTGGCTTCAGAGCCCTGCTCTACAGGTATTGCTCAGTTCTGCAAAAGTTTATCTTGGGGAAATTTTTGTGTGAGAGAAAAAAAATATAAAGATAAAAGTACAGATACTTTTAACAAAACTGACTAACATTCTGTCAGCAGCATGCATTTCCATCTGTCAGAATTCACTACCTTTTCTTGGCAAGTAGTTGAATTTTGAGCCTAAAACAAAGGGACAAAAGTGTACTTATCAGAAACGTTGTGTGTGTGTGTGTGTGTGTGGTCTTGTCTTCCATTATTTCTATATACAGCAAGTTGCCCTCATCATCGTGGAAGAAGTCACATGGACTGCTTGCAGACTGAATACAATGTAGATGCTCTTGTTTAAAGTCAGAGGTGTCAGTGTGTGAGACTGTGTTCTGGGTGGGAGTAGGGATGGAGAGAGCTGGAGGGGCAGAGCCAGCCACTACTCTGTGAAATGAGCTCCACCACCTGATGAGAGCGATAAAAATACACATGGTGTCCCGATCCTCTTTCAGCTGTCACCCTGGGAAGGACTTGTCAATAACAATGACACGGTTAAACAGGCTTGCTCATGGATCCTGGGAAAGCCACAATGGCCTGTCTATTGTCTCCGGAAAGGGTACAGTGAAGCCATCATCTCACAGGGATGTAGGGGACCAACTTGTAGGGAATGTCAAAGGTATTATGAAGAGACAGTTTCAATTTTTCTTACATGTCTGCTAATAGAGCACACATAATGTCTTTCTAAAGATTTTTATTTTCAGATCTTTAAATATGAGTGATTTATTGTGACCTATTTTTATCTAAAATGGTTTTTATAACCACTGTGATATTTATATTTTTTTAGAAGGTCCTCAAATTGTAGGACCATTAGGCTTAAGAAAACCTTCCAGCAATCTATGCTAACCAAGATGACGCTTCAGTTCTCATCGTGGACAATAACGTAAAAAGGTTGATCAAAGTATTTATAAAATTCCATTTTTATAATTAGCTGAAAATTTAAAATGTTTTGGAATCAAGACAGGCAGCTACCCTTTTTTCCTGTGTGTGTGACCTTGATTTGATTCTATCCCCATGCCTGGGAAATGTAGCCATGTATTCAGTCCACTTCTTGCGGAAACCGGGTATTATGTGGTGGTAGGAGCACACCCTCTATGATTTCTTTCTGACCTTCCTAAACAGCGGCATACATTTCCGTCCACTTAATAAAAGTAAATGCAGTTTTACTACCCCAAGCCCTTAGTCTTACAACTGGAGACATAGTTCCAATTTATCTTCTTAAAATTTTGTCGAAGGCATTTCCTTTTTCCCCCGAGTGCACCCAAAGTAAGTTTCTGCTTTTTATTGATTTGTTGTCTGCGTGGGGCTATTTACAGGGCAATACATGCTCAGTGCTCTCGCCTGATAAGTCTGCAGTGTTAGCGGAGAGGAGACACTGATCGGAAAGGGCTCAGGTCCTGCTTCCTATCTCTCACCATGGAAACTTCTTTCCTGATTAACTGGAACTGCAGAGGGATCACCCTTTGCTTCCAGTGTCAATTAGAAGTTCACGTGGCTGTTAAATACTTAGGCACCGTGATTTAGATTCCCTGGCAAGGATGTGCCCTGGTTCTATTCAAAAAGAACATTATTTGCACACTGTCATATAAATCCTAGAATTACAGTGGGTTGCTAGCACATAAATGTTCACTGTATGATAGCACAAGTTTTGTAATGATGAAGGGTGGAATGGGAGACTCCATGGTGACTCTCCTATCGGGTTTAAGCCAGCATCAGAGAGTGCTCTTGAGACCTCAATTAGCTCTGGCATTCTGGAGACGGAATACCAGGTCAGGCACCATTAGACAGCCAAGGCTTTGCCCAATGGCCAAGGAAACTTACAAAAAGAGAGTATCTAGC
Organism: Chionomys nivalis; assembly: GCF_950005125.1. Classification (NCBI taxonomy): domain Eukaryota; kingdom Metazoa; phylum Chordata; class Mammalia; order Rodentia; family Cricetidae; genus Chionomys; species Chionomys nivalis. The sequence goes on along the minus strand of NC_080105.1, from coordinate 52,457,464 downwards.
GAGGGCTTATAGCTTTAGAAGGTTAGAGCCTATGATGGTGAGGCAAATGTACAACACAGGCGGGAACAGCAGAGAGCTCACGTCTTGATCCACAAGCACAAGACAGAGAAACTGACTCAGAATGACAGGAGCCTTTTGAAATCTTAAAACCAGTTCCAGTAGCATAGCTCCCTCTATGAGGCCACGCCTCCTAATCCTTCTTAAGCAGTTCCACCATCTGGGGACCAAGCATTCAAATCTTTGGGCGTATGGGGTCATTCTTCTTCAGACCACCACATCCAACCTTTGTTGTGCCACAAAACATCTGTCTGCCCACCAAACATAGACTATGAACCATTTATATTAACTTCATCTCAAAGTCATACATTCACAGATGCCAGTAATATTTCCTTTATAGAAAGAAAATGCTTTAATTAAAAAAATTGATTTTTAAGTTACAATTGTGGGTTATAACACAGAAAAATATCTGCTGCCTGATAGTGACATTGTGTTTTGTGATAATAACTTGTGTACTGTTCTCATTATCATGAGTAATAATGACTGAAGTTGTAAGCGTTGGTGTGGCACACAAGGTAGGGTCTTATTTGCTATACTACATGGGACACTCTGCAGCTGCACTGTGTTTTCTCTCTGGTGTTAACATATTGTAGATGCACATAATTTAAATCCCAACAGAAAGAAAACAGAAAATCAGGATTATTAGTGCTGTATTCTTCCTTATGAGACAAATATTTCCCCAAGGACCCTAAGCACATCTAGCGTGAATACCAGGGCTTTTGTTTCTGAAATACAAACATGTTTCATCAGCAAAGTTACAGAAAGCAATCCATGGCAATTTTTAGTGTTGTGTTTTATACACAAAAATGTATAGTTTAAGATTTTGTGTTTCTTCCCAGTTGGTCTGCTTGATTATTCACAATTATTAATTCACAGCTCATGCACTCAAGGATCATCTACTACAATGAGGTGCATCACACAGGCTGTTCTTTCAGGGAGTGCCATGGTTCCAGCTCCTGAGCTCTATAGGATCTCAGGTTTCTCTGTAGAAAAGCTGGATCAGAATTAACAGTATGGCTCTTGCCCCAGGTAGCCTGGATGTCAGTACAAGGTGGAGACACACCTTTGCAAGATGAGTCCTTCAGGTGAGCCCTATCTGAAATGGAGCTTATACCTTAGATCCTGGGATTGGTACACAGCATTGAGGAATGCCTACTCTTCGGAACACAGAGGATTTTATGGATTGGGGTAGATTACCAGGACACTTCTGGTTAGACATGCCCCAGGGAGTGGCTCCAATGCCAAGCCCATAGATTAGTTAACACTGGTTAAGAAATAACATGATTCCCATGAGAAAAAAAAAAAACCTCTTTATATTGTGTGCCTTATTGATGTCTAAAAATAGTCATTCTAGAAATTTATCTCCCAAAAGTGAAGACTGGTTCTAGATTTTGCCTACTCTCTTGAGCCAAACCAAGAGCATCTATAGAACCAAGGCTGAAGGTCATGGTGATTCCACAAGGCTAAGCCTTCTGAAGCACTTTAGGCTAAGAATGAAAACTTGTATTGGAGAAACATGTTCAAACAAAATTATTGAAGAATTTGCTTTAGAAAATGGGCAAATGGTGCTCCTTCCAAAATCCAAAGATCACTTAATGAAATCCTCAATACCAGATATATTCAAATCCTCTTTTTCCTTGTTGATCAGGCCTAAGAGACTCCCAAATTGCTGTTGCCATTGGTTACTACTCAAAGATGGAAAGTGAGTTCCTATTGCTAAAGACACTGTGTAATTCAGACATGTAACCCAGAGCCCTCTGAGTTGGAACGAACCTGAAAAACCTCTCCAGGAGGATCAGAAAGTACTTTCTAAGCATCCAAATGAAAGAGGCAACCAATGGTCCTGCCAGTTGTGACATACAGTAAGAGTAAAATACTGGTGAAGAGCCAGCCAGATGTTTGCTGTGCAAGTGGAAAGAACTGAGTTCAGATCTCCAACACTCCCGTACAAGCCAGCTGTGGGTGGGTGTGCTTGTTACCCCAGGGGCAGGGATTGTGCAAGACTATTTTGGACTGAACAAAATAGTTTCCAGTTTCACCACAGATCCCGTATGAAATAGGACTGTAGAAAAGGAGGAAGATTCTTGAAGTTGGCCTCTGACTGCCATACATGCATGTACAGGTGAGTGCAAACACACACACACACACACACACACGCAGAGAGTAACACCGCTAAATTGTCAGCTTTAACTGACTGCCATACCGCACTGTCATCAGACCCATTATAATAATATTGTCATCAATACCCTTTATCAAGCTGATGATTCTCCCCTGAGGGTCTACCAGAGTTGCAGAAATCTCTTTCAGGAAAAGCTGTGTGATATCATTTGCCTCCCTTTGGCTCAGATGAGTCATTGACAAGGCATATTTGCCTCCGTTTCTTTTCTCATTAGCTCGAGGATATTAAAACAGTGTCTTTCACAGCCTGTGGGATCTTAAATGCAATACAAATAAAGGCATTCATGCTGACGATATGGTATGCGGTCACAGAGACTTACATAATCACGAAATGAAAACATAAAATCCAAATCCAATCACACAGGACAGGAGGATTCCCCCTGGTCTACAGAGCCCGGCTCGGCAAATCGTCTTAGCGGTTGAATGATGAATTTACAGACATGGTCCACAGGGAAAAGGATATCACCATGCTGATATCACTGAGGTCTCTAACTACCGCAACCAACCTGGGCATCCAGCACCAAACTGTGGAGAATATGAAGACAGAGGTCAGAGAAAACTCTTGCAAGCAATATAAGCATTATCTGAACACAAGCAATACTCTCAATCTGAAGGGAGCCGAGCCCGAGTCTGGCACCTTTCTGTTAGCCTCTGTGGTTGAGATGATTTTCCTTATGTCATAACTTCCGATGGTTGGTAGAGGAGAAGTAAAGGCCTATCCTCGTTAGAGTTACTATTGCTGTGATGAACCAATATGACCAAAAACAAACTGGGGAGGGAAAGATTTATTTCCCTTATGCTTCCATTTAACAGATTGTCATCAAAAGCAGTGAATGAAGGTGGGCACTTCAGCAGGGCCGGAACCTGGAGCCTGCAGCTGATGCAGAGGCCATGGAGGGATGCAGCTTACTGGCTTTCTCACCCAGGGCTTCCTCAGGACCACCAGTCCAGAAGTGGCACCGTCCACAATGGGCTGGGCCTTCTGGGCCTTCCCACATCAATCGCTAATTAAGAAAATGCCTTACATGCTTAACTATAGCCTGATCTTTTGGAGTCACTTTCTCAGTTGAGTCTCCCTCTTCTCTGGTGACCCCAACTTGTGCCAGCTGACAAAGCTGGCCAGCACAAGGTCCATGAAGGGAAAACTCCCTCTAGCCAAGTAGATAGGCCTGGGTAGAGACCTAGCGTTCCAGGGAGGTTTCCTCTCTGATGTTGCTAAGGGACCACTTTTGAGGAAGGCACGTTCACTGTAAGCCATGCTAAGGAAATAAAATAATTATCCCCTTATTGAGCGACTCTGTCTTCTCTAAGCTCCTGCTCCCAGCAGGGTCTCTACACGCCACGCTGGGTCTGTCCATATTTCTATTCTGCTCCCTCTTTCTGATACTTTAGGCTCCTCACTTTCTCTTAAGCCCCTCCCCCACCCTCTCCTTGAGGCTGCCTTCTGCCATGGGGTGGAAATCCATGCTGGTTTAAAAGAGAGCATTTTCCCTTCCCTCTTCCATCACCCTCCTCTGGGAAGCTGCTGAGGTTTACAGCTTGCCAGCCGTATGCCATTTTTCTTTCAAACTTGTCCTCGAGATTCTGTTTGATCCATTCTTAATGGTTTATTATTATTAATTGAAATAATAAAAACACCAAGTGGGGAAACCAATTTCCTTGTTATCATCTGGTTACTATGAAGGAATCCCTCAAATTCCAGTAACAATGGAATGAATTTTAAAAACTAGGCTGTGATTAAAAAACATTCCCGAGACTTGTGGTTTAGGTGGTCAGGTCTCTGGAATGCCTTTATTAAGAAGTAGAAGCCTCAACAAATCCCTAAACAATGTCCTCAAAGTGGCCACATTTTCTGCCCCTTGCCCAATAGCATTTGATCCTACGCATAGTGACATTATTTCCCAGCCTTTGTTATGTTCCTTTAATGGCTCGTACTTCCTTCCTTTTCCTCTGCATCAGTGGTGCTGAGTACTCAACCTTCCTGTCTGTACCTCCTCACTGGGTTTCTGCAAGTCTGAAGAGAAGTGAAGAAGGGCATCTTCATGAACTGTTCTTCTTCCTGGCATCGGGACCAATGTATCTCTAGGTTTTCCACACTCGACTTCAGATTGTCTTCACCAGATGTATCTCACAGGTGAGCTGTCTCTGAGCCTAGACAGGCAGGCTTAGGAAAGCGCACACCATCTGGCAGCTAACATCTTTTCATTGATGCTCCACCTCTTCGGGGACCACCGGTAGACAGCTACTGAGTCACTCAAGATCTATGCACCATTCCTGTAACTTACAAATGCATCATGTAGGGGGCTCGACAAGTCTTTTGGGTCTTCAAATGACAAAGGGTGGGGTGAGGTCTTACCGAGGTTTGGCATTTTACCAGGCAGGTGCATTTTGTAAGATCTTGTATTACACAAAGGCACCCACATTAACATAGGCTGCATGGAGGGGCCTCTGCAACAACTATGACCTCACATGTTCTCTGTCTGCAAGGCATGGCTGTGGTTCTGGGCTGAGGACAGGCTTCAGTGGCTAAGGCTGTGTTTCTTGCTTGGCCCTGTTTTTCCTCACCCAGTTATTGTGTCTCCTACAGTGACGGTGCCAGAGCTACTGCTCCTAACATCAGCATGATTGCTTTCTAGAACCTTTCTGTTAATGAGTGAGCCACAGCTCCAGGACCTGTGCTTCTATTGGATGGTGCAGGCCAGGATGATCCTCCAAGCCTCCTAAGACCCTGAGTTCAACATGGTTCCTCCCTGTGTTCAATTTTGAGGAAATATTCCTCCTCCTAAGCTCCTATCTCCAAACAAGTATCCACAAAAGTATGAGCCTCTGTTTGAACCTCAGCACTTTCATGAACCAAACTGTGGGGCCTGGGGCAAATGTTTGACTCTCCCTAAGCACACACTTCTTATCAATAACAAAGATTTATCTACTTTTCAAGGTTTTGTGGATATTAAATTACATAATTCACTGCCTTATCACAGTGTATTGAAGAAGCAATAGCCATGACTTCTCTTCCTTCCTATCAACATCAGTTGCCCTATCTCAAACCACACACGTCTTTTCTGCTTCCAGCCTTTCTCTTCTCCATGGCACCCAGGAATCTAAAGCTTCCTCCATTCTGATTATTTCATTCTTCATAGTTCTCCAATGAATGTGAGGTTCTGTGACTGCCTAGGTGTGATAAATGGCTGTCCTCTGTCACTCCTACCTTCCTCCTCTACTTAGCCAGATTGAGAACCTCCCACAGGCATTTATAGGAAACCTATATGAGATGTTTAGACATGGAGAGATGTAGGATTAGGACACCTGCTCAGCTTTAACATGACTGCATGTTCATGTCCTGCCTACACTCACATCTTTATTCAATGTTCAATGCTGATATTTTTTGTCTGCCTATGTCAAGCCTAGGTATTTTCAGACTAGTCAAGATAAATTACCCTGTAAAAATAGGATACAAATAAACTCAGCTCTCAAAGTTTAACGTAACAATTGTGTTATGGCTATCATTAGTCAGTGAATCAATGCCCAGAAATATTATAATTTATGTAAACAATTAGTCTCACGAGACAGGGACACACTGGCATTAGCGGCAGAGAGCTGTTGTCTTCACATACAGTTACGGTATTTGATGGCATTTGATCCCAATTCTGAATTCCTGGGACGCTTTTCTTTACCCTGGCATGTCTTTTTCTCTTTATCTGTGGTTAACCGCTGTGTTTGGCAAGTTTGGGCACTGCTTCCATTAATCACAATTTCCTGCTCTTGACATAACCCAATGGGGACAACACACATGGGTTCCAACATCCTGAAAGAAAGCCAACAGGGGCCGGGCGGTGGTGGCGCACGCCTTTAATCCCAGCACTTGGGAGGCAGAGGCAGGCGGATCTCTGTGAGTTCGAGACCAGCCTGGTCTACAAGAGCTAGTTCCAGGACAGGCTCCAAAACCACAGAGAAACCCTGTCTCGAAAAACCAAAAAAAAAAAAAAAAAAAAAAAAAAAACAAAAAAGAAAGCCAACAGGGTTTCTTCAGCATTGGGGTTGTGGGCTGTGCTGCTTCTCAGTTCAGACAGTTAGTATTTATGTTTATTGGTCTTTTCTATTGTTATCTCTGAGAGCTTCGTGGACTGGTTGGTGTGTACACGGTAGCGACTTGGCATTCTTTTATTGATAACGCATGGACTAATAGCTCAGCACCTACTTACTTCAGCTTCGTCTATGTCTTGACTCTGAGCTTCTGTGCACGGTCCCTTCTGTGGCTACTCTCCTGATATTCCAGATCTTGAATCACTAGGACAGCCTGACTTTTCCATTGTCATGATATCTTCATTACACAGCTCCATTATGCTGCCCAGGAGAGGCGGAGGACCCTCTCTCCAGAGAGCTGCAGCCAGCTGGGGGCAGGACCAGTCCGCCCTAGTGTTAGTCAGTGAGGTTCGGGGCCAATTCTGTAAGATCCTGTCCTCTGGGCCCTTCGTGGTATCCGGAGCCATGAACATCAATACAGACAATGACTGCTTCAGAGTCTAAACCGAGAAGTGGGACCTAACAGAAGCCCAGGCTCAGACATCACCATGACCCTGAGTGGTGATGAAGACACCCACCTCAGTCAACTTCTCATCTCTTTTCAGATATATCTTTTTGTCCACAGGACATAAACCAACTTTTGTTAATGAAAACCCCCTAGAGGAAAATTATACTCTGAATGTCACGTACTCAGAAACACAAGCTGTCTATTGTATGCTCAAGGAACGTAATGCACGTTTAAGGAAACATGGCATTCTAAGATTGCACATAATCCAAAAGCATCAGGGCAGAGCCTTTCTGTGCAGTCTACCAGAGCTGTAACACATGAGGGTGCAGCTGATCCAATGCAGGCAAGCTGTAGCTCTTGACTGTGGCTACTGAAACTCTTCAATATGTGACCAGCAGATCTTGCGGTTACCATTTTACAGATAAGGGAAGTGGTTGAGAAAGGTTAAAAACATTCTCCAAGTGCATTAGTTAGCAACAAGGCAAAATATTATAGACATCTGCATCCCTCGGAGCCAGACCCTCACCTCTTTGCACCCCACTGTGCAAAATAATTACCCTTTGTATCTGTGTACTGCCACAGCGATCTGTCCATCATCTGACCCAGACATCTGATCTTGTACAGCAAATACCAAGTTGACAATTTGTGTTAGAAACAGCAAAAAAAAATTCACTTTGATCATAATCCTTTAAAAGTTAATGCTTTCAGTCAACATAATTTATATGCATTTTGTGACCTTAATGAGACATTAAATGTTATAAAATACATATTTAATATTTAATAAAAATTAGAATTGGAAAGAATGCCAAAGTTCAATCCTAGGCGAATTGCTTTAGTGCAGTAGTTTAGATCTGTATGTGTTTATTTCCTTGGTAGGTAATAGGCGTACCTAGAGTGTAACAGAATCATTAGTAGATCTTCATTTTAGTTTCATTTGTGAGAACTGTCTGGCCATGTATGACTTATCGGTGGATTGTGCTAACATCTCAAAGAAAATGTTCTCAGCAGAGAGTTGAACAAGATCCCCCACACTCATTTTATCACAGCGATTAAGAGGCAGTGTGAATGAGAAGCACGGATCTGAGATTCACTACCAGACTGGAGGTGTGTGAGGGACTGCATGTGGCCTAAGCTAGGCAGCTTCAGGTAGACTGTAAGTAAATTCTTGAGTACTACTGATAAACCCACCAAAATAGTTTGTTCCTAATCTAATTACCAAATCTGGTCGTAGGGGCAGATAAACAACTTGGTCTCCTCCTGAGACATTTGTAGAAATTCTTGACATTCGTTCATTTGTGAGATGAAGGTTTTTAGGATTCTTGGCCAGAGAGAACGTTTGGTTTTGCTCTGCTCGTGATTTCTCTTCTCAATAGAGGCCTCCCGAAGAATAGGATCCTAAAGTAGAACAGCCTAACTCCAGTCTTGAATCACAGAGGGTCACAACTTCAAACCACTGCTCGAGTATGTGCTCCAAGAAGGAAAACACAGAAGGCACACCCTGCCTGTACGTGGAAAGGTCTTGATTCAAGGGAGATACTAAATGCAATATTTACTATTACATTCATTTTGAAAAAAAAATGGAAAGAAAAGAAACATTCGATCTAAGATTTGATATGAGGTTTGACTAATACCACATGGTTATAGGTAGGATAAAAAGAATGCTAACCAAGGCTTTGACTTCATGCTGTTATATTACACACAGCTGTTATTTCCCCACCATAATTGGTTGAGCCTTGGGGCACCTCCCTGTGGGAACATGGGTTTAAAACTTGGTTTGCAGGTTAGGCAAAGGCTCTGACCCTTGGGTACCAATGTCCCATGCGAGGACTTCTAACAAAGAAAGGGTTCTTCCTTGGCTCTCTGTCTTAACTTTGCTTGGTTTAGAAAGCATGTTTAGTTTCTCATCAAGGTCTACTCTAATAACACAAAACAACCCTGCTGAAGCAAGAACTTAATTTCAACCCAGATGTCTCATAGATGTTATTAACACACCTTCGGAAGGTACGTGACTCGCTCATAGGCCTTGGCATGTCTTCTTGTCCTGCAGCCTGACTGAAAACAGAATCACAGTTGGGGATGAAGGCCATTTAGATCTTTTAAATGTCAGTCCTGGAGGCAACACTACCATTTGGTTCCTCTTCAAAAAAGATCCTGTTGGGATGTGTGCTGCACTGTAGGGCCGGGTGGGAATGATGCATTTTGCCACCTCAGCGATTCTCTTCTGTCGTGAAGAGAGATGGATGGTGCAAGCATCTGAGAAGTTTCTGGAGTTTTCCACATGGCAGTGTACTAATGTTGCGATAAATGGAAGTGGAGACCTCAGAGAGGCTTGCCTGGATAATGGCTGGGGTCTGCTTTAGCTATGTGTAGTAATATTTCATTTGTATTTTAATAAATAAAGCTGCCTGAAGATCAGAGAGGAAAACAGCTGCACTAGTCAGCCTTCCAGACCAGGCAGTGGTCACATACACCTTAAATCCCAGTAGCCACACTGGTTTGCCATAGAAACTGGGCAGGTAGTGGTGCACACCTTTAATCCCAGCCCTAGAGAGGAATACAAGACAGGAGGCGACAGTTCTCATTCACAGTCTCAATCTGAGATTCCTGGAGGTGGGATGGCCGTTTCAGACTGAGATAGAGATAGGAGCCTGTGGCTGGCTGTTTTGCTTTTCTGACCTTCAAGTTGAACCCCAATTTCTGTTTCTGGGTTCTTATTAATCGTGAGGTGTTGTCTCAGTCACCCCTACTGGGTGCTCCAGTTCATCTGTATCTTCTGTGTCTCGCAGAATGAGACTGTTAGCATTCTATGTTTGTAGAAGGGGTCAGAACAAGAAACACAAGTACAGGGGTTAAAAGGTGACCTAATATTGTTGGTTGTGAGTCTAGCCTTTAGGAACCCTGACTGCTCTTCAGACTGGAGAGGGAGGGGGGAGTGGGAGGTGGGGAGTGGGGGGAGGGGGAGAAAGGGAGGCAGGGAGGAGGCAGAAATTTTTAATAATAAAAAAAAGGTGAAAAAAAAGGTGACCTAAGGCAAATTCAGGGGAAATATCTGGGATGCTCAGCTACAGAAGCAGGAATGTTTCCTCAGAGTGCACATACTCTTGGATGCTGCACATCCATGGACCATGCCTCCAGCCTCATGAAAGGTAAGTTTGACCCTATGTGGGTTAAAAGAAAAACAAAACCAGACGGAACCTCCTTAGGCATATCCACTTCTCCTCCCTGGACCCAGGGGCAGGTGGAAATCTCCTTGTCTGTGTCCCTATTTCTGTGACTAAGAATTTGCTTCCCCAAATTCCTGGGGTATGGGAACCTGAGACAATGATCATTAAAAATTCCTGACCCTAGAACTCTGATTTTGCAACCTTCTTCTGAGTTTGCCCTGTCCTATATTTGTTAATGCTATGTATACCTTTGTATAACACTGTAAAAATTGATAGAGTGGGCACAAATCCATTAAAATACTTATTGACATGTCTGAGATATTTGGACTCCAGCTCAGAAGGAAACATGGCTTTAGGACTGGTGTTCAAACTAGGCTGGGAAGTGACAAATCCCTGTCCAATTATTATTTATATTTTACTCTTTTTTATTTTTTGTTTTTTTGAGACAGAGTTTTTCTGTAGCTTTGGTTCCTGTCCTGGAACTAGCTCTTGTAGACCAGGCTGGCCTCGAACTCACAGAGATCCGCCTGCCTCTGCCTCCCTTGTGCTGGGATTAAAGGTGTGTGCCACCACCGCCCTGCTTATATTTTACTCTTAAAAACGATGTGCACTAAAAGAAAGTCAGGCTCCTACAGTACTGGGGAAGGGAGAAAGAAGCAAATACAGGTGAGTTTTCCATCTTGCTAAAGACATATTAATGCCATTGTAAGACAGGAAGTTGAATAATAAATTGAAGATAACTTTCATGAGCTCCTGCTCATCTTTAAAGATGAAACCATCTCCAAAGTCTGCATGAGGTTCAATACCCAGAAGACTGTGCTGTATTGGAAACTGGATGGAATCAAACTCTATCTTTGCTTCATGAGACTGCAGGGCTGTGGGGAGGGTTATGTCACAGAACAAATTACAGAGCAGCTCAGAGGGTGCCTCTCTGATGGCACCCTGAGTTCTGGGTCCCTTTGAATGTTGTAGAAATTAAGTTTGTGGAATGTTGCTCTACCACATTGCATATTTAAAAAAGGAACTAAGTAAGCAGCATATCAATTTTGCCAAGTTGTGGGAATCAAAAGATTCATTGTGAACCATTTGAACAGGCACCATTATGGATGCATTATTGTTGGGCTCTAATATAACAAAAGACAGATGATTTTAATATAAAGCTATTATGGTTAATAAGAAAACAGACTGATATTGCTAATTATATAATTTATTTTCTCTTTGTTATTGGGATGCGCTTTTTCAGACCATTAAGAGTATAAAACCATAGGAGAACTCCAACTTGGCCTGGTAGTGTACAGTGCCTTCTCCCCAGAGTCATTCATTCTGCCAGTAAGTTGTTACTGAAGATTGCATTTAACAGGCCAAATTCCTATCTAATTCCTACCTCTGGTAGAAGATACTCATTCAAGAGAAATGGGAAGGTAAGTGAGGTCTGTACAGTACCATTTCTAGCTTGATGGCAACAGTCCCGCCTTCTGTCTAGGGCATGTTCCTGGAGCTGTTTCAGACAGTCCCTGCCAAATCCTGCTTATTCAAGGCTTCCCAGACAGACCTTCAGGGACATTCCAGTGTTCTAGAATTTCAAGATGGCCAGGGCACACTGTCAAATTGTCTTGGCAACTGTGATTTACTGGACAAGATGCCAATCAAAGGTCTCTCAAGGCTCTGAGAATATTTCATAATGCCAGTGTCTGTTCCCAGGGAAATCTCTGGGGCCTGTGTGTCACAAATCTCTTGAAAGTATATTCCAGAACCCAATCACATGTGTCTTAAGGTCCTTTTCTCATGTTTAATGTGATCTCTGTCATTGTAAATGCCATTGTTTTGTCCATACTAAAAGGAATTTGGTTTCAATTGATTTCCCTGTTGACAGTTTGTCTCTGATGAATCAAATCCATCACCAGAAATTCAACTCAATCCTGGTCTGAGGAACTCTGAGCACTCAGGGAACTCCTACGTTAAAATCTAAACCCTTCACACCATCCTAAACCGTTCCCATCACGTACTTCTGGTATTATCAGCCTCTTTCACTATAATCTAAAATGACAGCTTCTATGCCATTAACCCATAATCTCTTCACTGCCTTGGACACGGTTCTCTTCAAAAGTCATTTTTACTCATGGCTGTCCAGGAGAGAATACATTCCACTGTGAATCTAACCACATTCTCTAATTACTGCTTTCAAAACACATCCCTCCACGTTTCCCGGAACACCTACTCCTATCTTCTCACAGTCTCAGAGGGGTCAGACACCGTCATGCACAAGGTTTGCCTGATTTCCTTAACTGCCTGCTATGCTTACTTGAGACTCTAAGAACACAGCTTCCATGAAGGTAACAGGTTGCCCAATTTAGAGACTGAATCTGCAGTCCTAAGCCATCGGTAAAATGCAGCCTTGACATTTCCAATGAATGAAGGATGACTATGGCAACAACTCTTTCTACCTCTGATATCACAGGAGCCTCCTTAAAAATGTCACCATGATGAACAGCACAACAAGGTAAGGATTAGATTCGTATCTGACTTAGCTCCCTGAATCTCAATGAGTCAAAATACAAACTCAACAGAGTGTTGTGCCACACAGAATACTGCATTCAGTGAGAGACCACACAGAGGACCGTGGTCCCTGGACACTTTAAGGGAACTGAGAAAGCTTACACACTCATCAGGCTTTGAGCCATCCTAACATCCTAGAGTGAAACACTACTACAGGAGGATGGCAATGTTGGCAAAAAGACCTCTTTCATTGTTGGCTATATCTAGGGTGTAAGCACCTTCTATGGGGCACTCACAACAATAAAAACATCTAGTGCATTCCTGAGGCACATCTCCAGTGAAGGAACACATGGCTGTGTTTACTACATTCAAGTCACTGGTGGTGAAGTAACACACAGGATATGGGGGTTTCCCAAGCAAGACACATCCAAATAAAGATGTATTTGCCTAATTTATTTATTAAATTATCCACATGCAATGGGATCAGTCAAATGACACAGAGTGTGATGGTATATACTGTGCTCATCCAGGTAAGAGATTGTATGTGGAGAAACATGGTCTAGGGTAGAGAGAAGTAACTAAATTTAGAGTGATATGTGAGAACTTATAAATTCATTTATTTTTATTTTCACATTTTTATATCCTTAAGAAATTTTATTTGGGGTGTGTCTTTGTGTATGTCTGTCTGTGTCTGTGTGTGTAGAATTGGTCCGTGCCATGATGCATTGTGGAAGTGAGAAGACAGCTTGCAGAAGTCTGTTCACTTTTTCTATGAGGCAGGTCTTAGGGGAGATCTAACTCGGACTGCCCGGAGGGGTAGCAGAAAGGCCCTTCCCCTACTGAGCCATTTCTCCAGCCCTGGTGACATATTCTAATACAGTTGCCATAGACTGGCCTTAAATCCGAGATCCTCCTGCCTCGGTGTCTCTAACTGCTGGGATTACAGGGGTGTGCCCCTATGCCAAAGCCTTATTTGATGAGTATATTTTAGCAACTAAACAGACAGACTTAGGAAGGAACAGTCAATATGCGTGTGCCACTATGGTGATTCGGGATCTGGGCAAGCTGAATTGTGAAGTGTTATGTTCCCATCTTCCACCCCCCTTTGCAGCTGTAAGAAAGAATTTGGAATTTCCTTGAATATTAATGTAAATAGGAACCATGGGGCAAATTTTTTCACTGGAGTAACAGAACTCACCAGTTACTAGATGGAAATATGGAGTGTGTTCAGAGGACCGAGGTGGAGGACCTTGTGGAAGAGCTCAGGAACAGGGCAGGAGAGCTAATATACCCAGTCTACTCCTATGCCTCTGAAAGAAGACCTGCACAGGCTGAGGCTTACGCAGGTCAGTCAGGAGAATTCTAGCTGCAAACTTTGGGAGGGATGCCATCGCATGATTTATATTTTGAGCATTAAGTTTTTAGCAGCCGACTTTATAAAATGTCCACAGCATCTGTTCTGAATTTCAGATCAGTTTTATTGTTGTCAGCTGGCCTTTCTTTCAAGGCTTGCCATTTTCAACACCACCCCACCTGGAACCTTCATTTTATTGTGTTTTAGAATTAAAGAGAAATTAAGCATCATATGGACTGTCTGACTGAATTATCCAAGGGAGATAATAGGACAAGACTGAGCGAAGTGGCTGACAGCCATTTGTTGAGGTTTGGAAGATGGATACGAGGCTATTAGCTTGGAAAAGTCACTGTAGACAGGAGACAAATGAGCAGTTTAATCCTGTGCCTTTCAAAGTGTCCGTTCAGGAAGACCTGTCACAGGGGATAACATGTTAGGAAAATTTCAATTTACAGAAACACTGGATGCTCTGCAATTCAAAGACCCAGAGACACATTATAGTGTGGAAATTGTGGCTTCCAGATGTTGCCAAGGAATTCACTCCATAGAGTACAGAAACCAAACACGGCAGAGCTCCAAAGATTGTAATATGCCTTCTTATAGGATGCCTGGCTCTAAGAAAGAACCTGGGACTCCATGTCATGAAGACAGAGCCTGAAGATTGTAGATGCTGGCTTCCTCCATGGACCAGTATCTCCCAATTTCTTAACCGAATGTGAGTATGCTTATGGTAATTTTGGTATTTATTGATATTCTAAAGGCCCACATTCTCCAAATTTAACACTCAGTGGGAATTAAATACCTGCAGAAGTATCTGTCTAAATTGAAGGGGCAAATATCTAAGAGTGTCTTAAGGGTTGACTATGGCTGTTAGCATAATCGAGAAGACTAGAAATTTGGTTAATACCTGGTTTCTCGAACATGCACACTGCCTGGGTTTTAGAACTGGGGAAGATAAAATAGACTGGCGCTTACAGCTACTGTAGGGAGGCAGATGAGGACTTTGTACACAGACTACAGGCTCTGATTTAACAGAGACACACAGAAAATGTTAATACTGGTCTCTTGTTTCTTGAGCCCAAAGAGTAGGACTCTACTTCTCATTGCTCAGTGGGACTGATGGAAGCCCCAGAATTTTCTCCTTCATCTCCAATAATATGGTAAGTCTTTCCAAGGAACTCGGTAGCCACTCTGAATAACCTTCTTTATAAACCTATTCCAAGAGTGAGCATTTCCTTTCCACATCAGTAAAGATAATTACAGATGCCCATGGAATCTCAACATCTGGGCTTTTTCTCACACATTAATTCCTCCTCCTACCAACGGTGTACAAGAGGTTCCCATTCTTATTAAGGAATTCACCCATATCTTAGATTTTCATGTACAGATCGTTTATCTCTTTGAGTAAATATATCTCTTAGCTCTTTATAAATTATGCTGTGTTGTAAAGAACTTTCTATGAGATTTTTTTGTCTGGATGGTTGACTATTAGCAGTAAATGAAAATGCAATTTACTTAGTATCCCTCAACTTTACTGGTGCTGTCTATTTCTTCTAAGGTTTTTTTTTTTCGAAAAAGTAAACTTTTGGGGTTTTTATCAGTTTTCTGTATAGACGGTCATGGATGCAGGTGGATACCGTATATTTGTTTATTTGCAGTCCTGAGTTAGACATTTGTGAGAGGGCAACACAGTCTTTGTAAAATGAGTCTGGGGTTATTCCACCCACTTTGGTCACCCTCTTGGTAGAGTTTGTGGAGGGCTGGCACTTACTCTACTTTAAGCATATAGAGAATTTGCCACTGAAAGAAATTTGCTGTGTTCAGGGTTGACCCGCCTGCCAACCTTCCTTCCTTCTCCCCCTCAAGAGTGCTAGACAAAGGCTTGAGGAGTGAGCCCCACCCCTGCTGCTTCAGGACAGTCCTGGCTGCTGACTCGAGCTGCCTTTGCTTTGGTGTCTTTTCAGTCTGTTTCTTAAGGGTCACCCATGGGCGGACACTTAAGTCTTATGTTAGCTTTGTGGCCCTCTGTAGTTCTGTGATGTGGGCTATGTTTTTTTCTCCCCCTTTCCTCATTCACTCTACACGTCTACCTCCATAGTTACTTTAGCCCCTTACACATCTGAATTTCAGCTCCGCTGATTTAGTCTAGCATCTTACTAATCTCTGCTCCAGGTGTTACAGACCTCGACTATTTTCTTCCTCTCCTAACTTTGAGTCGAGTCTGTTCTAAAGCCACTAGCTGGGGACACACAGTGCTGTGGCTTACCTGAGACCTGACTCACTTCTTCACACAGACCTTGATGGATATTCTATTCCTTTATGGTGCAGAGGCTGCATCTGAATCCTGTGCTGTTTTGTGTTTCTGCTCTCATTTGCCTGGAGATCTGTTCTGGCTTTTCTTCAGCTTTCTTCTGGGCCCATTGGTTGTTTAGAAGTGTGCCATACAATTTTCACTCATGCTCACAAGCACACGTGCTTGCACACACACACACACACACACACACACACAATTGTTTGAGAATTTCATATACATAAGCAAACCATTTTTTAAAAATCAAATCCACCTCATTCCCTCTTATTTAATTCCTTCCCTATCCCCAGCCACTTTTCCCTCCAGAATCAGCTGCTCTTTCTTTTCAACCCACTGAATCTCCTGACTGCTGCCAGGGTGTACATGAGGCTGCCCCTGAAGTCTAGGTAGCTTCTCAAGGATCGCATCCCTGAAGAAAACTGACCCAACCTTCCCCTCAGCCACCAGTTGCTGATAACTGCTCAGAGTAGGGATGGAATTTCACAGTCCCCCATCCCCATCCAGGAAGGAATTTGGCTGGCTTGACCTTGTACCCCTCTGGTGTATCTTTTTATCTTCTTGCTAATCTTTACCCTCACAGAACACCTACTCAATGTTATTTCAATGTCCTTACATTTGTTTACTTGTTTTTAGCATGATGGCCATTTTTGAGTTTTATCTGGGCACACTTGCAGAGAATGTGTCTGCTGGCTCTAGGCCCTGTTAATGTCTGCAGGGTCTATTGGGAAAGGTGTTTACAATACCCTTTTTAAAAAAAGACTATTTAGAAAATTTGCCTGGATAGAAGAAAACGTCTACTGTTGACAGCTGAGCATTAGACTGTATCATTGCTGAGTCACACAATTCTGTTAATATTTACTATACAGTGGAGCTTGGGTGCATCATGTACTCTTGATGGATTGACCATTTCCAGACATCATTTGTCTTTTGTGACAAATTACAACTTATAGTCCACTTCCTCTGATATAAGCACAGCCACCTGTTCTTCCTTGTCTCCCAAACATGCAGAAACTTCTTTCTAGCCTTCACATCCATTCTGTGTCCTTAAAGGAGCAGTGAGTCTCCTATTAGCAACATACAACAGATCTTATCCCTATGTTTATTTCTGTTGGTTTGATTGGTTTTGTTTGGTTTCTGTTTAATAACCCATTCCTCACCCTCTGTCTTTTGATTGCAGAATTTAATTCATTTATATTTGATGTAATTATGATCAGAAATGCTAATATGGTCATTGTATTAATTATATTTTTCTTGTAAGATTGCTTTGCTCATTCTGCTCTTTTTATCTTTCAGATCTGCTGGTTTATCTTTCCCTGATCCTTCTCTTTTTTTATTTATTTTCTACAGACTCCACAGAGTCTACAGACTCAAGCATTTACCAAGTAGTTTATAAAAACTACTGTATAGCTAAAAGTAATGGATTTTACATGGTTATCAATGTCCCTTCAGTAATGGATTTCATGTGGATATCAACTTATTTTCAGTCATGCATAGACATTCCACATTTCTATTCTTTCTCTCAACTTATCTTCTCTCATTCTCAGAGAGTCAGACCAGGGCAGAGACCTTCTCCTCACTGTCTATCCAGTTTCCTCCTTCAACTCCTAGTCACCCAGCTTCCTCCTCCACATAACACATGGTACCTACACAGAGTGCAGTTGTAATGTAGTACTTTTGTTTTCCTCCCGAACTTCAACCTACAGTCATATGACATTAAATATCAGATACAAACAATGACACATCTGTTATGTTTAAATCTTAATATTTCAAACCCTACCTCCTCTGGACAGAACCTCAGTCACATTCTCTCATGACTTACCATATCTTATATACTATAAATTTGACTCTACCTAGTTTCAATTTTCTCCATAGAGTGCAGTTCTGTGAGGACAAGACTTTGTTTTTGTTTTCTGTTTTCTTTGTTATTTACCAAGAGCTTTCTTATTGTTTACTATAAATATGTTCAGAGTGGCCAAATAAACATTATATTGTGTTCCTTTGATTATCTGCATATTAAGTTCTGTGTTTTTATTTATGAAAAATAATGTTTTCCCTTTCTAATATAATAGAATTCTAATATAATATAATACATGCTGTAACAATTATTTTAATTTTTACCTACAGCATTTGAATTTCTATAACACAGGTTGTTAGAAAGAAATAATTGGCCTGTAATTGTACACAAGAAACATTATGGTGCAATGGAGGTCAAATTTGTTAATATCATTTAATGTACTTTTCAAGCTGTGCCTCTTTAATAAGAAACCATTTACTAGTTGTTGCTATCATGATTCAGTTACTTCATAGTTTTAAAATTGTTTGAGAGCATTAATGATTTTCAATAAAAGATGAGGTTATTGTTAATTTGTGAAGCTGGAATTGATTACGGCCTAGATCTCAAACAACTTTTAATAAATAACCCTGGATCTTCTCTGTAAGAAACCAATAAGAAAGCGCAGGGGAAGCAGCCAGACCTGTCAAAGTGCCTGAGGGTCAGAAAGTGTCCTTGCTGTATTTAGGCCAAGGTGATCTAAATTTTCAACTGTGGAGAGGGCAGCCAGCACAGGAAGCCCAACGCGGACTTTATTCTTTATTAGCCATGAAGACAAGGAGAGGATGGCCTGACAGTGTAGGATCTGAAATCCAAGAAAAAACACAGCGCAGACCAATCATTTTGGCTTAAATTTAAAAGGTTAAAACCCAGTAATTCAGGGCCAGGAAGATGGCTCAGAGGGTAAGAGCCCTAGTGGTGCAATCATGAGGACTGCAGTCCAGAATCCCAGGACCCACGTAAAAAGTCCGTAAGAATACGTGTGTGAGGGTCTTTATGGAGAAAGCGCTGTGACACCAGTGGCAGTGACAGGGAGGGGATGTCCTCAGTGGACTTTAGCCAGGGTAGGTCCTGAAAGGCCTCGGCGAGCAGTTTTCATTCTCATTTATATTATAAAACTACAAGGTGGAATAAGCAAGCAAATGAGATTTTACAGAGGAGGCTGTGGCAGTCAGTAGATTTTAAGGGCAATAATTCATTGTTTCAGCAATTCCTCCAGGTCATTCTGTTCCAGGCAGGAAGTGAACATGCTTGGCAAATAGGCAGTACAAGTAGCTCCTTAAACCAAAATAAATAAATAAATAAAATAAAAAATAAAAAAATCAGTATCTATCAAATAATTGGTCTTTTCTACCTTATTTGTTTTCAAATACACTTAAATCTGAACCCCCAGTGCTGTGGGGGTGGTCAGAGGAGTCTGAATCCAGGGTAGTGGGAGACTGTGTCCCAAGGGAATAAGGCAGGTAAAGACAGACAGACAGACAAGTAGGTAGATAGATAGATGGATAGATAGATAGATAGATGATAGATGGAGAAGGAGAGAGAGAGAAAGAAAGAGAGAGAGAGGGAGAGATACAGAATGGGATATTTGCTACTTTTGCTTCCTCAGGCTACATACATACATTCATACACACCCACACACAAACATAGGTAATTTTAAAGAAACAACTAACATGTATCACTTAGAGTGAGCACCCTGAATGTATCATGTTCATGCCTGTGTGAACCTATAAAACAGCATAAACCTATAAAACCCATGCACCTATAAAGCAGCAATAAGAAGAGCACTTTTAAATCATGGAAAGCAATCAAACAAACAAAAAACAAAGACAAATTGAAAAAAAACTGACAAAGTATAAATACTTCTATAATTGGCATTTAAAGCTGAACTCAACAAAACCTTATACCATACAGTGACACATTAAGTCATACCATACCTACCTACTGACTCCTTATTAGCTTACTCGATTAGCTTACTAATCAAAACTCAGATTTTAAAGCTGCAGTCTTGTCCAACCATTATGATGTTATCATCTACGAACTCCACACTGCAGAAATGTGCAACCCAGGATAAAAAATAAGACTTACCAGAAAGAGCTACCAATGCTATTAGTAAATGTAGGACCCTGGGCTGGGCTGCACCCTAGCTTCCACATGTGTCTTTCTGGTCTACCCCTACTGCAGCAAGTGAAGCTCTGCCCTGAATGGTGTCCTATATAAGGATTGATGTTGCCATAAGATGGACAATTTAGAAAGGAGATAACCTGAATATTGGTGGCAAAAATTATATTAGTGACACTATAATTATTTCTTTTTTATTTTATTAGTATTGAAAAAAATTAATCTGTTTAATAAAAATGTAGTTACTGAGTATAACATAGTGTGCTAGTACATATATACACTGGGCAATGTTTTGATCACATTAAATGTATTTGTCATTCAAGCCTTTATTTTTTGGAGTTGAACAACTCCATAAAACTCCAAACATTATAGGTTAATGTTCTTTTCTACTCTTTAGAAGTTGACAATAAGACCCCATTGCATGCATGTGTGTGCAAACATGTGTTCAATACACACACATATATTATATATGCATCATCTTTGCTGTGTTTTTTCTCTTTCTATTAGGACTTTGAAATGTTTGTGAACTGTGTATTGCTCATCTTTTGGAAACCACCTTCGAATGTGACATTTTTCTTTATCCTTCCCAAACTGTGCTACCAACTGAGAACCAAGTGTTCAAATCCATGATCATGGGGCGGGGGGCAACTCATCATTATACCACAGCAACCATCTTAATAGCAAGCATGAAGAACACAGCTGAATATAACATATCCACTCACAGACACACGGAACCTCTCCATATCCCTTTCTGCTTACACTAAATAAAATAACTATTAAGTAATGCTATGAGCTACACATATATTGTGTGCTATTGATGGGAAAGAGTAGATTACACTGGTTCTCTTATGATCTTCAAATTCATTGGGATCCAATCTATCAAACATGGACTTGAGAAGCCATAACAAAAGGCACGTGAGGAAATGAGAGTGGAAGGAAACTGTGGCTGTGTTCCCTAAAAGACGCACTATGAAGGCCTCTCCTGATGGATACACCCATACATTGAGAGAGGAAGGTCCGAGAAAAAACAGCCCACTGAGCATCCATGTTCCTCTTACATGAAGTAGGCACCTACTTCTACACAAACATAGATAGGTTGGGTGATACTTTGGAATGTTCTATTAAAACAAAAAATTACAATTAGAAATAGTGGGGTTGGAGTGTTAGCTTTACAGTTAAGAAAACTGGCTGCTCTTCCAGTGGTCCTGCGTTCACTGCCGAGGACACCCATGGCAGCTCACAGCCATCTATAACTCCAATTCTAGGGGATCAACACCCTCTTCAGGCCTCTACTTGTACCAGATATACAAGTGGTACACAGACACACATACAAGCAAAACACCCAAATACTAAAAGAAAAATTAAAAATCATCTTCTCTATGTAAGGTGCAGGCATCTTATTTTACACTCAATGTTGTTTGAGAAAATTTAAGGTCTTAATTATGCTGTCACAGTTTTAGCTTCATTGTGTGACCGATAGCTCTAGAAGAGAAAGACAATATAGCAGTTATAAGCACATGCATGGGCAACACACAGTCATGTAAGCATTGGGCATCCAAGTCCATTGCCAGGCAGTCAGCTGCACCACTGTTCTGAGATACTCTTTTACATAAGTTGAAGAATGACGGATGATACATCACAAGGAAGAATGTGTGATATGACAGAGCTTTCATCCCTCTGTCTGGGCTCCAGGACCTGGTAGATACCACACTCCACAGCAGCATCTACAGCGGAAAGAGCTTGGATACAACTGTACCTTCCATCTTCACTCTTAACTCATCTCCAAACTACAATGTGGGGCTCGTCCTGAACCTTCACTCCTGCTCTTCACACTTCGGTAATTTATAGATTAAAAGATGGAACTTAGGTGGAACTGTCACCCCTCCCTTTTCACACTGAGCTCATCTCTGCCTTAAAGAAGGGAGATTGTAGAGAATGCCCCCTCCTTCCCTTTGACCCTTAGTCCAACCCTAAGCCACTTAGAATTAGTCCCAGGGAAGCCTCTGGAAGTCATAGCTATTGCGCATTGTCGAGGATATATATAAATTTTTACACTATGGACATGAGGTTTTTGTCTTTAAATTCCACTCACAGATTTAAATTCTACTCACAGATTGGTTGACACACACACACACACACACACATATATATATATTTCCTGTGTATTTATGTCTCTTCAACTTTTATGGTTGGCAATTAAGTTAATACAATGAAATGTTGTATTTTTCAGACTATTTTTCATCTCCTGAAATGTTCTTGCACTGTGAATTGAGGGATGTGTCAAGGGTGGCTCTGTCACACAAGGTAGTCCTGAAGATACGGACCCAGCAAGAGGAAGGCTTGAATAGCTTCTCTCCTGGGATCCTCCAGTCACAGGGTGATTTCAGAGGGTCTGATGTCAGTCACAATGGCATTTAAGACAGAAAAGCCATGAGTATTCTGAGCTAATGTACATTTTTTTTGCTTCGTTGAAAATTAAGTCACAGTGATCCTCAATATTAAATCATCTCTTTTTGTACTAGCCTTGTTTAAAACCTGAAATGTTGAGAAATCCTGTCTCGAAAAATCCAAAAAAAAAAAAAAAAAAAAACCCTGAAATGTTCAAGTAAGTATGTAGGCTTACATCACTGAAAGATGCTAATTGGGCCTCATGCTAGTCACTCCAGGGAGAATCCTAACTGGCATGATTTATCAAGGAACATTTTTATATCTGTCATTTCCCTTAGTCTGTCTGTAAAGCCTACGCTTTTGTTTGTAAATTTAACATGTATGGGTTTAACTGCATTAAAACACACTCTTGTATCTATTAAAGAAGGCACTAAGAAAATTAGGAGATTAATAATACATTGTTTTAGGCTCTAGATGTATTGTATGTCTTGGGCTTTAGACAATTGGTTTGCTTAAATGTAGGAATATAGAAAAGAAGTGGTAAATAGCAAAATCATCCCACTTCCACCCCAATTCTGGTCTCACATTTGAAAGTCAGACTCACTATTTTCATCCTGGGCTTTCTGAAAATGATTTATCTAGATCCACGGTATCTTAGTCACTTGTTCTATTGAAGTCATATTCCACTTCCTGGCCCCATGAGCTTCCAGCTATACCATAATGTAAACCTGCATTCAATATAATTTAAAAACTCCCCATAGTCTATAACAGTCTTAGCACAGTTTAAAGTCCAAAGTTCAAAGTCTCTTCTGAGACTCAAGGCAGTCTCTTAAGTAAAATTCTCTATTAAATCAAAATAAAAAGTAGAGCATATATTTCTAAGACACAATAGCACAGAATATATATTACCCTTCCAAGAGGGAGGAAAGGGAGCATAATGAGGAAATACTGGACCAAAGTAAGACTGAAAACCAGCGGGATAAACTTCAAATTCTGTATCACCACATTTGATGTCAAGATGATGTTTGGATTTCAAACTCCTTGCAGCTCTGTTGAAAGATTCATTTCATACTCAAGTCTGTAATTTTTCATAGCTGCCATCCCAGAATTCTGGCATCTCCAACATCTTAGAGCTTCCTGCAATGGCCTTTCAGGGACTCCATGCAGGACCACCCCTGGCACACAACCCCATCTTGTATTCTTGACTCTAAAATCAGAACCATGTGGTTGAAGCTGCCATGTTCTGCTGCTTGCTGAGGCTGGAACTTAATCCCTTTGTTCAATTACATTTGCATCAGTTTTCTGTTTCTGATGCTTCCCTGTCCTGCTTAAACATTTCTTTAATTCCTTTTCACATGTAGAAAGCTTAGCTAGGTGGGGTTTTGCCCTAAGATTACCACTCCCTTGATTTCATTTCACATCAGGCTTTTCTTTAAATGTTTTATCTCCTTAAGCACTGAACTTGGCTCTATTACACTTCCTGGAGCTCTTTTTCTCTTCAAATTGTACACTTTGTATCTCTCCTTGTCCCAATTGCTCCTTTTCATTGTCCATCTGCCTAAGAGTGACCACTAATAGCCATATGCCACAGTCAGTACTAGGCTGTCTTGAAATCTCCTCTGCCAACACCATTAATCCTAAATTCTCTGGCAAATATTTAGGACAAGGACAGAATGCAATCATATTCTCTGCTAAAATAACAACAAAAAAAAGGCTACTAGGGCAGTGACTAATAATCTCCCTTCTGAAATGTCTTAGGGTTGTCCGTCACAATCTACATTGTTCTCAGGACCACTCACTGTCTTACCTCTTCTACTAATATCATCCATTAAGTCACCCTTAAAGTAGTCAACTGCTTTCATAATCCATGGTCTCAAAATTCACATTCAATAGCAGCATGGGCATGCCTGTGAAAGCAGTAACCCAGGCCCTGGTACCCACTTATGTCTTTGGCACTGTACTATCAGTAGGAAGAGACAACATGATCAAGGCAACTCCTATGAAAGAAAGCATTTAACTGGGGTGGGTGTTGCTTAAAAATTACAGAGGTTAAATCAATTATCATCATGGCAGGGAACATGATGGCATACAGACAGGTGATGGAGCAGTAGATGAGAAAGAACTCCATCCTGATCCATAAGCAGAGAGATGGAGAGGGAGAGGCTAGATCTGGCATGCACTTTTGAAACCTCAAAGCCCAATCCTTCTAATCCCTCCTGTTTGGGCGGAAGCATCACCCTAGCCCCTGGCACCCATATATCCAAAGAGTCTGGAATGTTCAGGTGGAAGTTCCATCCCAAGCTCTCTCCCTGGGAGTTGCCTCAGTCTAGATTTCACACCTGAGAAAGTTCACCAAATAATGACCCCTCCCCAGAGAGGCTCAAGACCTCTCCCACAGGGTATTTAAGCAGCTCATCTGGGGGGGGGAGGGTCTGGAAAGCCCTCTGGAAGCGTATGTATTCATTAAACCTGTGCTTTTTCTAATTCGGTTTGATTTGGCCTGATTAGGATTATTGCATTGATGAAGAGGTTTATCAGGGTGCAAAAACTTTTCACTTCCAAATAGTGCCATTTCCTGACAACTCAGCATTCAAATAGATGAGCTGTGGGAACCAGTCTTATCCCAACCTCCTCACATAGTTTTCAAACATGAAGAGACAACAAGACTGGGCCTCAGTCACATCTAAAAGCTGCCCGAGTTTAAGTCCACTCTGCCTGAATGAGAATTTACAGGCTGCAGAGTTCTTCCCAGGAAGGCCAAGGTCAGCCTGCACCCCTGGCTTAGCTCACTGCACCACGAGTTTGAAGCAGCTAGGGAGGGGTGCCTAAAAATGTCTACCTGTTTTTAAGAACTATACCAGGGGAGAGTACTGCCTCAGAAGGGTTTCTCTGGAGCTTTACTGAAGCAGGAGATCAAGAAAGCTTGGACAGGATCAGTACTCAACAAAGATGCTAAGTGGACAAGATGACGTTTTAGTACCATCAATGAACCTCGGTTTTTTTTTTTTTTTTTTTTTTTTTTTTTTTTTTTTTTTTTTTTTTTTTTTTTTTGCAAACCTCCTTCAAGAATGTGTGTGTGTCCACACACAAATGAAAAGAGTTTTTAAATTTTATTTTATTTTTTGTTTTTGAGATAGGGTTTCTCTTTGTACCCTTGGCTGTCTCCAAACTCACTTGATAGATCAGGCTTGCCTTGAACTCAGAGATTTGCCTGCCTCTGTCTTTTCAGGTACTAAAAGCATGTACCACCACATCTGACTTGTTTGTATTTTTAATGAATCTTTTTTATTTTTTTATATGCCTTGGTGTTTTTCTTACATGTATGTCTATGTTCGAGTGTCAGATCTCTTGGAGCTGGAGTTACAGACAGTTGTGAGTTGCCATGTGGGTGTTTGGAGTGAACTAATGTCCTTTGGCAGATCAAGCAGCCAATAGTCTGAGTCTCTGAGCTAGCTCTCCAGCCCTGGGAAGAAGGTTTTGTTTGATGTGGACCATAGGAAAAGAAAAAAGGCGTGGAGGGCACAAAATCCACCTGATGCTATAGAATCAGTAAAATGTATCTTAAATTATTAAAACTGTAGATTTAAACATTGCAACAGGGGCAGCTAACATTTCTTTATTCCATCCTTGATTTCATGATGGGGCAACATTCGACATAAGCAGCTGTTCACTTTCCCCAAATTCAGAATCACAAACACTTAAAAGCTAAAATATGGTTTTGTTTATACTGAGGATAGCATGGGAGCGAAATTAAAATGCACCAACTGTAAGTGTTATTCTAGCTATAGCTGATCCCAGCTTATCTCACACAAAGGAGTCAAAGCAGGCAGAAAACACCTCCCAGAGTACAGGGTGACTGGGAATTCTCCAGAAGCTTCACTGCTCAGCTGAACATGTGCCTGAGGTCTTTATTGAAGCACAGTTGCCCCGTTCCTTTTAAGACAGAAGGAATGAGCGTAGACGCTTGGGTATTCTGATTTGCTTGCAGCACAAGCTCTCTGCATTGACATTTCTTATGGTACTTGGTTCTCATAACCCGGCATAAGCTGGGTAATAAGACCTTGATATGTAGGATCTTATTGCTAAGTCTGAGGAAGGCAGCAGATGTTAACTTTATTAAATCAATCAAACTGCACAATTAAAGTTCAAGCACTGCGGTTTAATTAGGACTATGGCTAGTTACAGATCTGTACACAGGATGGGTTTCCACCAAATATCCATGCTGACATTTTGGACGTGATTCAGGCATTCTCACAGAGCCTGTCCAATAAATTAAGCTACCAGCACTCACTTGGTATATTGAGTTGTAGTAAGACTAAGCACTTCACCTTGTATTAGGGCTGGGCAAAGCGGCCTAGAGTGAAGAGTAGGGTGCCAGAAGCCAGCCACTGAGTCAGTGACAGTCGCTGCCCCCGCTGTTAGGAGTCCCACAAGAAGTCCAAGCTATACAACTGACACATATATACAGTTTCATTTTTACAAATGGTAATTCAACATGAACCCATGTCTATTTACATCTTTTAACAGGTATACGATTTTTCTAAGTGCTTTTTAAAGTGCAAAAATTGTCTAAATGTTTTGTCTGCCAAGAATATGAAAAATATTTTATTTAAAAATGTGACAAAATTAGGGACTGAGCTCACATTTAAGAGCATTTGCTGTTCTTCCAAAGGACCTGGATTTAGTTCCCAACACCCACTCTGTGGGTGGCTCACAACATCTGTAACTCCAGTCCCAGGGGATCTAACTCTCCTCTGGCCTCAGCAGAGACTGCATGCAAATTGAGCACATACAGACAGGCAGGCAGGCAAAACACTGATACATGTAAAACAAAGATAAACAAATATTTTTTTAAAATGTTACAAATATGTTATTAAAAAGAAAAATAAAATTGCATTATTTCTTTCCTTAAACATCTAGTCTTTTTGTTGACGTGTTTGCATAATAACAAGCTTATCAAAATACATTTTTGTGATAAATTCGGTTTCTTCAAAATATCTCAATGAACAGAAAATGAGATGAAGCAATGGAAGAAATAAAATCAAAGTGCCTTAAGTCAGCTTAGGTCCAGACATAGAAGACCAGAAAACATTAGATCCATCCAATGCTGGCTTCCACGCTCAAACTCTACTAAATATCCCTGACACTCAACCAACCTGGATGTTAAGAACAGAAATTTACTAACAATCAAGCTTTCCTGAAAGGTCATGAATATCATAAATTATTTTGGTTTTTGTTTGTTTGAATTTTTAAGAAAACAAACAGGATGTAAAAATCTATTATAAACTCATGGATGGTTTTGTTGAGAAAAAGAAAAACTCAAGCAACAGAGGGAAAGATGAGACCTCCATGGCTCATGATATTGCTCTGTCTAGGCTATTAAAAGGGGAGAAAAGACAACAGCAGAGGGTTTATAAATTATCCTTTGTGCTCAATCAGTCAACCTGTCATTCTAGGCTGACACCCTACCTTGCAAAGCTGCGAAATTAACTTTCTTACCTTTGTTCCTCTGTGTCTCTGGGGCTTTCTTTTCTCACAAGCAAGATGAAGGATACATGTTTAAAGACCTAAAATGTTTGGCTTTATTTGCCTTTAACGTAGATTGAGCAAACACTGAAGATGTTATTAAATCTTACGATTTAGTCACACTGCTTAGCAGGCGTGTCAGCATGATCTTTTCTAAAATCGTGGAAGCATAGCCAACCGTGTGTGTGTATGTGTGTGTGAGAGAGAGAGGAGACAGAGAGAGATCGAAAGACAGAGAAACAGAGACAAATATAGAGATAGAGACAGATTGACGGAGAATGAAGGACAGCATTGTCCCCCTGCGCCTTCAGTCTCTACAGACCTACCAGCTTCTGTCTTTGTTGAGGGGGAAAAAATCTTTCTTGGCCTTAGCAAAGACAGAACATGGGCTGTGGTATGAAGTGCAATAATCTGGGAAAATATATGACATCCAGGATTTGTCATAAAACATACCATGTGACAGCCCTGTGACTTCCTAAATTTAAGAGATTTCCATAAACTAATTATTTTCAGTGCTCGGTGTTGACTTTGTGCTACTTTTACAGGCATTGCCACGCTGAAATTTCCACAGAGCAATCATGTGAGGTCCACCCAGGTCTTACAGGCTTCTTATTTTATTTTTCTTTGTAAAATGCCGGTCTTAGAGCAAAATGCACCTCCCGCTGACTCTGCATCATTTTTTCTGTTTGACAGAAGTTTACTGGATGCTCCTTGCTAAACCACCTGGTAAATGTAGGTGAAATGTGAAGGAAAGTAAGACATGGCTCAAGATTTCTGAATGTCCTCACTCACATAAGCAAGGGAGGGCCAGACCTGCCTAGTCCTCCAGCTCCCATTTTCACTGGGTCGGAGGGGAGGGTGAACTAAACACCCACAGAAACACAAATTTGTGTCTGCACAGAGTTTTACTTGTCATTGTTCCTTCAACTGTATGTTGCCATGAACATCTGCATAGCATAGATGAGCTTTGCTATTCTGATGATCTGAAGATGTCTTATTGCATTCAAAAAGTGTGTGTGTGTGTGCGTGAGTTCTACACAAGTAATGTGCCCTGAGGGTTTAGGTGAATGGCTCAGACAGCATCAGTTTCGCATTCATAGGGTCCTGTCATCAACATCCTCCTATGGGTACCTGACTTGGAAAGCTGCAGTCACCTCAGTCCTAGGCCACAGGAAACAGGGGCCCAAAAGGGGGCTGCAGACAGTCGGAAACGATATACACCCACACATTCTGTTTTATAAGTAATTTTTAAAACTAAATGCCATGTTTTAAAATATATCACCAACTGTGTGGTGGAGATTTTCTTCTGACCTCACAGAGACAGTTAAACAGAATCTCCATCGCACCAGGCTCTTGACTTTATTATACTGTGTCTGTCAATGAAGAGCAGATGGATGAGCCTGCTCAGGAAGACCCAACAGCCTTTATCACTGAATCAACCTCACTAAAGCCCTGCTGTGTCCATGTGACAACATCCATGAGCTAAGGTACGTCTGACGGCAGGAGAGGGATACAAGGCATTGAGTGATTGTTATTATTATTATTGTCTTTAAAGCAGATATGACTAAAAGTCGTGGTGATGAAAGATAGTTCAGGATTCTCTAAAATTAATAATAATAGATCTAAACTATCTTTTTCCCCCAATATTTTCAGAAGCCAAAGTGAAATTACTGAAGCCAGAACTCAATCCATACTTCTTCAAATATTGGACATATGTCATATTCTATACACCTTGCCCACGGCTGAATAATCAGTAACTCCGTGTGTTTTTACCAAGAAGACATTTAAATAAGAGAGTGGAGACAGGACGGTCACAGCTACCAAGCCCCACCACACGCACACTTTGGCATTCAGGAATCAGGGCTTGAGTTCCTAAGAGTCTCATTCTTGCCGCTCTGCCTCTGTGTTGACCATATGCCTGGGCTGCATTGCAGGAGTCTCTAAGCCAACGAAATGCATATCAGCTCCTCTGTGCTATTTCATTTGACACATCTTTGCACACAAGTAACTATAAGCATTTTGCCTGTGTTTAGCTATTCATCCATATTTTAATACAGGGCAAGGTATTCGTGACGTAGGTGTGTGATTTACTCTTGACTGGGAGGACATCCTGCCAAATGTACCTGATCTACAGGTTACATGGGAAACTTGATGGCTTCAGGGTCCCAAAGCGCAGGAGCTCTCAGGCCCAGCCTTAGTCACAAAGTCACATAATCCCAACTTCAAGATTAACAACAATGAGAAGCACAACTATAAACATCAATAAGAACACTCCTTTCGATTATCACCAAACACATTGTGATAAGAACATGACATTTTGAAAGTATAGGAAGTACATTAAAGGTTAAATGAAACTGGATATTCTGTTTATTTCTGATAACTGGATGTAGGACAGCAGGACAGTGAATTGCCCTCTTTCTCTTTGAAGATTTAGAGATTTTCACCCCAGTTTCTGAAAAGCCCATTTACAAAGTTTTATCCTAGAGTAAATGTATAGATTACCAATTTCCCTTAACTTCCAGGAAAAATATACATATCCAAGTTACTGAAATAAATGTACCTTCCCAAAATTTGTTTTTGGAACAACATGTAACATATTACACAAATATCAGTTAGTTGACCTAAGTGTTCCTGCCTCAACATGCAATGGTCTGAATATAAAACATGTTTAAAATTATAAAAATACCTTTTAAATTGATGTTGAAAAATAGATTGGAACAAGGAAGCATTTGTAAGCTGCTCATAGCCACGAGGGACTATAAGCAAAATATTTACTGTGTTCAATACAATTTCTACTTTGTGCTGATGTTTTTGTGTGTGCTTGCTTATGAAAGAGAATTTTTTTTGTGTGTGTATGTGAAGTACTTATGCGCCTGTAAAAACAAAGAAAACTCTGTAGGCCACCACACTGCCAATCACCCTGTAAGCTTTCTTTTCTGCATTCCCCATCTTCTCAGGAATATGTATACTCTCCTTAAAATAAAATTGCCATCCATTAACAATTTTATAAACAGCACATTATAGTTAGAAAAGGGGCTTGAATCCAGTTCACTGAGCCAACAAGTCCCAATACCAGCATTTTTTAACCAGACACTATCTAACTATTTCTTATTTCATATTTTGTCACCATTAGAAATTATTTGCAAATGACTTTTGATTTCCCAAAAGGCTTGAGTTTCTCAGTATTTCTGCCTTTCAAACTAGAACATATCTGGTTCCTAAATTGCTGAGATCCTATGAAAGGCAAACCTGAGGTATCTAATTAACAGGATCGTTACTTAAATGAACTTGACCTTAATATGCTTCATCTTCCAGTAGTGTGTCTCAGTGGATATTTTACTACCCTCACACTGCTATTAGTGGGAAGCATGTGGTAATTTATAACTGTCAGACTTAAGAAGGAAGCTCACCTTCCACTCTAAACCCATGGGGATTTTGATTGAAATAGAGTGAGATATTTTCTCCAAATCTATTGATGATTTCTTTTTTAATGACACAGCTAAATCTGCACACACAGTTCTCTGATTCAAAAACTTCTCTGTGCCATCAAAGGAAGGAAAGGGGAAAATTCTGGCCAATCTCCTAAAGGGATAAATCTCACACCAGTCATGGCTGGAAGCCATGGGCACAGATCTGTGTTACTGTCCTCTGTCCTCCAGCTGCTTCATGTGACACACAAAGTCCAAAGTTAAAGCATCGCTGTTTGAAGTGATGTAAATGTGTTATTTTATCTGTCTTCCTTCTCAAAGCCACAGCATGCTGGATACAAACACGAAACCCAATAACTTAGGCTACCCTCAGTAAAGTACTAGTAAGACCTCCACTCTGTCCGATTTCTGGCTTCAGTGCCAATGGTATTTTTAATTGAAATCACAGAAATGAAGCCACCTGACATTTTCATTTGGTTTTTTTAGACTGTAACATCGATTTGTGGAAATGGCTACAATGGACTGTTGGCCTGTTGTCACAGGTGGCGGGAATATTGCTTCCATTCTGTTTGGCACTAGAAGGTCAAAATGCAGCAAGGTGTGACGTGTGGACCAGCATGAGGAACATGTGTTGCCTTAAGGCCACAGCAATGAAAGAAAGGACGTCTCAGACTGGAGGAGGCTGGAAGTCGCATCTAATCAGTAGGAGAAATGCCGTATAGAGTGATGGTCAGACCAGGGCAGCTTGCAGACAAACTAAAGCACGGACCATTTACCTGCGGGAACCTGTGTCCTCACCTCTGTGACTTGCAGTTGTGGTGACAGTTGTGTGATTATTAGTGTCTTATTGGGGATTCTGTGACCAGTGCCTCTGATCAGCTGGACTGTTCGCTAACCTAGAAACCCAGTTTTACCCTTACAGTTGGCCTTCCAACTGTAGTCTCAAAATTAACTACTAGGAATTCTGCAGTATGGTTTGCCAAAATGCTTCAATTCACTGTGGCAAGACAAAGCCTCCCTCCAGCCTCCTGCTGCCTTCCACCCCCACTGCCCACCAATCACATTCTTTTTGGATTTTATATAAAACATGCAAAACAAAACAAAACAAAACAAAAAAGCTGGGCGGTGGTGGTGCACGCCTTTAATCCCAGCACTCGGGAGGCAGAGGCAGGCGGATCTCTGTGAGCTCGAGTCCAGCCTGGTCTACAAGAGCTAGTTCCGGGACGGGCACCAAAGCTACAGAGAAACCCTGTCTCGAAAAACAAAAAACAAAAACAAAAACAAAACAAAACAACAACAACAAAAAAAACGCAAACCTGGCAGTTGGTGGTAAACACTTAAAGCACTAGATTTTTTTAACTATCTAAAAACCATTCCCAATGGGTCTCAGGTAGAAAACACTAGAAAATTTCTCCCCCGCTTGCTTTATTGAGTGAGTATATGGAGGCCAACACCTCTCTTACCTGGACGCAGGAAGGCTATGAGGTTCAGGTGGTCAGTAAATTCGGGCTGTGGGAAGATGGCAGGTCCTGGACTGGGATGGTTGAGTGCATCTTAGAAGCTGATTTGAGGAGTGGTGCTCAGTTACTGCCACTGATAAACATTTTTATCTGATACTAAATTTGCAGGGTAGAAAAGCAAGTTTCAGAAAGGCTAAAGAGTCTCTCAATAAAATTCCATTGCTCACAGGAAGGAGTGCCTGACAGACACCATGAAACTCAGGGAGTAAATTCTGGGATGTGTGTGTGTGGGGGGAAGCAAATAAACAATCCTGCTCGAAGGAGTTCTAAGGCAATTGGTGACAAGTTCAGGTTTTTGTCAGAAGAGAAATGTAGTTACAAGAAGCTGTCAGTCAAATGCAAAGCTGAGGGCAGTGTCTAAGGTAACCAGCAGGGTCTCATAGGCAATGTTAGAAGCGAGATGCAAGAAAGTAAAACCGACTTGAAAGAACTCCAGTCACCGTGTTCAGTGTGAGATCTTGAACCGGATGATGGATTGGAAAGGTGTCTGTGGGATTTTGGGTAAAAATTAAGTTCTGTAAATCAGATTGCAGGATCTATCATCAGTCGGCATCTTGACCATCATAATGACTATGTGGTCCTAAAAAGGAGTGCTCTTGTTTTAATTCTGAAATGTTTCAGGAAAGCATCACAAAGAAAGAATAATAAATCAATTGTGACAATTTTTTTGATGCAACCATACTCAGTGAAGGTACAAAGAACTGAGTGTTAAATATTTTCAAAAGTGTGAAATTATTTGAAACTACAACGCTATCAGTTTTTAAAATTATTTCCCCTTTTCATGGAGAATGCAGAGTAGAAAAGCCATATCCATCACCCTGTGTCTTTAAACAATTAATGTCACCTTGTATTTTTAAACAATCAACACGGGCAATAGGCCTTAGTCATTAGAACATAGGTTTCTAAAAACATTGAATACATGCATGTCAAAAGGGGACGGGACAGAGAGTGTGAGGACCAACACACTTCATACCCTGTTAGTGGTCAAGGTATTTTCTGGGGATTTGTTCATTTTATTTTTTCTAAAGTGTGTATTCCCAGGCATGTATGCAAAAATCACTAGCACATTTTGTTTTTCCTATTAAATTTGGTTTTTTGAGAGAGTTAGAAAACAGAGAAGTCTGGAGCTAGAGGAGACTCAACGGTTCAGAGCACTTGGTTCCCCTGCACAGAGCCCAGGACTAGCTTCTAGCATCCACATAATGATCCACACTGTGCTGTAGCTGCAGTTCCAGAGGAGTCCGTGTAAAGCAGGCATGCACATGGTGTATAGCACACTTGCAGTCACATCACTCAGATACATGAATTAAAATAATCAAGTCAGTAAAAACACACCAAAGTCTACACTGGAGACAATCAAAAACATGCATCTCTTGAAAAATTTCAAAATAATTCCATCTTCAGGAGTGTATTTTCATACAAATTCTCAGAAAACTGATTTAATTGTTTTTTTTTCTCCAGATTATATTCATCACAAATATAATTATTTGTGATGGTTAGTATTGATTGCCAGCTTCATAGGGTTTAGAATCACCCAGGAGACAAGCCTTGGGTGTGTCTATGAGGAGTTTGTAGGTTAGGCTAAGTGAGGTGAGAAGACCCACCCTGATGGGGGATGGTGCCATACCATAGGCTGGGTCCTGGCACGCA
This sequence comes from Chionomys nivalis, assembly GCF_950005125.1. Classification (NCBI taxonomy): domain Eukaryota; kingdom Metazoa; phylum Chordata; class Mammalia; order Rodentia; family Cricetidae; genus Chionomys; species Chionomys nivalis. The sequence continues at coordinate 52,422,909 of NC_080105.1, read as the reverse complement.
TGAGGAGAGAAGCTGAGCATCAGCACTATGGGCTCTCTGCTTCCTGTCTGTGGAAACAAAATAACCCACTGCCTCACACTCCTGTCTCCATGACTTCCTGCCCTGTGGACCACACTCCTGAACCTTGACTCAAAACTCTTTCTTCTTTAAATTACTTGTGTCTGGTAATTTTTTTATACTATTGTGAAATATGACTGATGAAAATGACTTTTTATATTGACTACACCATATTAGCGTGAAATATAAGGGCTTTCAAAACTGCTTCTCATATGCGTATTCCCCTACATTACCCCAATAACAAGAGAGGCCCTTCCTGGTATGGCCTTGCTCAACCCCAAATTGGAGAGCTTCGGCAGCTTTCTGGAGGCTGACACTGCCCATTTCCTCCAGGTCTAATGGTCTCAGTCTGGGCACAGAAATCAGGACTGGCTCGGTTCCAGGCAGTGGTAAAAATAATGTCTTTATAAGTCATACCCAAAGGAAGAATTTTATTCAACAATTCCAATTTGATAAAAGACCAAAAGCTACAACCTCAGCTTAGAAAATTGCCTTCCTAAATGAACAATATAGGAAGATAATCTGTACAATAAACCCTGCATCATGTAGGCAACTTGAAATAATTATCAGTTTAAAATGACACGGCACTAGCAACATTTAAAAGTACAATTTCATGTAGTAAGGCTCGTATGATTCTTATAAAGATAAGAAACCCGTACAAGTAAATAATTATTTTCATTTTTTACATAAATGACATGTTTTGAATGATGTCAATAGTAGGAACATACCAATTGTTTCCATAATTAGTTCACATTATATTTCTTATATGGCTTTTTAAAAAATGAAAATAGCCACAGCCCTTGATTCAGAGGACTTTGAGAGACAAGACAAGTTATAAAAAAGTCTATTAAAATAATTCAAAATTAATATCACCATTAGGCAAACTAATGTACTGGCTAATCTGCGGTATTAAGTAGCCTTGATGTATTATGTTACTTAGGTAAAATGACTGCAGTCTGTCTTGCTCATCAGCATTTAAAGCTAATTTTCCTTCCATGGGATACTAAGGGATGGGAAAACAAGAAATGGCATGGAACGGAGATATAAAATTAGATGAGAAGCAATTTTAAACTTCACCAGCCAGTGTGCGTATGAAGCAATCTAAGAGGTAAATATTGATTATAGTCAATAACTCTTCCAGAGATGGTTTTGGTCATGGGAAAAGTCCGAGTTTCATTCCCTCATTCAGTTGCTCCTACCAGGAGTGTAACAGTGTGATAGTTTTGTCCATTTGACACATCTGGGAAGACGAAAACTCAATTGAAGAATTGATCCCTCCCATCAGGTTGCTAGCTTGTGTAGGAGGGCACAGTACAGGGTTTTTGACTGCATCCATGGGCAAGTAGACCTGCGCTGAAAAAGAATGGTAGCTGAGCAAGCCAGATAGAGCAATCCAGCAAGCAGCGTTCTTCCACACCTTTGGTTTCAGTTCCTGACTTGAGTTCCTGCCCTGTCATCCCTCCACGATGGACTGTAACATTTAAGCTTTCATCCTTCAGTTGGTTTTGGTCAGTTTTGTATCATAGCAACAGAAAGCAGACTCAAACAGGTGGTCATCAATATCAAGAATTTCTACTAGATTAGAAACCTCAGCTCCTAGTATTCTACAAAACACATCAGATCCAATCTTTGGAAGGCAAATAGACTGTGTATCTCACATCTACTTAAATTTCATCACCATCACAAGCTGTTGCCGTCACCTGCACAGGATACAATAGCTGCCCTGTCACTTCCACAAGTGTCTCACCTTAGCTGATCCCGTTTTGTTGGGAGTAAGATCACTGTAGAGAATAAACCTGAGAATCTGAGCACCCTTCTGAATTGCTTCCAGTTGGAAGGTGTGGAGATAGCAGGCGCATCTTGACCTCATTATGTTCCTGAATGAGAGAACGCGACAAACAAGACCGACCCGTCAAGGCAGAGACTGAAAAGGGCCTTTTCTTATCGAATTCCCTTACGTTTTTGTCAAAAAGTAATTTTACCAGCTATGCACGGGCTTATCTTGAGACATTCTCCCCTGTTTCCGGGAGCAATCCCACACCTTATTCACTGTCTTAAATCAAAGGTAAGTCTTCAAGTCACGTAAAACAAGACCTTAGGTTTATTCTTTTGAGGTTTACTTGGGATATACAAGTCCTCTGAAATATGTTATAAATTTTACCATATAATTTCAATCTATAGGTTTTAAATAAACAAAGCTTACTGGACACTTAAATTTTGCTGATTCTATAGACCACAAACAAAAGAGTTCATTTATCTATCAGGAATGCTGAGTCTTGGTATAACTGGCTTAGTATACTTGGTACCATGGATTGCTATATTTCTTTTGTTTCATTTTAGAATGTGCAGAATTTCTGAGATGCTTCATCATTTTAACAGAAATTCTTATATATATAATGTATATACATTATATAAAAGTGTATATAGTATATATCATACATAACATATATATCCTATAAATATTTAAACATATGCATAAATTATATATAGCTAAATATTTGTATATATAGTTCAATTTAATCCTGTTTGTTTTAAATTTTAATTATTTAAATGCTAGAATTAAAAATATTCTGGGTTTGAAGAGGCAGTTTAGTTAGTAAAACACTTGATACATAAGTTTGAGGATCTGAGTGTAGTCTTCCAAATCATTGTTAAGTGGCTGGGTGCCGTGGCGCTGTGATCCCAAAGCTGGGAAGCTGGAGACAGAAGGATCTAGTATAGCTGGGCTTGAAGCTCCAGTTCAGGGGAAACGTATTTCAGAAAATAGGATGGAGAAGAATTGAGAAATGCACCTGACGTTAACATTTGGCCTCCTGGCATACATACATCCACATTCACTTGTACATATGTGCATATAAACACTTAACTGTACTCATTCACAGCTGGCATGTATTAATTGTCCCCTTATAATATGCAGCATTTCTACCTCAATCACCAATCCTTATAGCTTTAGCATCAATTAAAAAAGCCACAATAGCTATCTTGACATACAAATGAGGATTTTATTTTTAGCTCTTTGCTGTGATGTTTATATGTAGGTATGCATGTATATATATATATATATGTATATATATATATATACACACACACATATGTATTTAGTTTCATATCCCTCCTGTTCTAGTGTCACATACACAGATATTGGCACTCAGCTCCCAATCTTAGGAGTAATGCTTAACAATTTTACTCTTAAAAATTAGTACTGAGATTTCCATGGAAGATCCTTACTGAATTCAGGAGGCTCCTTCAACACCTAGGCAGCCAAAAGTCATCAGAAAATTTGCAAAAAAAAAAGTTTGTCTAGCACTTTTAATCTTAAGCAAAAATGAGAGCGTATCCCCAAGAGCATGACTTCTGAGCATGAGCTAAGATTTTGGTTAGTCTGCGCAAACACTGCTAACTATAGCATGGGCAGGGACTGTGTCCTAGAGCTCTGCACTGTGGAGCATCGTCCTATGAGCACAGGAGCCATCTCCCCATCACTGTGTGGCCTCAGAGATTGTTTGGGTAGCAGTGCTGTGCACACCGCCAGCTATGCTGACCTCCAGTGCTCACTGTCACTGGTCTTGGCAGGATGAAGATCAGAACTGTGTCTTCCCCTAGGTGAAGTGCCATGACGTGCTGAGCTGTCACTGAACGGTGACTCATCTGGAACATGTTCGTTCTCTTCTTCCTGGTAGGTGGAAAGTTAATGTCGTTCCTACTACTCAATGGTACAGTATCGGGGTCTGGATTAAACATTTCCCTCAAAATGTAATTAAGATTTTCAATATTCCATTACTTTCCTCATTACTAACAAACAATACACTTTATAACTTCATTTGTAGGAGGTTTAACAATACTCAAATACTTTGCCAAATATAGTTCTTGAAAAAGATTCATTTTTAGGTCATTTGTCTTCCAAAAACCTTTTAATAAATTCCAGACTTTATAACTTTCACAATAGAGACTGAATTAGTTACCCAAAGACTTCTTTTGATGACAATTACAGCAAGAACATAATTCAGTTAATCCTCAGGTTGAGCTTCCTTTATTAAGGGAGATTAGCTTTTGAGCTTCATAATTATTTGGAAATAATACTTGATGTATCATAAATTTGTGAGAAATAGTTCTGTGTTTATAGGAGATGTTTAATTTAAAATTCTGTCATTAATATTCAAGTGAAGCCTTAGGGACCAAGCAGATATACCCATCTCTGAGACCCCATAGATCTCCTCCATGGTCCTGTGCTTCCTAACAGCATGGAGAAATGGCCTTGGGACATCTGCACAGTAAGAAGCCAGTGGGTGTGCATAAGCTCTCTGAAAGACCATAGGAAGACAGGAAACTTAATGTTTATGTTTACAGCAATACCAAAGTTTAGAGTTCCTCCCTTTGCTGGATTACACCAAATTGGATCCTATATGCTTGACCTGAGTCCTGGAAATTGAGCATATAAATACCAGTATCCATCTAAATGCAACCTATGGACAAAGGTAAGGAGCAGCACACAAAGCGTAGAGGAAACACAGGTGCGCTATGTGTCTGACCTTGACACACATCTGAAAAGTCACCCTGTGCCTTTATCAAGACACTGGCCTCACTCAGGGAGAATTCTCGGAGACAGATGCTGGCCTAGGGTTGGACATGGGCAGAATCTTCAGCCAATGAAATCAGCAGTCCATTCAAGTAGGAGGATCTTGTCAAGGGTACCTTATTAATGGATTCATATTCAAAATGTTAAAAAGATCTTAAGCAATTCAAGGACGAGGGGTCTGACTGCATTTCCCCACTACTGAGAGATCTAGCAGAAATTCTGCCCATGACTCAGACATCCAGCTACAAAAGCAGCCACGGCTGCCATGGCTGTCCTCTCTTTGAGTGATGTGAGGAGTTTCTTGAGAGTGTTGAGAAGCAAATCCATGATGCAAAGAGAGGAGAGCAGGGAGAGTGAGCAAGCAACAGAGGGACAGAGGGCAGCCAAGAAGAGCTGTGTGAAGATCCTCCTGCTGGGAATTATGGGAAACTGGTGGATAGGGACAGAGGATGGGCCGGGGTTAGGGGTCACTTGGGTGGGAGCAAAGACTCTGGGTGGTGGCAGCATCCCGACAACACCTGCGATTGTTTAAATACTGAGCGCAATATAATTCTTTACATTTTACATGCTGTGATAAAACAGAAGGGATTTTCCTCAACATGCATGAGACCTTTGAACTCAATGCTTGTTTTTAACATTGTCTCCAATTCCCCCAAACATTTTTTCAATATTTTATATACTACAAAGTTTTAGCAATTATTATTTGAATAAATGAATGCATGAACGATTGAATGAATGGATTGTGAAGATGGAAGAGATGGCCCTGTGCAGGTCAGCCAGTGAACTTATTTGAAAAACTTCTTTCTGTTTCCTTGGCCATATGTCCAGTAACAGTGTGTATGCTAGCTCCAGGATTCCTAACTAGCTTGGAAACAACTCGAATCTCAGCTCAACTTGAGGTCAATGCTTCACAACTTAAAATCATGCAATCAAACTATTTTTGTGTTTACCTTTTCAACTTTGAAGAAGTTTAGGACTTCAAACTAAAATATTTCAACTTAGAAATGTTAAGGGAGAGTAAGAGAATAAAGACAATGTTCCATTTAAATTTAGCAGCATATATTATAAAAGTTGCCAGTGTCCAATATAGGAAATTTGTGTGTGACTATTAATGTTTTTTTTATTTGTTGGTACATGTACCTGCATACTGATTTACTCCTAACAACTACAATAATTTTGATCGCAAAAATTGCTGTACAACCTCTGTAATTGATACTGTGCACATAACATAAGTCAGACAGAACCCAGTATTTTGACATAGAAATTACATAAATTTCCCTTTAAAAATATCTTAAATGCAATCTAAACTCCAGTTTAAAAATGGAGGTAACATTCAAATTGACTCTTGAGAGAAATTTTAATTCTTTTCTTTCCCCACTACCTTTCCTCTAGAATTTTGTTGAACTCAAAGTAGTTGTAAAAACAGAATTACCTGAAACTTTCTAGAATATATGAGATGATCTTTGTATTTTGTACAAATTATTAGCCTTAATAGTTTGGCAAGAGGTGCCTGCTTGAGTAAAAGAGCCTGTTTTCAGGGAAGTTATGCATAAAATTTCCAGGTGAGTGTGAGGAACATTCTACTGTAAAGATTATAGATAGATAGATAGATAGATAGATAGATAGATAGATAGATAGATAGATAGATGATCGATCGACTGATGGATCAATCATGGGTCTTAGAACAAGAAGAATTTACTAAATATCACTTTTGTCCTTGTTTTCCCTTTAAGTCACCTGCTGTGAATGGGGTGAGTGTGCATGTGTGTGTGTGCGTGTGCGTGTGTGTGTGTGTTAGATTATGCAGCCCTGTTGTACTATGCCCCTGGTGGAAGATAACACATGCTTATTTGGGTGCATTTGCCTGAATCTGGATACCCACCTCTTCTGACCAGGCCTTGACAAGGAGGCTTCCATCCACCCATGCCTTGCAGCTTCTGCACAGAATATGGGTGGTGAGCCTCGCCCAGAATAACACAGATTGCACCCAGATCCCAGCTCTGACTTATGTTGTTGTTTTCAGTCAGAAAGAAATATACTTTTGAAACGTGGCTGTTAAACAGCTTTTATTTTAAATAAATGTTTCTACTTTAAATATATTATTAAACGACATAGGATATTAAAAATATCCACTCTAGCTATTTCTATTTTAAATACTATATCATTATTATACAATATACTAAAATGCATAGTTTAGATATTTTAAAACTGGCCATAATTGCTATCAAGATTAAAGGGTTCAAAACTTATTTTCAAGTGTTTGCTAACTATCCTTGCTATTCCATGCCAGATTTCTCCTTTCCAAAAACCACTTGGTGGGATTGGCAATGCTCATAGAGTAGATAGGGAGTGTCGGGTTCCGAGAGACAAGCCCAACGTGACTTGAATATGAACAGCAATGTGATACCCGGAGTACCACGTGGTTGAAACATTCCGATGACTGTACTTTTAATGACCTTTGGCTTTCCCAGGATAGCTGTGAGAAGAGTGGGGAGCTGAGAAACGGGAGTGATGGTGGGGGTGAGGGCTGTTGAAGCTCTGTAGAAGAAACCAAGGCGATTGAGGCAGACAATGAGTTATGGCCTGAATGAGACTCTGCTGAAACTGCACTGCTGACTACCGTGTTTTGAAGGATATATGTTTAAAATATTTAATATTAATTAAAATTAAACATTTAATATTTGGTTAATATTAATATAACAGCAATACATGTTATAAATTAATATAAATATTTAAATACCCAGCATAATTACTGTATTAATATGTTAACTTAAATAACATACTGTTTAACATATATTAAATATATATTGTGTATTTTAGAGCACACATTGTGTTTCAAGGGACCTTCTGCGCAGTACACTGAGGTGCTGGACGGACTCCCAATGCTGCATAAGTATTCCCATTGCAGTACTGGGAATTCACGCCAAAGGACAATTTATCTTGTATGTTAATCAACTCTATACAGATACTAACTGAAGCCATGGTGAGCCGTGTGCACATATCTTATGCCTTCAGTTTGCACTGAAGGCTGATGAGTTGAACTGAGGGACTGCTCACAAGTTTGCCCAATCTTCAGAGTAGAGAGTGAGGGACTTCATCTCAGTGTGGGGCCTGGTCATCAGCAACTTACTCCTCTGCTGGCATCCTGCAGTTCTCTTTTCTTGGGTCTGCCTTCTTTCAGACTTTCAAGTGTTTTCAGCTGTTGCTAAGGGAGTAGGCAGTTTCTCTCTCTCTCTCTCTCTCTCTCTCTCTCTCTCTCTCTCTCTCTCTCTCTCTCTCTTTTGCTGATAATGTTTTTCTTAGGTGTTTGGACTTTCTTAATTTTGGAGATAAACTGGGCATCTTGTCTCTATGTGTGTGTACTCATACGGTGTAGTTGTGCCAAGTGTAGGTCATCATGCTGCTCATTGCAGGATCTCAATGAGCACCAAGAGGCGATGCCATGAATACTGTCCCAGCTCTGCAGGGACTGAGATGAACCAGAGACAGCAGTAATAGCATAGGTGAGCCGCTGGTACTCACAGGCATCTATCTCTCCACCATGTAGCAGCTTTTCTTTCAAGATTCCCAGCATGAAGGCAGACAAACTAAAGCAGACAGACCCAGCTGAGCTAGGGATGGGCTGGAGGTACCTCTGCTCTGGTTCCAGGCCTTTTGAAGCCTTCCTGGTTTAGCCTCACAAAACAGAGAGCATTTAGGAGGAACCCCAGTTCTCACTGCCCCTCCCTGTTGCTGAGTACGTGGTGCCTAGGGTTTGAAAGCCACTGTTGAACCTAGACCCTGACGTGGAAATACAAACTACACCTACTAAAAGGTGGCTTTATGAGGCTTGGGGTGGGGGTGGGGCTGCATTGGCAATGTGGGGCTCTGGAAAAGGAATCAAACAAGGAAGAGAAAGACAGAATTCTTCTAGCACACAGAAGCCACTGACACTCATAACTTAGTTCTTATAATTATTCAGCAATTGAGATTTATATATTTATAAAGCATATATGTAGTAAAACTCAGTATGCATACTTATGCACTAGTGCTGAACACACATTGTTCTCTATAAATTACATGCATGGGATTCTCACTCATTGAGTATAACCATGTAAATGTTCATATATGTCCCATACTGAGAATATCTACGCACATTCCCACAGGGAAATATGCTTATTTGTAATATACTTTCCACATGAAAACTGCGAAGAGAAGTATCTTTGGTGCCCCCCCTTCATTTAAGATTGAGCAAACGTATGCAAGCATTTTGGGGAGAGGCAGCCAACGCATGCTTTCCAGTGAGGCTCCTATTGGCTGGCACTGGTATCCCTGAAATCATGGAGCATGCTTCAGTTGGGAGATATAGGTGAGACTACCAGTTTTTAAACCTGGCAAGATCAGAGTTGCCTTAACGTAGTGAGGGACCATGGAAATCTCGCTCCTGTACTCTGGGAATGTGGGGGGAATGTGGGATCCAGAGATGGCACACACCCCTGCTGCTCACACTCATGAGGAAGCTACAATGCATGGGGCTCCCAACTCATGCTGTCTTTTAAATAATTAAATTGTCCTTTAATCTCACTTCGTTGTCCAATTTCATATTGTGATGTTTAATTTCAATGGACAACTTGAGGTATAAAAGCACCTAATTGGTGAACTCTGGATATGGTTTTGGGGATTATCTTGTTTACATCAATTCAAGTGGGAAGTCTCTCCACTGTGGACGGCATCATTCTCTGAGTGCAGATCCTGTTCTGCATGGAAAGAAGGCAGTGCACTGAACACAAATCTTCACCCTCTCTGGTCTTTGACTGTGTGTGGTGGTTTGAGTGAAAATGGCACCCATAGGCTCATGGCACTGTTTGAAAGGATTCAGACATGCAGACTTGTTGGAGGAAGTGTGTCGCTGCGGGTTCAAATGCTCAAGACAGGCCCTGTCTCTTTCTTCCTGTTTCCTGCTTTTCTGGATGCAGAGCTATCAGCTACCTCTCCAGGACCTTGTCTGCCTGCATGCCACCATGCTTCCCACCATGGTGACAGTGAACAATATGTCTGAAACTGTGAGCCAGCCACAGTTAAATGCTTTCCTTTATAAGAGCTGCTGTGGTCACGGTGTCTCTTCCCAGCTGTAGAACCCTGACTAGGAGGCTGTGTTTGCAATGTGACCACCTGCCTCAGGATCCCACTGTCATGTCTTGTTAGAGTTTTCTATAGATATGTACTTCTATCCACCTTTACATCAGATATCCTTGCAACACAACGATGGTCACTTCTGGTCATTTCCTGTTGTTGTTCCTCTGTTCCTGGTGCCAGCATCAGAAGTCACTGTGTCACATGGTGCTGCAGGTGGATTCCAGGAGACAGCTGTTGCTTGGAGAGGCTGTCCTGCCAATACCCGTGCCTGAGGACTGATGAGAAAGAACCTGGAAAGAAGTCTCAACACAGGAAGAAGGAAAGGTTCTCACAGCTCTAAACCTTCCCTGGAACTGGCAATGGTCATGTTTGTAAATTGGAACACAGTCGACAAAGTAGCTAGTGTAACAAGAGAATCCCTTGTATCACCATTTTAATTTACTGAGGAGGGAAGTTGACATCCTCCCAAGAAGAGATGGGACAAGATCTAAACCAAAGTACACAAATGACCATCTCTAAGGAAGAATGCAGAATTCTAGGCAATTTGTAGCACAGACAATAGCCTCTCCCTGCCATGCATAGGGAATACTGTCAACCAACTTTTGACTTTTGAACAGTTAGCGTCTTTCCACCTTTATGGGCTTATCTCCATGAAGTAATAACCATCATGTATTCTGTATTATACTCAGCCCTCTGAAGTTAAAACCATTCTTGAGTGATCTTAAAGTGATCAAATATCCTCTCATTAGTTTTATACAATCTTTAGGAGTCATACAGGAATTTCCATGTAGTGGTTTCTTTTCTCCAGAATAAATTTATGCCTACAAAAGAACTTCTGATTTAGTTGGTTGAAATGACCAGAGTCCAGCAAAATGAAAATGTCACTGATGTTCCTCTTCAGAGCAAAGCTAAGGGACTCATGGGCAGCCAGAGGGATGAGTAAAGCTCATCTTTGTGTATATGGGTGACCTTGAGGCCTGGAAAACTATGGCAGGTGAGGCACACAATGGGTCTTAGGGTTGCAAAGCCAAGGCGATGAGAGGCACTTTGTGTGTTTACAGCAGGAGACACTGTAAGATGGCTTATAATGGCTGACACTAGAGAATCCCAAAGGTCAGTTAGGATCAGAGGCCAGATCTTGGTGTGTGGTTCAGTCTAATGTTGCTATGGACACAAAGAATTATGAACCACACAGAGAGGAACAATTGAAATTGATATATTGAAGGATAGCAAATATCACACCAGGTACAAGGAAACTCACTTAAGAAATTAATCTAAATCCCCCGTGTGGGGTACACCTGTTCCTCATGTTGTCTGGAATCCTGGTGCTTAGAAGGAAGCTGTCCCTAGATGACAACAAACTATGAAATCATAGAAGGTTAAACACCCAATAGGTGCTGTCATGTGACAAGTCGGGGAGCAGGCTGCATTTCCTTCTGATGCCTGAAGTGTGGCTGATGGTGTACACACCCATGCTTGGCCTCTGCTGTCTCCCTCAGGTGTGATTTATATCCTGCTCACCTCCACCAAGGCCCCCACGAGCCCAGCAGCTACCTGCTTGGACGTATCTTTCCTCCCTAATATTCTGAAAACACGATTGCCTGCTTTGCTTAGTCAAGACCTTTTCCAAGGTGTCCTTCTCCCCTTTAAATACTGGGAGTTTGAATAATCCAACTGCAAATTGAGGATTACAACACTCTATATGATAAATCAGAACCCAAAGATCTAGATTTAATTTTATTTTTTGTCAGTGAAGGTAACTAAAATGTTTAAAACACAATTACACAATTCTACATCATTTCCATTTTTTTGGATACTTTTAATGGTATTTCCTCATGGGGCTCTCACAGCAAATATGATCTATGACAGGGAAAAGGGCCAGAAAAGGATGGGATGCACCTGCTTCTGAACACTTGTCTTCATGATGGAATGAACCTGAGTTCTTCACGAGCTTCTAGAAGATGCCCTGTCTTTAGTGGCATGGGAGGATTTGGACTTGGAGAGCAGTACCGAATACTGGATGAAGTTTTCCACCAGGCATGAGAGTGTTTTGGGACATTCTCCCACTTTTCCCAAGGCTGTGGTTTTGCTAGACCCTTCCTTAACAAAAGATTGAGGGCTCAGACACCACTGGCTTCATAAAGCCAAACTTTAGAGTGCCATAATTCCTAGGTCATTGCATTATCCTAGAGTCTAATTCAAGGGTTGGGAAAACTCATTTCTATAAACACAGGCTTCTTGGTAAATTGAACAATCCGCTGGTTTGTAGATCTTTGTAGTCATGTCTTCTTGGCTCCCTTTGCTTCTGTTTGATCAGAATAATTTGTTGTCTATGACAACAAGATGTTTATTTTTAATTTATTATTGTAATTTTCTTAAGGTGCTTCATGCATAATAATAAAAACAGTAACTAATTGTAGCTAGTGTTGGCATGGATATTGCAAATTGGATCTTTTAATAAAGCACTAATGAGAGGACTAAATATACAATTCGAATCAAAAGTATTAAGCGTGTGTATTCAATGCCCCAGTAAAGTTTTGAAGCATACTGTAAAGAAATATTTCTGAAAATTTATAAACATAACTGACATTACAATAGCATTTTGTAAAATAACAATAAAAAATTTAACTGAAACAGGAAATGAGAAAACCCATCTAAATGATAAAAACAGGAATTATAAAATGAAAGAAAATCATGAATAAAAATATTATAAAAATTCTTCACAGACTTTTAAATGAAAAAAAATCGTGTGCTGTATACTCCTCATATTTTAGAATTTATTTTCTTCTCCCACAGTGTTTACCAATGAGATTGTACATAAGAATTATTGATAGATGTTCTGTTTTATGAGTTTGCTAGTTCTTGCAAGCATGTTTTGTAAGCATAATAGGAATTAGGAAATAAACTCTAAAAATCACGTTTTGCCTGGAAATATATAGGTCTCATTTCCTGAAGCATCGAGGCTTCTCCATCCACTGTGCACTTTGTGTGTGCTCCATGGTGGCTTGGACAGAGCTATGGCCGTTCAGAGTCTCTAGAAAATTTCTCACTCACTCAGGCATGTTGGTCGTAGTTGAAAATTGTCTCCACTCTGCACAGTGCTAGATAAGATATTTCAAAAGTATTTAACTTTATTTACCTAAAATACAAAAATGCTTTTATGGATGTTGAAATACTTCTGAAAGTCTTTTATTAAATAGTAAACATGTCAAAAATCATTACTATCTGAGCAGAAATGCTTCTATGAAAACGACTAGTCTCTTCTTTTTATGTAATAAAAAATAAAATAAAAAGAAATAGAATAATTCTGTCTTACCATCCCTTCACTGGCGCAGGCAATAAGAATGTGCTAGAAATCTTCCATTAGCTTCCAAGGTCAATAGATATTGTACTTCTATAATCCAGCCAATTTGCCATAATTGAGATAAAGGAGCTTGTTCTAAGAAACCAGATGATCTTTTATACACTTAAAAGATTGTGCTGTCTCTCTCTGTGTGCGTGTGTATCTCAGCTCTGCTGTTGAGTCAGCACACGCATGCATACTCACACAGATGCACACAGGTTTGCACATATACATACAGAGACAGACACACACACATGTAGAATGAATGATAAAATCCCAGAGACAGACACACACACACACGTGTAGAATGAATGATAAAATTCCAAAAACGGATATTGAGGATCAACCCAAAAACCAGAAAAGCAAAGTGATCAAGCCACTAGAGAAGTCTTACCTCTACCAAGGTTGGGTGATCCCAGACTAAGTGGATTAGGCAGACAAAACAGACTAAGCCTCTCTCTCCTCTCATTTTATATTCCCTCTAGTGTTGGAATTAAAAGCACATGACTCCCTAATACTGCCAGTAAAGGTGTAGGCCGCAAACACATAAATTTGTTTCTGCATTGATCTTGAGTAGCCCAGGGTGGCCTTGAACTCACAGAGATCCATCTGCCTCTGTCTCCTAAACACTGGGATTAAAGTTGTGTGCCATCACTGCCTGACCTCTAGTGGCTTAGCTTTGCCTTTCCGATCTTTAGGTAAGCTTTATTTATTAAAACATAAATAAAATATCACTATATACACACACTCACACAGACGCACAGACAAACACATGGCCACACAGAGAGAGGTACACACAAAGAGAGACAGAGAGAGTTTCTCTCTCTCTCTCTCTCTCTCTCTCTCTCTCTCTCTCTCTCTCTCTCTCTCTCTCTCTCTCTCTCTTTCTCCTGTTATTAGATGAAAGTCCAGTCTGAGAAAATATTTTCTAAACCAATATCTTTTGTTATAAAAACAGTGGATGCAAATTAAACCACTCCTCTTATCCTTCAAACATTAGTTATCTGGCTAGGTGCAAGAAGCAATAGCAAACACATTATGATGATGGTGGTGGTTGTGGTGGTAGTGGTCTTTGAACCTGTCCTGGAACTTGCTTTATAGACAAGGATGGCCTCGAACTCACAGAGATCTGCCTCCTTCTGCCTCCAGAGTGCTAGGATTAAAGGTGTACACAACCACTGCCTGACTCCAAACATTATTTTTGAGAGCGGCCGAATTAAAGACATAGCTTTTGCCTGCCAGGCTTTTCAAAACCTGCATGCACAGAATTGCATTTAATCACTTGCAAAATTGTTATAAAAATTAAAAACAATTTCATAATAAAAATAAGATCTTTCATAATAATTATTTGCTTTCTCAGAATATTTAAATGACTTTTCAACTACTGACGATCTATGTATTTTTGCAGTGACAGTTCTTTTGTTTTCTTTTTTTTATTGAAAATAGATTGCTCTGTCTACAGTACATCCCAACCAGTTTCACCTCCCTCCACTCCTCCTAGCTCCCTCCCATCTCCCTTCCTCCCTAGATCCCCTGCCCCTCATCTCCTCTTCAGAGAAGAGCAGGCCTCCAAACAGGACAAAACAAGGCACAATAAGACAAGGAGAAAACCTTTAAATCGAAGCTGGACTAAACAACCCCAAAAAAGGGAAAGAGTCTCATTATAAAAATATTCGCTAATTATCTGATAAGACAACTGTTTAAGGTGCTTTAAAAGTAAGACATGCCATTAACACTTTGGTGGTTCCCTGATACATGAACTACTGCATATAGAATGTCAACAGTCCAATCATATATTTTACTGGAACTGATATCAATCAGTTTATGCCACATATGCTATTCAAAAATAATATATCAGATCTGAGACCATTACAGTGAAGCAAAGATCAACAGCATATGTTAAAAATACAGTAGTTTTTTCAACCACAAACCTTTCAAGCTCTTTCAAGTGCTCAAAACAGAATATGCAGTTTGAACTACTTCAAATACGACTTGACAAATAATCATCTTTTCACTGAGGTTTGTTTCTAAAAATGCTAAAAATTAACTAGTTTTCATGATTTTTTTTTTTTTTTTTTTTTTTTTTTTTTTTTTTTTTTGGTTTTTTGAGACAGCGTTTCTCTGTGGCTTTGGAGCCTGTCCTGGAACTAGCTCTGTAGACCAGACTGGTCTCGAACTCACAGAGATCCGCCTGCCTCTGCCTCCAGAGTGCTGGGATTAAAGGCGTGTGCCACCACCGCCTGGCAGTTTTCATGGTTTTTAAATTGTTATCCATGTTCTCTGCAGTGACCATAATTAACCAGGCAAATTTGTTTTATTTTTTATTTTTTCTATTTTTTTTTGGTTTTTCGAGACAGGGTTTCTCTGTGGTTTTGGAGCCTGTCCTGGAACTAGCTCTTGTAAACCAGGCTGGTCTCGAACTCACAGAAATCCGCCTGCCTCTGCCTCCCAAGTGCTGGGATTAAAGGCATGCGCCACCACCGCCTGGCTTATTTTTATTTTTTTATTTTTTTGGCAAATTTGTGAGAATATGCTCATTCATATGAATTGACAACTGCTCAGGGTAACTTATTAATATTAAAAGATCCTCTTAATAAATGGAACCAAAAATTAAATGACAACAGTTGTGGAATCATCAACCCACAGAATAATGTTCTTGTTTCCAAAGAATATTTCCATATTCTAAGAATGGTCAATCTATTAGTTCCTTTTCAGATTTCTCTGGAAAAATCCTTCCAAACCAGCCCAGCATGGTCCTTCCTCTGTGATTCTACAACCAGGACTTGGCAATGAAGATAATGAAGATGAACCCTTGATACCAGCAGCTTCCAGAAGTAATGTCAAGAATGCTGAGCAGGGGCTGGGCAATCACCTAGTAATTAATCCATCCCGCATTTCCGCACCATTACTGGATTTTCTTTCTAGAAGTCACCATTCTCCTAGACTGTTTATAAATATGGTACAAATTGTATCATAATGGATTACACAAGCCTCCAATTCATGTTTTAATGTAGCATGCATTGTCTAAACTAGAGCTGCCAAACATCAGTTGCTGGTAACAACCTGAGAGGGCTGACTGTGTTCTACCAGTGAGGGACACCAGGGTGTTACCAGCTTGTGACCACGTAGAGAGCTCTGCAGATGAACCTCATCCTGCGCCCTCCTGAATCCCGAGAAGATGCCCGTGGCTCTTTGTGCACTTGAGATGCAACTACCACTTGACAGCCTTTTCTTGGTGTTCCATCAGGGCTAACAGGAGAAACATGGCTTTCTGCCTCTCCTTCCATTCTATGCCCTTGCAATTGCTTGGGTGTGCATAGACATCAACTTAAAAGCAGTTATTTTCCACTCAGTCTGGATGTGTAACTCAAATTGGGCATGTTAAACTATTAATTTGCATTCTATTCAAAAACCCCTGTACAACTCAGTTATGAAACACAGCAAACAACATATAACTCTAACTTGGGAGAGCTGTATGGAGAGTTGGACCCCATAAAAATAATGGTGACTTTATACAATAACTCTTAACTTTGGGAGGCAAATACAAGAACCAAACAGGGCTGACAGGGCAGTTGAGCATCCTGGTGCAGCCAGCGCCAGATAGGCTGTTAACTCAAAAGCCATGGGTACCTTTAATTACATGTGAATGTTAAAGAGAAAGAAACTACATCATGCTAATTCATCCTCTGATTGCTCATTAGTAAAGACATCTGTATAGTTTTATTTTAAAACATTGTTCCTGTGAAATTTCTTGTTACTGTTTTCCTTTGTTATTTCGATAATAAAGGAATATCATGTTTTCTTCGTTGTCAAATAAATGAACACTTTTTTGCAAAAGATGTTTTTGTCCATTTTAATCTATTGATGGGAAAATTAAAAACTATATGAGAATGAAAGGGGGTGTTTATTAAATTTTCACTGATAGGAATCTCTATTTGACACTCTCAATTTCTTTGTCTGAATCTGGTAAAGAAAAACTCATTAACTGAGATCAGAAAAGCCACAGCAGCTGTGCACAACACAGACTTTGAAAAAGATGCGATTTGTGTTTATTTTTAATCACGCAGGTACTGATTTCATGAATATTTTCAACTTTCTTTTAGCTTGTTACTTTGAGAGACTTTTGCTCATAAAAGTGAAATTGTCCCCTTTTGTGTCTTTAGTTTTGAAAGTAGGAATGTGAGTCGTGCAGTAAAGACCGCTCGGGGGAGCCAAGCGCCCTCCTTAGCTTTACTAAGTCAGCTGTCATCAGGGTTTAGAAGAGCTACCAACTCATAATAGTGAAAACAAAGTTTTGGGTGAATTCAAATATAATCTTAGCAATTCAGAGATGATAAACCGGTCAGGAATATTAAATTCTATCTCGATGCCTGTTGTCAACTGTCCTCATATCTCAGATGCATCAGACTGAAAAATTAAGTGTTAACTGCGCTAAAGTTTTGTGTCCAGAAACCATGGGGCGTCTTCTCTTAGCTACAGTTCTATTGTAGTGAAAAAAATACCATGACCAAGGCTGCTTGCAAAAGAGAGCATTTCATTGGGGGCTTGCTTATAGTTTCAGAGAGTTCATCTATCCTCATCATGGTGGGCAGAATGGTGACAGGCAGGCAGGAATGACACCGGAACTCACATCTGATCTCGAAGTTGCAGGCTGAGAGTGAGAGAGTGAGGCTGGGCCAGGTATAGACTTTTGATGCTTCAAAGTTGACCCCCCAGTGACACATCTTCTCCAACAAACCTACACCTTCTAATCCTTCCTAAACGGTTCCACTAACTGGGAACCAAGCATTCAAACATATGAGTCAATGGGGCCCTTTTCATCCAAACCACCACATCTCCCAATGATATTATGGGAGAAACGGGGAGGCTCTCCTTAAAGCAGCACCCTGTAGATGATTGGAAGTGGTACTAGGAATCTTGTTAAAAGTCACATGCATAGTTGAGTTTTGTCCAGCATTTTATCCACTATTCTAAACTTACTTTCCAAGGAAGAGGCATAGAGCAGAAAACCAAAACTACAGAGATATGATGGCAATGGAATTTCCTCATAAATAGACAAGGTCCCATATGGATGGTTTCTCAGATGGATGCAGACAGAATTACCTAGTTCAAGCCACATCCTTGCCAGAGGCCAAACTGTGGACTGGCCCCAGGCTAGTGTGTCTTACCTTTTCTCTCTACACTGCGGCGTGAGCCATTTTTACAGAACAATTTATCTTTCAGCTGGGCTTTCACTTAAAATCATGTATTAATAAGCAAGAACTGCCCGGCCTCTGGCTCAAGTTGGAAGTTACACGTAAGCATGATTGACTTGTGACTAATACATTATGGCCATGCTACTAATTTATGAATTACTTGTTACTAATTATTTGACATTTATCCCACACAAAACAAGATGTCCTTCCATGTGGTTAGGGCAAACAACTTCAGCACCTAACATTCCAAGCATGGACATACACAAGGACATCAAGGATCAAGGGGTTCACATAGATGATGCGGTCAATAGCAAGTTCTTTCTCAAGGACCTCTATAGAGCTGTGAGGATCACCACCATATACACCAGGAGCCTTTCGGGGGTCTGTGTAGGTGAATCCTGATTTAGTGGGGTTTAACCCTCTCAATACATGCTGTAATTCTATGAAAATTTCTCTGATCTTGCACATTAATTACAGTTTTAGTGGGTCAAATTTGCACATATAATCAGCATGCAGGTAGGGGTGACGGGTGATGGTGGGTTGGGGTAGGTCATCACTGTCTTTCCCTCCAGTGTTGCCTTGAAACCCTTTTATCCTAATCGTCTGCATTTACAAAGTGTTCTAATGACATTTTATGCTGAATCAGTCCCATGCCTCAGAGTGAAATAGCATCTTGTGCTCCCAGCTGCTGGAGGTCAAGAGTCATCAGAGGCCTGTAATCCTTAGTCATTCTTCGCCCTACAACTAGTGTTTCTGACATCAGGACAGGGCCTGACCAGGCCCTCCTGAAGATTCTACCGCACTGCTTTCTGGTTAACCCAGAGAGCAACCAGATACACAGGCAGCTGACTCCATCTCCCTGAAGGAGATGCAGAGAGCTTTTGATTGGGTTGTTAACGTTTCTCAACTTTTTCAACGTCCACTCTGGATTGTCTTGGATGACATGGGCTCAACTAAAAAAAAAAAATGCCTTAAAGAAAACTACTTGCTCAGAATTTTTTTTCACGAGTTTGCATTCTGCTTTTCAGAGGAGCAGCCTTTTTATTACTCTGTGATTCATAAAGCTTCAGTTTAGACTTTCTTTTCATATTTAATGCACAGAGAAAAGGTGGCACTCAAGAGAAAGTTGGAAGTAGTTGCTGTCTGCTGATGGGAGCATGGTAAAAAGCCAACTTCCTGTGCTTGCCATAGCCATCTCGGAATTAAAAATTAAATATTAATTTTTGTCTCTCTCATCCTTTTACTCTCTATTCATGTAATTAATTTTCTCTTACTGTCTTGTGGTTTTAAATTCCAACCCTTCTGTATGTTTTAACAGTTTACTAGAAATAATTATAAAACATCCAAGAAATGATTATGCATAAATCTGAGTAGATGAAGGTATTCTAGGGAATCAATGATTTCATGTCAGCCACAGCCCTGCGTGGAAAGCTTGTGTGGAGATGAATCTCTTGCTGGCTGATGCTGCTTCACAGCTTCTGGTATACTATACCGTTAGGACTAGGTCTACACAAATCAGCTGCAAACTGAAATTTCTGCACCAGAGGACTCCACCCTCCAAGGAACACTAACCAAGAATCCCTTTAGAGACAAGAAAAGAACTAGCAAGCTTTGAACCCAGGAAATCTCTGAGTACCCTAGGACAGCTCCAGTAGCTTGTTGCCTGTGACCAGGACCACCAAGGCTCAGAATCTTAAGGATCCCTTACTAAAGCAGGCTGAGACAATGGAAGCCTGAGCCACCCCAAGGGACAGCTTGCACACTCACAAAGGCAGCCTTAGCCACACCCACAGAGGGAGGCTTAGGCACGCCCACAGAGGTAGCCGGAGCCACACCCATAGTGGGACGCTTAGCCACGCCCACAGAGGCCGACTTAGCTCTGCTCACAGTCACATATTTAAAAGGAGCAATTGCACATAGACCGCTCTTTTTATTTCACCATTTTTTTCCTGTAAGCACAATTTTAAAATCTCGTTTATTAAATATTCATCATTCATAGATTTATTCATCTCATATATGCCTTCTATCTATTCTCTTGGAGTCCTACCTTCCAATAAAGAGCATTATTGCAAGAAACCCATGGATGTGTTTGCAATTTAAATATTTCAATACATGCTAAAATACAGACTCACACACACACACACACACACACAAGAATTTGGCAGAGTCTGAAATAAAGCAGATCCTCCTAGGGTCTAATGAATAGGTGGAGGAATATTTGAGGAGAGCAATTTTGAATAAAACGTGGGGTTGGTCTGTCTCTTGTCCTCCACATGGTGGTGTTGAAATTACTTCTGCCCAGCTGGGCTCTAATTACCACTAATTGAACACTCTGATATTGGTATAATAGACACATTGTGGAGACATCACGTCCGTTCACTGGTCGCTAATGCTCTAAGGACAGTAGGTACTTAAGGGAAGCATCTGTCATTTTTGGAGTGCTGTCCACAAACTCTCCCCAGTGCTCCCATTAGCTTTAATGAAAGGAACAAGAGACAGGGTGAGACGGGACAGGGAGAGGAGAGGAAGTGTGTATTCTATTCCTGAAAGCACTGAATTGCTTGCTACAGGTCCCACTGCTTGGAAGCTAAGCTGGCTTCTTAAAGCTTGTACTTTACAGTAATGAGGTGATGAGGAAAACATCTATGTGAACACCTGGGCGCACAGAGTCCCCTCCAGATGTGCACAGTGGGGGGCTGCGCAGTGCCCATGACTGTGTGGCTGGACTCTGGAATGAAACATGCAGCTGCCCTCATCCCATCTGGTAACAGGGGTCACTGTTAAGTACTCTGAGAAACAACAACTGTGAAGTGCTCATAAAATGCAGGACATGTCAGGTCAGAAACTCAGGACATCACCTTCCCTGGAAGCGGAACGCCGAGGCTTCTGGTGCTTTCCGCAGGCAGTAATGGATGTCCCATGCTGGTGTCACTCATTAGCTTGCTATTATAGGCTCTGAAAGAATGACTAATGAATGACACAGAAGGCTTTGGCAATGCTGCAGAGGCTCCAGAGAGAGATGACTGCGGTCAGCAAATCTGTATATAACTCACATGGTGGAGTGTGTGGTGTCGATCACTCTCATGGGTGGGTGGTGGCTCCATGAGAAGGGTCAGCATCTGCACCACAAGTGGGGGGGAGGGCTTGCCAGGCCTTGAGTGAGCCAGCAGCTTGGCAATTTTGGTTTGCTAGTCTCCCAAAAAGTCAGTCCTTTCAAATATCTAGCCCACCCTTGTCTTGTTACACAGGTCTGAGCTGCTCATGTTTCTGGAAGTCACAGGTGAACCTAGTTAGTGCACAGAAAGGTTTCCTGCAAAATGACTGACTGCCTTCAATAAAATAGCACCCAGATATGGCCTGTACCTCCTAGAGTTCACATATCAAAAGCAGAGTAAGCACCTCCCTGGTACTTTAGACTCTGTATTACCAAGGATGTTGTCATACCGTCAACAGCCAGCTCACGGGAATCACATGTTTTTCAATTGATTATGAGCCTGTTTTTTGACACTTTGTACAGGGCTTTACAGGGTGGCTTTCAACATGTAACTGACAGTTCCCTCAACCATCGTATGGGCTATGAATGGCATTAGGACTGTTGACGCACTCCGGAACTGACTGATGGGGGATATTTTGCCCTTGTATTGTTCACGGGTACACAGGAATGCTGTCTTTGCACATGGTTATTAGCATGGGTCAGAAAGGTGCCGTGGAGATTCCAGAATGTCAGGTCTAACATAGGGTTCTATGCTGGTGGGTTTTGACAGTTCCTATCTCCTATGATGGAGGGATCACACCATGTACTTACTCCACATCTATAGCATTTGGGAGAGAAATATCCGACAAGGGAGCTGGCCTTCCTGCTTGTGTTTTCTTTATATCTTTTGTACTTGAGGTTGATTCCTTTATATTCTCATTTAAATCCATATCTAACCTCTGCTCCCCCATAAGAAACTCACTTAATTTCCTTTGTGTCAAAGCCATGTTACTCTCTGTTGCTCAGGTGCTATGCAGTCTTGGTAAATGTACATTCATCCCTTTATAGCTGCTGATCTCTTGAATTGTCTCCTAGTAGCTCTCTTAGATTCACATAGTGACTCTGGAGAATACTGTTATGGATTCAATAACTGAGCCCAGAGAATCCTGACGCTATGTATGCTCTGCAAGTTCAGGAAGAGGTGCCCACTGTGGGAAAGCATGACCCATTCACACTTTCAATGAGTCAGAAGGAAGATCGTCCCCCAAATGAGAATTCATACTCTCTACGATCGGTGATGTCTTTGATAAAACAAGACTTGAAGTAACCATCATGATTCCTAAGTTAAATGGGCTCATAACTACCCTGGCCTGAGGTCATGGCCATTTAGCTAGATTATTTATGTAGCATTTCTATATTTTAGTTTTCCTGTCTGGAAAATTGGGATAGTAGTGATCAAGTGTCATGGGTGATCAAATGGGCTGATACATGGTTAGCATTTTGAGCCATGCTCTGCTTGTGGACCAGAACCTAGCATTATTACTACTAACACCCTATCCTCTTAAAGAACAGGCAATTTGTAAACAAAAGATTTTCACATACTCTCTAGAATGGGAAGAGCTATTCAGAAGTATGTCAAGTACCAAGAAATATTGCTGAGAAAGAAGACCCTATTTATTATGTGCATCCAGACTGACTCAGACACTGGAGCATTGTAGAAGGCCAAGGAGAATGGGTGAGGAACGGGAATCAGAAAGGAGCAGATGATAGAGAAAGACAAAGGGAAAAGAGAAGAGATTGAGTCACAAGAATAGAGGGCTATAGCCTCCATTCTGTTGCCTCTTTAGCCATCAAAGACACAGTGATACCATGTCACTTCTCTTCCTAATTGATAACCTCCGATGAATATCAAGTCCCTTTTGCAAACAGAGAAAGAGGCTTGGAGAGTTTGTATACCAAAACAGCACCGTGTGCTGAGTGGTAGGAATGGACCCCAAATCCAGGTCTTTTAGCTCCTTTCTCTGGAAACTCAGTTTTAAGTATTCTGAGCCTTCTTCCATATCTAAAAAGCACCACATATATTTTCTCTGCAAAGACTGTAAGCCCTCCAGGAAATGATATGCGGGCTATGGAGAAAACTGCCCATGATACCCACAGATAGTAGGAAGAAACTTTAGATTCTTAACATCTCTTTTGTTTCCTTCCCTCCCATGCTTCTCCCACTGCAGGATGCTCCACAGCCCATCCTCTGCCTGGCTTGGGTCACACGGAGTGCTATTATGGCAAGCTCCACGATTAGAGCCAAAAACATGGGTGGATGCAACTGGACAGGGGAGTCAGCTGCAGCTTCAGGTCACAGAGGTTCAGAAAGATCAGGCCAGGCAAGGATCAGAGAACACTGTACAGCACGAACCGTGCAGGGGACCACCTCATGATGGCAGAGGGAAATATGACTGGTGGTTTGAAAGAAAATGGCCCCCCAAAGGGAGTGGCACTATTAGGAGGTGTTGCTTTGTTGGAGTAGGTGTGGTCTTGTGAGAGGAAGTGGTTACTCTGGACTTGGGCTTTGAGGTCTCCTTTGCACAAGCTATGCTCAGTGTGACACACAGTACACTTCCCAGTGCCTGTGGATCAAGACGCAGAACTCTCAGTTCCTTCTTCATCACCACACCTGTCTACATGCTACCATGTCTCCAGCCATGATGATAATGGACTAAACCTCTGAAACTGTAAGCCACCCAAATTAAATGTTTTCCTTTATAAAAGTGTGGTCATGGTGTCTCTTCACAGCAATCGAAACCCTAAGACAATAGCATCAAGTTGTGCATCCTAGTTTCTCCACTGAATATCACCCAGGGGCCCCATTCACTGCATGAAATCCCAACCCACTGCCAGGAGAAAACTAAGGCTCTGACTGAGTAGATATTCTGCTGTGTAGAGTGTTAGCTTCTAAAGCACTCGATGGTTTTGGTTCTGAGCTGATAAGTCTGGACAAAGCGGCATACACGTCTCCCGGGTGCAATATGGCATTAAATATTAACCAAGTTATTTTGAATCTAGTGCTAACTACAACAAGGAAGCACTGAATCCAAGCATAACAGTTTGCTTTTTCTCAGTTAAAATGAGAAAAGCTACACCTAGAAATCGGATTGAAAACATTGCTTTCAGAGTGGTAGAATGATTTATGGATTTAGGGCTCGGTGTCTGTACTATACACATACACATCCGCATACAGATGTGTGATATATGGTGTCTGTTTATATATGTGCTTATATGCACGTGTTCATGGCTGTGAAGAATGCACATATGTTTACCTGTGGACTGTGTGTGTATGCGTGTATACCTACACGCATGTTTGCCCCCATATGCATGTGAAGTAAGCAAATGAGATGATGTAGAGAGACAAGGAAGTGGATCATAAAGAAAAACGTGAAATAGGGAAGATGTGTTTAAAAATGAGTTTTTCAAGGGAAGCCTTTTAAAATAACACAGGTTAGATTGATGAGGATTCGGTGGGCTGGAGTGGTGATCAGATGTGGTAGAATAACTGACCCCACAGGTGCCTCTGCTTTTCTTTTTGTCATTCTGATCCTGTTCTTAACTTTGGGAATGTGGTGGCTTTATGTGCCTTAGGTGGGCCATCATGGAAGGTATTCCACAGACCCCTTGTTTCTGGATAAGGAGTGATGCATATGAGTGGATTATTCCTATCCCTTCACATCATTCGTGATACAGTAGATGGTACCTAAGAAATACTGGTATTTCTTAAAAAGTTGATTTTCTATTTTGTGTATTAGAAAATCCCCTGCCATGTACAATGAGAAATTTTCTGAGAATACTGTTTTCACAGCAGGGATATCCATTTCTTTCCATTGGGGGTACCTAATATATTCTTTTTAAATAAGAAGTGAGCAAGTACACATACATACCTCCATGCCTTCTTCTCCTGTCTCTCTACATCTTGCACATGTAAGCACTTGTGAGTTCTCACACAAGAATACACACACATGCATACACACACACACACACACACACACACACACACACACACACACTGATCTGCTCCATGGTTAGACATGACTTGCACACAACTACTCACTCCTCTCCTTTGGTTTGACAAACTTTGTGCTTTCTACAATTGCTCTTTCCTGATCTCCATTCCTGTCTTGACCTTAAGATTGTTCTCCCACTTGGGGAGAATCCAGGAACTGTTTGTTGCTGAGCTTGAGTCATGGGTCGGCCTGCTTATCAAACATATTTTCTTCCCCAGAGCATCACGGTCTCTGTTGGGATAGATAGAAATAATTCTGTATAAAACAAAACATTTTGGGCATTTTTTGGTTTGAGTAATTACCCAGTGGTTGTGATATGCTGTGTGATGGTGACAGAGGATCATCAGCTGGAAGGAATTTAGAACCAGCCAAGAGACACACCCTTGGGAGGGTCTTCCAACCCTTTTCCAGGGAGGTTTAGCTGAGAAGGGGAGATCTACTATGAAAGTAGCCAACACTATGACATGGTGTTTCTGAGTAAATTAAAACAGGAAAAGGTGAATACATTATCATCCTTCTCTCGGCTTCCTGACAGTGGCCTCTCTGCAGCCAGCCGCCTCACACACGCCCACTTCAGCTAGAGCGGCCCTCCTTGAGATGTCTTCCTTGCCACCATGAACTGCACAGCAGAACAAACCTTTCTTTCTTGCCTTTCTTTGGTCAGATACTTTGTAAGTAGCTAATGGGAGAGCCTAGAGGAAACTCCCTGAGGGCAAGCAGCACCTCACTCTGTGCTACCTTGAGATTTTCTCTAGGATGAACTCAAAAGAAGCAGTTGCAGTACTGTGGGCAGGAGTGGGCGGCAAACCTCTCTGGGTTTGGGGCAGGTGAGGGTGAAGGTTCATTGTGGGGAATCTGTTGTTCACTGGAGCTCTGTAACCTTCCTCATTAGAAATTAAACATACCCCGAGTCAATTATCAATTAAGTGACAAGTTGGATAAACATTGTAGGCATTAATTGACCCTTCAAGAATTCTTTGAAGCTCATTGGGCTGTTCCAGTTTCTTTGAAGTCTTGTTTCGGCTTCAGCCAGTTGCTGATTAGATTGATTTAATAGTGAAATTGTGCTGGGCTAATGAGAACAAAATAAAGTACATTTATACAGTGTGTTGTTTTTCCATGGCGGAGATTCATGACCAGGCCAGGGCAGGAGAGGGCTTTTGTTAGTTACCTACTGGGCGTTACTCTTACTGTAAAAAATAACAAATTGGATCAGGGAGGCTCTCCCACACAAATTGAGAGACGATTGCTGGAGGGGGATTCCAAAATGTTTCCTTTGCATATCTCGTTTGGAATTCTTCATCTAGACAGGCTGCTCATCATTTTGCTAACTTCAAACATTGGCCAGCATGGAAGGGCAACATGGAGGCTGGTTACTGTGTAACCTTACAAGGTGACTGTAGGGGGTGCAGGGAAATGAGACTCCGAGCCTCTGAGTGGGCATGTGACTAAGGCTGGAGATGTGAGGGAAGGGAGGATGGCAGAAGCAATTCTGGCCCCGCCCAGGAAGGCCTGCTCTGGCAGCTGTATTCTTCCTGGGCATCCTGAGGTGGGGACATTCATGTTGGCCAGGACAAAGTCTCAGTGCTTGTCATTGCTCTTCCTTGGCAGCCCTGTGAAGCTGCAAGCATTCCCTGACTCATGAAGAGTTCACCTACCAAACAAAGACTGCCCTTACCCTTCAACCTTATGTCTGAAGTTAGAAATTACAGCTGAGTAACTGGGAAACAACATCAACATTCCTTCTTGGTATTTTTAGAGTCATAGAATACCCCATCAGATCACTTCAGGAGGATAAAGCCATAGACAGTGTTGCTGCTTTCTTAAAAACATTTTCTTGAAATTCTATTTTATTCAATGTATTTATTTTATGCATATGAGTATGTAGGTGCACCATATGTGTGCAGTACCCACAGACGTAAGAAGAGGGCATCAGATCCTTTATGGGTGAAGCTGTAGATGGTTATGATCCACCATGTGGGTTCTAATAATAATAATAATAATAATAATAATAATAATAATAAATAACTAAAAATAATACCTTGATCAATATGCATATAGGTAGTGAAGTTTAAATCCCTAACACACCCCACATTTAATACATAGAAGAGTCTGGCAAATAAGATTCACTTCACTGAGGCTGCCTCTACTGTAGCTATGGCAACTTGGAGCAAAGAAATTATAGCGGAGTTGGCAATTTCGCTCAAGATGTAATGAAAATAAAGCTAATCCCATTATTATTTTCCACAATTTCCCATGCAGTTTCCTCTTACCATGTCCTTGCTTGTTCATCCTGCCTTTAAAAACAGATTATTGGAAAATTGCACATGTGTGCCCTTTCTGCACTCATAGCCATTAGCACCATCCTCCTGTCTCCGAAGCATAACCTTGTTTTGGAGAAGAGGCCAAGTTCATCCTCCTCCCTCCTTTTCTTGCAATCCTGGGGTGGATAAATCTTCTAAATATACCAATTTGGGCCATTAAACATTTCAGAAGCTGTCACTAAAATTATAGTAAAATAATAGTCTTTTTAAAGATAAGCCAGATAATACACATTTGTATAAGTCTTGAAAGCGTGGTCCCAATTATTCTATTTTAAATTTGAAGTGTGTTCATGTGGGTTTGATGGTTATTTAAGAAAACCATCTTTTTTCTTTTCAGCCGCCACCGAAGAATGTGAACTTGATGTGAGTTCCATTTAAAGTAACACTCCATATGGACACATCAAGATAATTCCCTCTGTAATTAAAGTATGCGCTGCATGTCACCAAGCAAAATAAATAAGAAAGCCCTTTGACCCCTCTCACGCAGTGTACAATGGTGCATGGTTCTTCAGTGGACGTGTCTCCTCAGTTGCAGCTTCTTCCGCATTCTCAGGGGTACTGTGCAGTTGAGAAAAGGTGCATCCCAGTCAGGACAGCTCCCCAGAGTTGTGCAGCTGCAGACTAAGGCGAGCTAATGAGCTCATGCTGAACTCAGACCCTAAGCTCATGGCTGTTTTCTGGGAACCCCGTTCTCTATTATTCTTCTTGTATCCCAGTTCATGTAACTGAGAAGGTGCTAAGAGTCTGTGGTGGTTTGAAAAGGAACGGTCCCCGTGTACACATGTGTTTGAATGCTTGGACCATAGGGAGTGTCACTGTTAGGAGATGTTGCTTTGTTAGTGTAGGTGTGGCCTTGATGGAAGAAGTGTGTCACTATGGAGGAGAGCTTTAAGGTTTTGTGCATGCAAGTTATGCCTAGTGTGGCAGTCTCCTTCTGCTGCCTGGGGATCTAGATGTAGGACTCTCAGCTACTTCTCCAGTACCATATCTGCCTGCATGCATCCATCTTATCACCATGGTGATAATGGACTAAACCTCTGAAACTGTAGCCCAGCCCCAGTTACATGTTTTTCTTTACCAAAGTTGTTATAGCCATGGTGTCTGCACACAGCAATAAAACCCTAACTGAGACAGAGTCCGTAAGGACAAAACCATCCTGCAGGGTTCTTGCATATCTGAAAAATGTAGGAAACTAGACAATGCTGGTTCCTGAGCAGAAATGAACTCGGGTACTTTGTCTCCTCAGTGATACCCACACCGGAAGGAGCTACTCTCTCTGGGGTCACTATCATTTCCCTGGTAACTGCTTTCTCCCTGGGGTCATACTTCATCTCCCTGGAAAGTGCTTGGGCTTCACTTTTTTATTTCCATCACTCATGTTGACCCCTGGACTCCCACACATTCTCCCTTTCTTACATCAACTTTGTTTGGCAAAAGCCATGACTAAACTCTATAAACACCAAGTCCATCATTGGGTTCCAATCTCTTTCCCACCCTGACACCTAATAGCCAGGCCATCAGTCAACACCCCATATGCCCAGGTTCTCTAAAGACAGCCAAGTAATTTCTGAGACTCATTCACCACATGGTTTCCTCTATCCACATACTTTATGTAGTTATGAAATAGTTTTCCATAAAAATTACACAGTTAAAGTTAGAAGCATTTTATCACTTGTTTGTAGAACAATGATTTTCAAAGATTAGACACATGGTTGATGTTTAATGATTAACTATGTCCCTTGTGAACTTATAAGGCATTTAAATATGGCCTCTTAGGGACTGGCGCAAGATTACAGAGTTACTGGTAGTGGGACTTAGGGTGGAGCACAGATCAGCACTGGGTTTTCTGTCAGCAGCTGTGTTCATAGCTTTGATTCTAAGCAATACACAGTGCACAAGACTTCTAACAAATACAAGAGGTTGAAGAAGAGTGATTGGTGTCAAAGTCTATTCAAGGTGAATAAAAACATACAGTTCAAGACAGTGGTTGTACAATTTGTTTAAAGCAGCATACAGTGACAGGTTTTGCAAAGGCATTTTTGTTTAGTCTTCCTTGATCCCCATACCATTCTTGCTCCAGTTGTCCCTTATCCCTTTCCATGTAACCCCCCCCCATGTTCCTCTTCCTACTTTCTGTCACGTGTTCTAATACCTTGCCAATGTCTTTCTTAAATACCTTTTAATCCCATCATGCCCTCTTTCTAGTCTCCAAACCTCTGCATTTACACATATAAATTCTATTTATTCATCTTACTGTCTTATGTATAAGAACATTTTGCCTGCATGGACATCACCTGTGCCAAGTACACACTGAGGCCAAAAGAGAACAGCATCATATTCCCTGGGACAGGAGTTACAGGCAGTTGTGACCCACCATGTGTGCTGGGAAATGGACCCAGGTCCTCTGCAAGAGCTACCAGTGCACATGCACACGTATAAATGCAGAATTTGTCCTTCTAAGCCTGGGTCACCTTACTTAATGTATGTTTCCAGGTCTTTTTATTTTTCTTTGCAGTGAACAAAATTGCACTGTGTTTATATACCATGATTCATTACTTATTCATTCAGTATCTGTTGATGGATATTCAATTTGATTCCACTTCCTTTGTGCTGCAGGTAGAGCCCCAACAAACACGGATGTGAAAATTGCTCTAGTAGGATTCAGCGTTTCGGGTGTACGTCCGGAGTCCTATGGCTGTGCTCTAATGAAGTTCTATTTTTATCTTTACTTCTCTAATTGGAATAATATTTAACATAGGAGAAATAAAACTCAAGGGAAGAAGGTACTCATCTATTTGCGTGAGCATGAAGCTTCTGCTTCTGTAAAACAAAGGAGGATTGGGTGCAGTGCTAAGGGGTGGTGGGAAACAGGATCTCGCAACAGCAGGTTCCACGTTTAGCTTTGTCATGCTTTCGCCTTTGAGCTGAAGTCACAACTGAAACCCACGGAGATATTTTAACATTCCTTCACCGAGTCTTCTGCCTGTACACACATGGCTGCTCACTCCTGTGACTGTCTACTTCCAAAATGTCTCATGGCTCAAGACCCAGACTAGGCGACGGAAACAACTTTCAAGTGTTAGAATAATTCAAATAATTAAAGCAAAAAAAGTCTAACCAACGACAAGCAGCTTAAAGATATGAAGCAGGAACCAATTCACAAAGACAATGAAAATGGCTTTCAGAACCACTGCACTTCAGCCAATTAGAGCAATCAAACTGTAATCCTCAGTCTCCTCTCTGAGACACACCCAATAGCTGACCTCTGATTGGCCAGTCTCGGTCACACATCAGACGAGAGTCCATGCTAACCCTGTCTGAGGTATATCCTCACAGGTGCTTCTGCAGTTGTGTGAACCTCCTCACAGAGAGACAGGAACACATGTTCCCACGGCCAAGTTTATCACCACTTTGCAAGAAGAATGAAAATAAACATCAAAGCCTAAAACATCTGTTCAAATAGAATCAACTCTGGATGAAAGTCAAGTCCACAAGGTCTCCCTAAGCTCCTCCTGGGTAGATTTGATTGTAACGTGAGAGAAGGGAAGGAAATTAACGTGTATACAAGTCTTCTCCAGCCTCAAATGCTGCTACAGAGACATCTCAGACACTAGAACCAGTTATAGCAAAGAGCCAAGAGAAAAATACCGCACTCAAGTTGGCCAGTAACTATTCATGGACAGCAAGTGGCAGATTTTCTTTCTCTTGGAAAGAGGCGCAGATCCCCGAGAGGTCATGTGACGTCCCCAAACTCACCATATGGACGGCGCTTCTGTTCCGCTGATCTCTAAGAAGTCATATCCCTCCTCCAGCTGGAAGTCAGTAAAAACAAGAGCGATGGTATCCCCAGGCTCAGCCAGGATGGTCCACGTGCAGTCAGCGTTGTTGTCGTACTCTGAGGGGAAGTGGGGGCTGGATATGGAACTGCTGGTTCCCCGGAGGGTTCCTCCACAGGCTCCCTCAGCTGCAGGGATCGAAACGAAAAGACAACTGAATTCTCAGAAGCCTGTCGCATACGAGTGTACTCACAAATGCTCCTATTGAACAGAGACAAATACTTTCTGAATTCGCAATGAAGATAACTTAAAAAGGTCGTTCCTATGTAATTAATTTAGCTTCATAGTGGATGTACAAAAAGCCAAAGGTTAAATTTCATTTTCAACTCGGTGTCATAGTAGGAGAGTGAATACAATGGACAAGAAACTGGATTTAACACATAAATAATGCACTTTAATGCAATTAAGCTTTTCATAGGGAGATGCAAGACAGACCTTGATACTCACTATTTATTGAGTATGGAACTGCACAGTATGTTGACATGTGTAAATTTACTATAAAACTGTCAGCTTTTTGTATGAATACATCGTATAAATCAATAATCACTAACCTGGTGAATTGTGGAACTCTAGTAATCTGACTCAAAACTATTCTAAGAATTTGTCATAAGCCCACAGACACAAGAGTTTAGGAGAAAATCTTTCTGTTATTCCCATATCACAATTTCCAAGGATGGAGTTTTGATTGTCAGTGTAGAGAAAAAAAATTACCAACTATGAAATGTTAAGAAGGTCATAAAATAATAACAAGATCCACCAATTCATGTTAAAGTTAGTCAATTTAAAGAGCTTATTGCACAATATACCAAGTGTAAGACATTTGCTGTTTGAAACACAAAGACAAAAATATGAGTTTACAACATCGCAATTTATGAATAGTAGGCATTAGAAGATCAGAAAATGTTAAGTATTGTGCTCTCACAGTGATATGAGTGGTTGAAGAACTTAAATTTAAATTTAAATTTAACAGTTTAATCAAAAATTTGATCCACATTTCTTGGATTGTTTTCATAGTCCAGGAATACTTCTATGTTTTAGAAACCTATGAGGCTTTGACAGCCACTCTTGTAAGTCTCCTCTGCAGCCTGTGAGTTAGGACGCTGTCTTCTGTTGCTCTCCACCATTCTATAAGATTCAGGGCCATGACCAGCTATTATCGGTTCAGCACCACGGACGGCTCCTTTCTGCCTAAGTCATAGGACCACAGCTGAGAACTATAAGCCTGTGACATCACAGTGAACCCTTCTTGATTGGCTGCAACTGAATGAGGAAAGAGTCAAAACTCCACAGGGCCCCCAAGCCACACGTACAATATTTGTTTTGAATGCACCTGATAAAGAAGTAAATGAAATTCTGTAACAGCATGAGTGAAGCTGAGACTTTAAAATTAAAAACTTAGAGGTTTCAGTCTTAGAACCACTGGCATTTGTTGTGGATGGCTGCCCTCTGCTTGTAGGAAGCTTGCTATCACCCAAGGTGCTGATAAATAATTATCCTGACAGGTTTCAATTGTAACAAGTGATAACTCCAGCATTATTCACATGGGTTATTTGGGGACCCTGCCTGTACAACACCCAGTAAATTTAATTCATGCTCCACCAATTCTGCTTGGACATGCCAATTATGAGACACAATACCATATTAAAATGGTATAGTAACTTTGAGTCAAAAAGAGCTATTAGTTAGGGGATGTTTGACTTATTTATAGTTATTAAAGCGGGGATGATATTCATGGAGTTTTCCAATGGTCTGTTTACATTGAGCAATTTGATCTGAGATAATGCAATATTATTTTAAAACTGTTTCAGTTTGATATATTTCACACAATTGCTTTCTGCAAGAAAAAAATAAAAACTGCAAGAGAAGTGAATAAAGAAAGTGCTATCAGATTTTTCTAAGCTAAATTATCTGCCTTTGCTTTGGGAAGACATAATAATGAGAAGAGTTATCAGAGTCCTGTGGTGCATAGTCCTCACAAAGGCATCTCCAGCTCTGAGAAATGCATGTGCGGTGGATCAAAGCTAAATTCCCTTACCGTGGCAATTCAGGTAGAGCTGTGTCTCCTGGCTGAAATGTGTTCTCAAGTGTTGTCTGGGTCTCTAATAGAAACATAGCTCATATGAAAATACGTTGTGTCTTAATACACATTTGATGGATAATTATTATAAGTGAGGCACTAAAAATGTTAAGACTGATTATTTTACAAAGCTAAATCATTCTCATCAATATTTAGATATATTAATCTAGCAGAGTTTTCTTCATCCCTTAGACGCTGATAAAAAATAAAAACACCATCAACAATTTATGGATTTATTAATAACTTTGTTATGTTTATAGAAATTTGTACTTTGAATGCAGAAAATATGGCAATCAATTTTTTAAAAATAATATTTAAAACCCATCCCTTCCTTTCTTACCAAAAAAGAACAACTTAGTATCAAAGTTGCTGGGATAATATTTTACTATGAAATTTATTACACAACACATACAAGACCATCAACTATTCAGCATTTTAGACACCATCACTATAAGATTTCCTCGTGGAAATGTGGCAGCATAGCCAAAGGCGTGGGTGTGGCTCTCACCCAAGATTTCTGTTGGGGAAATAACTTTTTATATCTATTATCTATGTTGAATTCCTATAAAATCTTCCATTTCAAGAAAAGGTTGACCCCATAAAACAAGTCTGAACTGCCTGAGTTAATTCAGGCATTAGACAATATTTTTAAACGACAAATGTGCCCAGCTCTATTGCTTTCTGTGAGTGGGAAATGACTTTGGGTGTCAACGAGGGACACAGATTAGTGTTTTCCCTCCTGGAGTTTGGACCTTCTCAAAAGTGTTATTCTCAATTTAAAGTGCCCCTTGATAGCTATATGTCTAGTTAAAATCTCTTTTATGTACACAGTTCAAAACATCAAGCATAATATGATTTAAAAGACTGACTTTGCCATGTTATGAAGAATTGAAAACTACTTAATGAGCCACTAAAATAAGGTGGAATGCAGCCACATTGTACGATCATCCCATGTGTACACCAAGATTGGGTCTGAAACCAGTTGGAATTACCTCATCATTCCTGAATGCTAATTTTACAAAATTAAATATTTGCAAAGGCAAGCACAGTCTGTCTCCTACTTAAAGCATATAGGATGCCTGTTGCTGAATGGTGCCTTCTAGATTGAACAGGGAAGCTGCAGCCAGAAAAATCCAAGAATATGCCTTGCAGAGCACATTGTGTAAATTTCACAAAACTCTATTGCTACAGGAAGAACTAGAGACAATCAATGCTGAGAGAGATTCTGTTTTCTTTGGTGATAAGTCCTCCAAGAGGTTATCCAACTCCAAATAGGCTCTAATCACACATTCTCTCTCTCTCTCTCTCTCTCTCTCTCTCTCTCTATATATATATATATATATATATATATATATATATGTGTGTGTGTGTGTGTGTG
The DNA here is from genome assembly GCF_950005125.1 of Chionomys nivalis. Taxonomy (NCBI): domain Eukaryota; kingdom Metazoa; phylum Chordata; class Mammalia; order Rodentia; family Cricetidae; genus Chionomys; species Chionomys nivalis. Next base: position 52,387,982 of record NC_080105.1, on the reverse strand, counting down.
TGTGTGTGTGTGTGTGTATGTGTGTTACAAAAGTATATATATAAACCAGCATGAACTGAATGGGTTCAGTAAGTTGGTTGATTTTATATGATGTATGCATAATCATAATAATAACAATAATAAAGAAATATATGAACTTGGAAGTGAGTTAGGGTACATAGGAAGCATTGAAGGAGGAGATAGGGGAAAAGATATAAACATAGTACTAATATACGAAATTCTCAAAAACTTTAGGCTTCACAGAACTTGAAATCAGAATACCTAGTATTGAGTTAAGTTGTACTACTTGGTGGTGGATGCTTGGGGGAGTTTGTTGCTTTCTCAGTGCTCCACTTTGGTTTATTATGCAATGGGAGCACCATATATCCATTCTTGTCTTATTGTGAGGAATAAATGAATAATAATGGTTAAAGCATGCATTAAGGATTAGACAAACTCTAACTTCCCAGTGTGAACAGAGGTTTCTCCTATTTGTCTCAGTAATGGCGGTCACATTTCAAAGACTCCTTACAATGTCTTGACCCCTGTGCTGACTAGGTTTTATACTATGGCTACTTAATTCATGCAAGGGTCATTTGGGAAGAAAACTATTAATAGAAAAAGTGTCACCATAGGGTTGTCCTCTAAGCAACTCTGTAGAACATAGACTTGATTAATGAGTGATCTGGGCGGGTCCATCTCACTGTGGATGATGTTACCTCTGCACTGTTGGTTCTGGGTGTGATAAGAAAGCAAGGCTGAGGAAGCCACAGGAGCAAACCAGTGAGCAACACTTCTCCATGGCTTTCTCATCGGCTCTCGACTACGGGTTCTAGTCTTCCCTTGGTATAACTGCAAACTCTAACCCTTTCCACCAACATTGATTTGGCCATGTTTTTATTCCCACAACAGTAGAAAGCAGTTAAGATAAGCCTGTTACAAACTGTCTTCTCTGTGTTATACACACTTCCCTTACCTGGTCAATATGTTAGCGTGGGTAAAAATGAAGGATAGCCAGAACATGGGACTCAGGAGGTGGTTATATTCCTCTGTCTTCGACTTCTCCAGCCCTGGCATAAGTTGGCCACCTTCATCACTTTCCCATCTTCCAGTGAGAGGCACAGACCACTCAAGTCTCATTCCCATGAAGCCCACTATTATAACTGAATCACCCCTTGTTGTATATTTGGGACAATCAGTATATTTTCCTTGCTTGCACTTATTTTTATTTACAACAGTGAATTTTTTGTTTGTTTATTTGTTTTTATTTTTTTGAGACAGGGTTTCTCTTCTCTGTAGCCTTGAAGTCTTGGAACTCACTCTGTAGACTAGGCTGGCCTCTAGCTCATGGAGATATGCCTGCCTCTGCCTCCCGAGTGCTGGGATTAAAGGCGTGTTCCACCACTGCCTGGCTACAACTATGAATTTTAAAATCCATGGGGTCCCATATCATCTTTTGACCTCACCTTCTCACCCTCTCAGAAGCCGACTTTTTTTTTTTTTTTTTTTTTTTTGCCTATCTTCTTAATTCTGGAAAATTCAGCTAAGGATTCTACAAACAAAGTCAGTGATAAATGGAGATTCCATGTGTTTGTAACTTCTGAGAAAGGCTGCCCATCGTCAGAGTAGAAGCTTATGTCATCTTTGAATGGCACATGTTGAAGCTCCATCAAGAGATTTTGTGTAGGCTGTGTACTACCAAACTGTAAGCTTCTAAGAGTCTATACTGTCCTTAAATGGATAGAGTAAGTCACCTCTGCAAAATACCAAAACAGCTGCCCTATTCTCTACTCCCTAAAACTGTTTCTAGCAGTGACACCATGTTTTGGCACATTTATGTACATATTTATCTTAAATGCACATGTTTAGACAAACAGAAACGATGCTAGACCTTCACTGAATAAGCAGAGCATTCCTACCAATGATATTTTGGTGCTTACAGATCATGCTTCTAAAGAAGCAGACAAACAACCACCTAATGAAATGTCCTTCTTTTAATTACACCAGAGTATGTGAGTGTAGAGGAAAACTAGAAAAACTAGGAAGTCAGAACTGGCCTTAGCCTCATCGTTTTGTGAGTTTTAGACACAATGCTGACACATCAGACATTGGATTCATCACTACAAATTCTACAGAATGAACATGAGCCTTGACTGTCCTTGCTGACTGAGAGTGTTCTCTGGCTCAGAAATAGAATAAGCCCTCTCCCCCAAAGGGGTCACCTCTAAGAAATGCCTACATGTCTCTTTCAATCTCTATGTCTGAATCCATCCTATTGGTTTAATTACTCTGGAACATTCTGGCTTATATGCGATGCCTACATTTGTAATCTCCATAAAGACTTTGTTTTGTTTTCCTTTTTGAGTAACTCACAAATATTAAAAAAAGTTTTCAAGTCAGTTGTGATGGCTCGAACCAGAAATTTGGAAACAGGAGTGGGTATTACTATGAGTTTAAAACCAGCCTGGGTCATTTAGAGAGATTCTGTCTTAATAAATCAATCAATCAAAATTGGCATCATATCAGAAATATGAGGATGAATCAATTTATTCTAAGAAATAAACAAATATAAAACAATGCATTAAAAGAGTCATGGACAGAAAGTGTATGACCATTTCAATAGGTGAAAAATCTTTGACAAACTTCAACATCCCTGCATGATAAAATCCGCAAAGAAACTAGGAACAGAGAGATTATACTTCTATATCACACACACACACACACACACACACACACACACACACACACACATTTATATTTGCATCACAGTGAAAGAGAAAATTGGAACACATTGTCTCCCAAACCGATGATAGAATGAGCCCAACTTCATGCGATATTTGTGCTCATTATAGTACTTAAAATATTAGTTTGATCAAGAAGGAATAGAAAGAAAAGAAATACAAGCGGCAAACAAAACAAGTGAAATTAGTCTTTTTTTTTCAGATTATATATCTTCCTATTCTTAAAATGTCCTAAAGTCTACCCTGAAAATTCTTAAACACTGTAACTACCCTGGAAAATAACATATTACAAAATCAGCCCATGAATATCAGTATGGCAATAACAAGTACTTGAAAATAAAGTCTTGAAAACAGCACCATTAAAGATGGACCACAGATAAGCAAATAAACAAGTCAGTGAATAGAGAAATAAATAAATCATAGGCATGAACTTAGCTAGTAGTATGAAAACATAATGAATCAAATAAAAAATTAGAAGACACTAGAATATATAAAAAAACTTCCCATTTCATGGATGAGGTAATACCAATATTTTAAAATTAATGTATTATTGAAAGTGTTTTTTATATTAAATGGGATCATAAACAAACCTGTAATGACTTTCCTCATGGGAATATTGAAAGCATCTTAATAGCCTCATCCCATAATAGTCAGAGTAATTCTAAATAAAAGAACAATCCTGGAGGTACTGCAAGACCTGGTTTAGATAATTCTTCAGGGTGATAGTGATCAAAATGACTCATAAATGATGGAATGGAATAGAGGACCCAGAAGTGAGCTTATAATCTATCTACCATATCTACCTATCTGCTTATAATCTATCTACCATATATCTACCTACTTACCCATCTATCATCTATCAATTATTTGTAGATGTATATATTTTCAATAGCATTTTTTTTTCCGCAGCAGGGTTTCTCTTTAGCTTTGGAACCTGTCCTGGAACTCACTTCATAGACCAGGTTGGCCTTGAACTCATGAAGATCTACCTACCTAACTTTGCCTCCTGAGTGCTGGGATTAAAGGTATGCTCCACCACCACCCATCTTCCAATAGCATCTCAAAAGGTGCATTTGTTTTTATTTATGCATATATGTGTGAGCCTGCACAAGTATATGTACACACACTATCCAGAAAAGTCAGAACCCCTGGAACTGGAATTATATGCAGCTGGAGTCTCTCTGTGGCACGGGAAACCAAACTCAGATCTTCTGCTAGAGTGGCCCATGCTCTTCCCCATGAGCTATCTCTTAATCCTACTCCTCCGTGTCATTTTTGTGGATAACAAACTTCCCTTTGCTCTGGCATCTCCTGTGCCTTGGCTCTCACAGGAAGAAGGTTGGGGGCACAGCACATCACTGAGCTGTATTCTCAAGAATATACTTGAGAACACAAATTCAGAGAAACTGTTACAAACCTAAAGGTAAAATGGGAAATGGTGAAACTTCTGGAGGGAAACAGAGCAATGGCCAAGATACTTGTGATAAGATCCCCAAATCACAGGCAACACCCACAGAAGTGGATAAGTGGGCTATACTCTGTGAAACTTCTACATGGGAAGGCAAACATGAAAGTGAGATGTTCCGAAGAACAAGGGATGTTTCCTCGACAGCATCCAAGTGAGATGGGAAAAACGATCAGAATCTGTACATCACTCAAATTACAGAAAACCGTCACAACAATAATGACAAAAAATGATAAAGTTGAAGCTGAGCTGGTGATTTCAATGGACATTTCCCATTACAGACTACACCACTAGCCAGCAATTCAAGAAACACAAATAGTAACTACAAGCAGGTTAAATTCACCTGACTTAGAAAAACTGCTGTTGAAAGATGATGTGAGCAAATGAATACAAATAGACATGTAAATAATTAGTGGTGAGGATGCAGAGAAGGGTGGATCCGTACACATGATGGATGATAGGTGATGGTTATCCAGGAAGTAAATTGATATATTTACTCTAGCAAGGATTGAGTATCCTCAAAAAAGCAACAATGCCACCCAGAAAACCCATTACACATGTCCATAACTAGGGAAAAGCTTATCAATTTCATGAGAGAGATAGTTGGGTGGCTTGTTTCTCTGTAGCAACTTGCAACAGTTGAGATGTGGCATCAAATGTGATAGCCATCATGTCCTCTGATGTCCATGCATTGCCTAGGTGATCACAAGTGTAGGATGAGGCCACAATGAAAGAATAAGAGCCTACTTCTTGCAAACATGGCATCTACATGGTTCATTTCCTATGAAGGATTTTATGAGCAATGCCTTTGTCTACTTCCTTCTCTCTTGTCTAATCCTGGATCCATCTGGACAGCCAGGTCTGTTTTTGATGCTTCAAACTTCACAATATATTTTGCTTTGAACTTGAAGCCTTTATTTTTCTTACAGGGTTCATGAGCTCAAAGTATGCTGGATCCAGCAGCACCTAACATTATGACTGAATAAGGCAAGTTATGAAGGTATTTGATTGACAGGTGACTGGCCTTCCCAGACTGCCTCTGGAGTCTTGGGGCCACCTTTACTTCTCACCTCTGAAGACACACCATTTTATGCAGAGTGAAATGATCTGCCTGTCAGCGGTGATGAATGATGATGCTGATGATGGACGAGAGGAGATGGGTTAAAACTTGAAATGGGTTAAAACTTGAGGAATGTGATGAAGTTGGAAGATGGCTCCTAGGGCAGAAACCTGAGCTCATGTTCTGAAGAGCTGCTCCTTCCAAGCTGCTGTGATCCTCACTTTATCATGTGCCGACCCCACAAATTTATGACTACAGATGTTACTGTGATGAGAATCCCATAACTGTATATGGTACACATACGTAGGTGCTACTGTGTCAGTTCGACACTTGTGCTGGAAAGGGAAAATAAAATTTTATCATGCTGGCCAGAGGTCATGTGACTCAATACCGTGGTGTTACTGGTAGTAAGACTGCCAGGAAGGAGTCTCCAACACTTGCTGGAACTAAATAACCAGAACTTTTGGGAATCAGAAAAGATACTCATTTCATTTTCAAAAGTCAGCTCACCCACACTGCTGAGATTTTTTTTTTGTTTTATTTTTTTGTGTGTGTGGCTTCTGGAGATGCTACGGCCACACATTCATCAGCATTAGACCATTGACTTTTTCTTTATTATTGAGTTATCTCAGTCAATAAGAAGTGGCATGTCTCTCAAATTATTTTATTTTATAAACTTTGAAACTTTGAATTCTTACCAGGTCATGAATTAAGAAAGGAAGAGTATGAATATAACTGCATTAACCTCTGACCGTGAAGCATGTGTTTTCCTTGGCAAAGTTAGGACCTAATAAAGCTTGATTAAAGAACAAGAAAGATTTATTGAAAGGTTGTTATACCGACTTCAACTATAGAAAATATATAGCTGCAGAATTGTAAAGACCTTTATCTTAAGAAAAGGTACCTTTATCTTTTTTCTTATATTGAAAAAAAGATGCATACAGAGAATATGAGAAAAAAAGGTATAAGGAGAAAAATTCAAATTGGTTAAACAAGTTTTCATGCAGAAAGAAAATAAGGATATTCTAACTCTTGATTCTCAAGGCTGAGATTATGTCCTGGAGGTTACAGACTGTTGCAGGAGTAGTCTTTAGTCATTAATTTACAACACAAAATAAATAAAATAGGCACTTCAACTTTGTTTTTATATTCATTGAGATAAGATGATATAGTGGGGGTGAAATGGAAGGCAGAAAAAACAGTTCGGAGGAAATAATGAAGCATGAGGTCTACAGAGTGCAGAAAATGATTCAATGAGCAACTTAGTAACCTCCAGGTTATCCCATGACAGGCAACCACAGTTGGAAGGAAGGAGAAAAAAGAATGGCACTTGGGGACATCCCAACAGTACTGTCTTTCAAAGGAGTTGATCACTGTCTTTCAAATGGGTCAATTATTCAAAAGAATTGTGGAAAAGCCAGGGGAAAGGAATCCGGGCTCTGGACGATGAGGACACTTCCATTGTGATGACAGAAAACAGAGCTAAGGACTTGCAGCAAGAGCATCAAGCAGAGTATGATTATCTCTAGGAACATTCAGAGAAAATGAGCAATTGGGGAAGATTGATAGAGACATGGGAGAGAAAACAGAGTTTTTCCAGGAATAAGAAAATAATATGTTAAATGTGCTAAGCCCTGGTTACTGTTTCTGAACTTTTACCTGAGCCTAGATCCTTTATTACCTGGCCCCTTCAGATTCCACCCTGTGACATGGATCTAATGTCACCCCTGTGTTGGAGATTCAGTGAGGATGAGGTCCTCTGACATAGTATCTGACCATTCCTAGTTACAGAGATATGGATCTATGGTCACAAAATCGTTAGCATCACAGAGAGCTCACCAAACACCAACACCGGACAGCAGAAGATCCAGGCAAGAAGATACATTAAAATATAAATGTATTGATATAGTGCTTGGCAGAATAGCACAGATGTAAAGTCAAATTGGGTTAATTAACTCTTGTTTTGTTATTTTCTTTTTCTTTTTTTTTTTTTTTTGGTTTTTCGAGACAGGGTTTCTCTGTAGCTTTGGAGCCTGTCCTGGAACTCCCTTTGTAGACCAGGCTGGCCTCGAACTCACAGAGATTCGCCTGCCTCTGCCTCCCGTGTACTGGGATTAAAGGCGTGTGCCACCACCGCCCGGCTTGTTATTTTCTTATTTATTTTTGAGACAGTAGTCTCTTATAGCCCAATCTGATGTCGAACTCCCTATGCGGCAGATGATGACTATGAACTCCTGATACTCCTGTCTCAGTCTTCCAAGTGCCAAGATCACCAGGGTGAGTCACCACATCCAGTAATCATCTCTTGAATTATTTGATACATGAGTGGTAACAGCTCCACTGGCAGGTGGGTATGAGATTCACACCATAGGGACTGTTTAGCTGCTTTCCTGACATCTCATTAAAAATGCAGTAAGTATTTGCCTGGCCTTTTATGTCTACACCAGCAAGGTGAATCTCCTTTAAGAACTGAGAACCTAAGATTTGATACACACATCCTCAACAACAATAGTAGTAAACTAATCTTACCACAGAGGCTGAACATTCCAGAAACTGGGAAAAGGCATCCACCCTGAATGGACTCAGGGACATAGTCCATTCCACCACGGTTACCTCATTCCAAGTGCTGGAGTGTTGGAAGCATTTTTAGGGGATGAGATGGAATTGTCTATTTGTCTTTAATTTGTTTTAATGTAGAAGTGTTAAACAAGGAAACATGAAATCTGATTTTTAAACAGCCAGGAATAGTGGCTCATACCTGAAATTATAGCTCCCAGGAAGTTGAGGCAGTGGGAGCACTATGAATGTGAGGCTACAGAGGGAAAACCCATAAAGAAAAAGACAGAAGAATAAGGAGATTATAAATTTATAGCCTATCAGGATACTGTGGCAAAGGGGTCTCTATGAACAGAAATGTGTACATCCTGTGAAGGGGATAGGAGACTGAATGGGTATTTGAGGTCCAACAGTGGGTCTAACTTGCTGATACAGCTAGGGTCCTAACAAGGTTTCCTCCATGCTGTGTCTTACTTCCTTGGAAAGCAGGGTTGATGAAGGGCCACCCTTTCCAATACTGCCCTTTTTTAAGTGGGTGTAAAGTTACCAATGTGAGCTACAAAGTCACTCGCTAGCTAGGTTCAGGCTTCCCTTCTCAGGCGCACAGGAGGCAAACCTACCTCTGCAGAAAGGAGCTGGGAAGTCCCATGAAGCGCCATTCCCAGGGCTGACAATGCAAGTCAGGATGGCGTGACCTTCCAAGATGTAGCCAGAGAGACAGCTGTATCTGATCTTGTCGCCGATGTTGAACCTTGTTCCGTGGAGGACTCCTTTCAATATTTCCCCAGGGTTTCCACACGTGTGGCTAGGTAAAACTGTGGGAAGGAGAAAAAGAGGTTAAATAAAATGTTCTATGGAGATACATTTATTTCATAAAATAAAATTTACATTTGAACTATTAAAATCAGTAAATCTTTGCAGTAGAAAAATAATTCAACATGCTTAAGAGCGAAACAGAGAATGTGTTTGGGGTCTAGAATATCTGCCCTGACACATTTTTATAATGGTGTTTGAAAAGTGCAAATAAATGCTTTTGGTTAAAAGATGAAACTATAGTTGTATTAACATACTGTCTTACAGAAAAGACCTAGATTATTTTGGTAATAATAAGATTTCACACAATATAGGAAGAGCCAACAAGTTAAGGAAATAATGTCACAGCTGGGGCACGGATGCATGCCTTTGTAGATTTTACCTCAGACCTCATTATTACTTATATGAAACATTAATTGATATCCAATCTATGTTTATCTTTAGACCTTGGCAACATTACCCTGTCCCATACATATCATTAATATCCAATCCATGTGCACTCCCAGGCTTCAGCATCAGCACCATAACTGATACATACCACATGTTTGTCCTCAGACCTCAGCATCAGCACCAAACCCAATACACATCACTAAACAGTATCCAATGCATGTTTATTCATAGACCTCAGCATCAGCACCACACCTGACACACATCATTAACTAGTCTCTGATGCGTATTTATCCTCAGCATCAGTACCACGCCTGACACGTATCACTAACCAGTATCTAATGCATGTTGATCCTCAGACCTTAGCATCAGTGCCGTCTGCTCTATACAACTAAACAGTATCAAATGCGTATTTGTTTTCAGACCTCAGCAGTCCTACCACTCCTGATGCACAGCACTAGTTGGTACTCAATCCATGTTTCATGAAGAAGATTTGTGCTAAAGGATAAGTAAAAGAATTTCTCTTGAGCCATCAGCTTGAGAAATCGTGCTGCTCAGCCCTAGGGTCTGTTTACCAGGCATCCACAGCAGCCTTTCCTCCATTTGCGTTGCTAAGCCGAGTCCTATAATGATCTGTGGTTCAAAGTTGGGCTCCTGATTCTGTTTGTTCCGGAACTTTCTTGTCACCTTCAAAGATCCTCATCTCATCTACCTCCATAGGGGACTCTCAGTGTGATGAGATCCCTGGTCAAAGGACACAATTTGGGACGGAACTGATCCGTCACTCAGCTATAAGGATGAAAGACAAATGTATTCGTATTTCTGCTCTAAACTCAGCATCCTACCAGAAAGTCAGTGGTTTCTATGAAATTGCCAAGTTGTCCAAGAAACGTACTATTTTATAAAATATTTTCAAATAAAAACCAATTGTCAAAGGAATAAGTTATTTTCTGAGTGTTTGTTTCATACTTGTGTGTGTGTGTGTGTGTGTGTGTAGGAAGAGCGGCTCTTAGAAATTTTATAGGCATGCCTATACATTATTACATGGTTTAAATAACGCATTAATTATGCCATCCAGAAATATTTAGAGAGCAAAATTGAGTTTATAGGTGGTTAGTATTACCTTCATGGAAATGAAGTCACTACTTACAAATACTGTAGTGTACATTTAATTAAGCAGTTTCCATAAAATGTTTAGAAGTTTAGATAAAATAGATCAGTAAGTCAATTGTCTATTTTGCCATTCTTCACAGAAAGGGTGTTATGAGTTGTCTCCTTTTATGTTTTTAGGGCCAAGAAGTATTAGAAGAAAATATATAACCTCAGTGATTGCAGAACTATAAATCAAAACCATAATGTGATATCGCCTTATTGAGGTCAAAGGACTCCTTTGAGAAGAGAAGAATAATCCCTATAGGGAGGAGGCATAGGAATGAACACTTTTTGTTTGCTTGTTTGTTCATTTGTTTGTTGAGTCAGGGTTTCTTTGTGTAACCCTGGATGTCTTGGAACTCACTCTGTAGACCAGGCTGGCCTCGAATTCAGAGATCCTCCTGTCTCTGTCTCCTAAGTGCTGGAATTAAAGGTGTGTGTCACCTGGCAAAATGAACACTTTTATCTCCTATGGGTATGGATGTGAATGAATGAAGCCACTGTAGTAAAAACCACGAAAAAAAAAATAAAAGTCTAGAATCATGAGGGAATTTAGCAGAGGCATCACTGGACACAGAGGATAATGTAAGGAGAAGGAGTCAACATGTCAGGAATCTCCTCCACTCCCCCCTACTGCAATGGTATTCACAGCTTCCAAGATACAGAAGCAGTCCAGGTGTGCACTACCCAATGAGTGGGTAAAAAAATGAGGTGTTGGCTGGTGAGAAGGATTACCAGGGAAAAGCACTTGTCCTATAAGCTTAAGGAGCCAAGTCATACCCCTGGGGCACAAATGGAGGTAGAAGTAGAGAACAGACTTCAGGAAGGTATCCTCTGACCTCCACATGTGTGCTTGATGCGTGGGTGCATACACATGATGATGATCAGGATGACAATGGTTTTCAGTGAAGAAAGAAAATGTGGTGCATATACTCTGGCCATCAAATTAACGCTATTTTGTCTTTCGTTCCCACTCAGTGCTCCTGAGCCTGGAGGACTCAGAACATGTGAAACCAGCTGGGCACAGAGACACAAATTGGAGTATGAGGTTTACTGCTAAGATAATTATTGTTTAATTATCTCCTAATAGTACTTCTTGCAAGAAGTCACATATTTATTTACTCATCGACTATGTCCAGATGAATTGTTTCCCCAAAGACACGTGTTATAAATGTGAATATATTAATATTTCTGACCTACTCAGGAGAACTACAAGTGGCATCGCTGGCCTAAGCAGACAACCAACAGATGCACTCTGGAGTTGAATGCAATTTGTTCAACGCTTGCATAGTTAATACTGTGGAAATAGTTTTTCAACCAGGTGTGGTGACGCACTTCTTTAATCCCAGCAATCAGGGGACAGAGGCAAGGGGATCTCTGTGAGTTCGAGGCCAGCCTGGTCTACAAAGTAAGTTCCAGCATAGCCAGGGATGAGAGATGCTTTGTCTCAAAAACAAAACAGAACAAAACAAAAATGGTTTTTCAAATGCACTTTGATATAGATACTTTTGTTGTCTATTGCACAAAAAAAGTTGATGTATCACAATTCTTCACTGAAGAAAGGAGAGAGAAGATTTGGGAATGCGCACATACTTCACAAGTTCAAAGGTCTCGTATACATATATACTTACACACATGTATATACATATAGGTACATATAATATACATATATTTGTATATGTGTTATATATAACATATTACGCATATTATATATACACATATATGAATTATATATAATACATACACGAATACATACATATAATATATATATGTGGGTGGGGTTGAGGGCTGGGGTCGAGAATATAGGGGTGGTGTGTGTGAAACCATTGCTGCCTGTGGATCCAGGGAGTTCTGTGGGTAAGCTGAACACCATTCGCACATGAGGAGTCTGATTGTTATGCAGGAAGATTGGCAAGCGCTACTTCTCCCGCTCTGGAGCCCCTTCAACACCACCCTCTTTGTTCCTGTTGATGGGGGTCACCTTCACCTTAACACCTTGAAACTTGATTATAGCAGAATTCAAAAACCGCACATCAAGCACCATGTTTGTGAGGCAGGACACGGTTTCAAAGGACAGGGAGTGTGGGAGATGAAAGTGGCCTCGGGTCTCCTCTGTAATTCTTAGTCGCTCTTTATTCAGTGAGAATGACTCATCAGCGCTTGTTTTGCGGAGCAGGTGTGAAGACTGGGGTGGATATTTCAGACTCCAAGTATCTGTTCCTTCTGACCCAATTATGAGCGTGATTGTAAGCAGCTGAGAGTAGTTCTGCTAGGTGTAAATTGATTGACAAGGGGGGAAAGGCTTATGGTGTCTCTGTATGACGTGTCTAGAATAAAAAAAGGACCTCGGCAGGCTCTTGCTTAGCATACAGTAGCTCAGATAAACAAGTCCAACAACGGGCAGAACACGGAGTACACGTTCCCAGTCTGTAATAACGCAGAGTACAATTCTCAATCTGTAATAACGCAGAGAACATGTCCTCAGTCTGAGGACCACATACCTCACTGGCTTTGTGAAAACACACACACACACACAAAAGGTTTTAAGAAAATATTGGAATGCTGGAAAGATGGTTCAGTGGTTAAGAGCACTTGCTGCTCTTGCAGAGGACCTGAGTTGGATCTTAGCACTCACATCTTAGCTCACTAGCATCTGTTATTAGAGTTTCTGGGGGTTTGACACTCTGTTTTAGGCTCCATGAGCATCAGATATGCATGTGATATAGTCATACATACAAACAAAACACTTATGCACATAAATTAAAAATAAAAATTAATTGGATAGAATATCATATTTGAAATACCGAATCCAATGACAATACATAACTTTAAATTAATTCATTCCAATACTACACACACACACACCTAGGCATCAAAGTATTAAAATGAATTAAATAATTTTACAGTATTATAACTAGAATGATTGAAATCTAACTCTTCTATAAGTAGCACACATTTATACATTTGGGACTTAGTGTTTGAGAATACTTATTTTCAGGTAACTTTGTTTTATTTTTGAGTACTTAATTTTAAGCATTTCCTTATTTATTAACTTATTGTCTGTGTCCACTTGTCTGTGAGCCATGTGCTAGCAGAGCCAAGAAGGGCAGAAGAGGGGATTATATCTCCTGGAACTGGAATAACAGGTGTTTGTGAGCTATAGTGTGGGTGCTGGGAACTGAACCCAGGCCCTCTGGGAAGATCACTCAAGGCTCTCAACACTGAGTCATCTCTCCAGTGCTAGGATGCTTTTAGGTTTTTCAAATTTTAGGAGAAGTAATGTCAACAATCAAAAAGAAGATTTAATAGGAAATTTATTTCTGGCTACAAACAACGAAAATGAAAAAAATTCATATTATTAAGCCATTGCCAAGCTCATAAAAGTTTTGGATTGTGAAAAATAGATTAATGATAACTAATCTGTGCAAATATCCAAGGCTCAGATGGAGAAAAGTCGCCAATACAGAGAAATCTCAGGTCTGAAGAAAACAAAATTAAAATCAGCTATATTCAACCCAATTGTTATTTCTGCCAGTTGGCTTAAACTATTCTTTGGACACTTTCCCTGATGTTGGGGAAAAAGCCTTCTCACATCTCCTGCAGGGACAAGTGCACAGTAACTCTTTAGCAAATTCTTTCTGAGTTTACTGACCTCTTTATTTAATCTTCTTCAATCCTTGCTTGGATAAAGCAACTCCTGGCCCATAGGGAGCCTAAGAAACCAGTCTTCCAGTATGAGAATTCTGCACAGAGCAGGCATTAGGTCATACAAAAGGATCTCCTTAAACATTAAGGCTTAAAGGCAGTGTAAACTGCAGGCCAAGTTTTAGCTCCCAGGGCAGGGTTCCATCAGACATCAGGGTAGTTACCACCCAGGCCTGGGAACATGGGTTGTCACTCTAATTATGCTACGGAATTTCTCTCGGCAAGGCTTCAGATTTGACAAGGACATATAGTCACAACTCAGTGACTTAATTGGCTAGCACATCAAACCTTTAACCCAACTGTTTAAGAGATTAAATGGATGTCATATTAAATCCCTGCCCCAAAGAAAAGTGAACGTATGATGGTATATGTAAACCCACCGTTAATATTCATTAATGAAGGAGACACAAGGCTAGCAAGTAGCATTGAAATTCTTTAAGGAATGTTGGCATTTTCGGCACACTGTGCACAATGAATGAGGCCTAACCAGATCAATAATGTACTTATCCTGAAACTGGGTGCATCAGGATTCATGCAGATATTGCTTACACCTTGCTTCCCTGATAGTCTTCTCTTATCTTAAGCCAATTAAATAAATAAGTAAATAAACAATCTTCAAATGCCCATACAGGATAGGACACAGAGTTGTGTGCCTGTGGGCAGTTGGTAAGAGAAAGTTCCTCACCCCTTTCTTTTGACCCTTTCCAAAAGATAAGAGAAATCTGATTATGTGGTCTTTAGGAGTACCAGAAGCCAGGTTTACAGATCCTGAGACCTGGAATCTGTTCTTTTATGGCAAGAAAAGGGGAGATGTTAACAGGGTGGAATTATGACAATACTGTTGAGGTTCCCGAAGTGTGTGTTCTCAATTTTTTTCACCCCAGAATCTCTTTCTAGGCAAGGGAGGGGGCTGTAAGCTAAGTAGCAGCACTATGGATGGTCCTGAGAGCCCCTGAGAGCTAAGTGGAAGCCATGGAGATGTGCACTTCCAGATAGAAGGTGAAGTTTGGTCAAATCAGAATGAAAATGTAAAGCTTGAGTGCGCTGAATCGCTGTGGCCAGTGCTGATGGCCAGCCAATCAGCACAGGATGTTGCAGACATCAGAGGTGACAGTCACTTGTGTTTCTGGTCCAGAGACTTGAAACAATGGTCCAGCTCTGATACAAAGAAAAGTCCACCAAAACTTTATGTGATTCTGTCAGAGGCTAGCAGGATTCACTGGCTGGCATGCTGCTCTGGATATTCCAACAATTCTCAATTCTTAATTGTTAAACATTATTCAGGTGGTAAGAAAATAGAAAAAATAGAAGAAAGACATAACAGGATGGTCTTTAAAATGGAATATAGTTATTAAAAAGACTAAGAAAGTATTTTTAAAAATTTGTATTTTTCATTATCAATGCATATTTATTTTTTGTGTAATACTAACTGATAATACTTGTAACACACTATGTGCTCTATACTGTTTTATGAGATAAATCTTCATGCATATATATGTATATTATATATATATAGATAGATAGGTATTTAGTATTATTATAATGAGCAGTTTACTGAGAAAATCTAGGCACAGAGAGGTTCTCTGAAGGTTTTGTCACACAGAAATATGGGTTGCAGGTAGATGCAGAGAATATTTGTCAGAACTATGCTGGAATGTCTTTCTTATTGATGACTACAAGCTATTGAATCTACAGTGCCATCCACAGTTTCTTCTGACAACAAGATTATATAGATTCGGAATAACTGCCACACTTTCTCATGTAGACATGAGGTCAAAATTAAAGCAGAGCATTTTATAATTTTGCCACCACCTTTCCAGGTAAATTTGTTTAATGGGGCATGAACACAGCGGAGAGACTGAGCAGTGGTAGCTCTGAAAGCAGCAGACAGACCAGGAAGAAAGTGATCAGAAATTTGCATTTCAGGATAGTTTTCAGCAGTGGTTGGAAACTTTCCTAAGAATGTGAAGATAAAGAGCACATACACCTCACACACACACTACAAACTGTCTTGAAAGAGGCATTGCTCTAGATTATACTAGAAGTGTTTCCAAGAGGCCATGCATGAAAGCTTCGTCTATGGCACTATCTGAGGTGGTGGAACCTTTGGGTGCATCCCAGGAAGAGAAAAGTGAGTTATTGGGGAGAAACCTTGATTCAGGAGCTATTGGGCAGCAAATCTCTGCTCTCCGTCAGCTTCTAGAGGGTGAACAGGTTCCCCCCAACACACACTCACACCATGAAATTCTTCCTCCCTGCTTGATCAAAGTCACAGGCTCAGGTAACTACAGACAGACACTTTGAAAACTATCAGCCAAAATAACCCTTTCCTCTTCATAGATTTGGTCTCTCATATGCCGCCTAAGAGTGACACAAAGCTGACTAACAGGCTGAAAGCACACTTGCTTTTGTACATGATGGGAAAATGTTACCATGGACTGTTTACACCAGCCGATTCTCACATGAACCTGCATCTCTTCTGAGCGAAGGCACAGGCTGTCTGTCATGAAACTGAAGCTAGGTGCTGCTTTGCCCTCCCTATCACAAATGCTATAGAAATTAATCTAGGTTAAAGTAATGGTAAAACCCCCAACAAATACAGAGGTACAAAGAACTAAACCATATGGAAAAACTCTATCATTATGCCCTGACCTGCATCCAGCCTTAGAAACAGGAACGGTAAGCTATTTACTGCTCCAAATATGCAGTGAAACAGCCTCATCCAAAACCAAATTAAGAATATTTGGGGAATGATACAAAATATCTAACAGCCATCCAAATAAATTTCCAACAGTTTCTGCTAAAAGCTGCAAACACACGAAGAATGACACACACACACACACACAAAACAGAAAGGCAAAGAAACCAAAGCAGATTCCATTCAGGCAAACTCACACTAGAGCGGAGGGTGACAGGGTAAAGACACAACAGTCTTAAAGTTACAACAGAGCGCAATCACAGGTGATAACAATGCCACCAGAAAAGGTACGCTGAGAGTCCACAGGAAGAAATTGAAGAGAGTAGCCAACACAGATCAAGGAGAAAGTGAGACGGATTAAACCAACTGTCTCGATAGGTAGTCATAGGAAAGGCAAACACCATGGCTATATCAGTTGAGATGCAGAGACTGCACTGCAGAGATTGCTAAGAACCTGTATTCCTCCAAAAGACCTGGATCCACTTCCCAGACCCTTATCAGGACCCTGGCTGACCATGGCTGCAGTCCTACATTCATTCCCCAGACATGGCATTTCACCTTCGTCAAGAATGGAAATGTCCTGGATCTCAGGAGCGATTTCAAACACTCCACGGTTCACTTCCAAACCATGCTCTCACCCATCTTACGCAGACCCACAACTCTCACCACCGGGACCCAGTGAAGAAAAATGAGCCACGGATGGAGTGGGACTCATACATGAGAAACCAACCCCATGGGGGGGGGGGGCTGAAGTGGACTTCACTTTACCGTGAAGTGCACTGTGCTGAGTTCAGCAACTTTAGCGAAAGGGGGGCAATGACAAGGAAGGAAAGAAAGAAGCCAACAAGAGAGAGGAAAGGGGGAAGGATGAAAGGAGGAAAGGAAGGAGGGAAGAAAAAGGATGGAGGGAGGGAGGAAGGAAAGAAAAGAGGAAAGAAAGGAAGGAAAGAGGGAGAGAAGGAATGAAGAAAAGGAGGAAAAAGGAGATAATATCCAATTATTACCTAGGTTAGGCATTTTTTCCTTGTGTCTCAATTCAGTCATGGCCTTGAAGGGCAGATGCAATCCCATGGCATAATTTACTTAAATGGGACTACAAGACTGAAGTCTCTTTTCCAGAACTCAAAGCTCTCGCAGTTTGGAGGTGAATGGACTGTAGGTGGAATTCTACATCTCGGGAATCCAGCACCGAGTGCAATTTTGAGTGCACAGAGAAATGTGACCCAAACAGCAACCGCTATTGTCGCTAATGTCTCTAAATTGTCTTAGAGATACACAGCTGGAATGAGGGGGCATCAGTGGCGTTAGAGTCGAGTCCACTCACACAAAGAGCATGATTTGATTGTTGTCTTCTGATGAATACCAGTGGATTTTAAAAACATCAACAAGGAAGGCGGGTACATAATGGTTGAGTAAAAATTCAAAAAAAAAAAAAACCCACATAATTGATGGTGGTGATGGTGCTTCACAGGTGTTGAAGAGAAGGTATAATTGAGCATGATTGAAAATTCCTGGTCACGTGGGAGCAGTGTGCCCCAGACTACAGGATATGGCAGACAAAGATAGCACTGAGCAGCTGTCATGTGGACAGAAACAGTTCTAATTAAATTGACTTCATGGAGTTTTTATCCAATCATGTCAAATATCTGTATAGGCTAACCTCTAATTTAAGGTTACCAGCATCTGGTAATGATGATTCCAGTCACCATAGGCCCCAGACATCCTTTATCCTTGATCAGGATACAGGGAACAGTGGAATCAACCACTGACCAGAGGATGTCTTTGAAGCTAGTTTTATGGAATTATGATACATCAAATGTGAGGCAGTTTACTTATAATCAGCCACATCGGGCATTATGTCCACATCTGGTATGGATTTCAACCATGACAAGAATGTGTCACAGGAAAATTTCCTGATGTGGTCACTACCTCATGGTTAGAAAGATCTCAGCTCTCGGCCAGTCAAGTAATTTTCCCATTACGACACAGAGGCATGGTAAAGAAAATGGAATCCAAGATGCTCCAGGACAGTTTGTAGCAGAGCCATGCACATCCACCCACATATTCCCCACCCTGTGAATCCCAGGCACGTTTCCACAGGCCTCCAGAAGGCAAATGTGCTATGGTGGGGGTGGTATGAGAGAAACAGTCGGTGACATCTAGAGGGGACAGGGTGGACAATAAAAAAAGGTTCCGATCCCCATGGCAGAGAGATGCTTGCATTCTCTAGGAATGGACATGATCAGTACCATTCAGAAAAACCGCATAGTCACAGTAACAGGACAGGATAAGGTGGAGAACTCTGAGAAGAGATGCTCAACAAGGGCCACAGCTTTGGGTAGTGTAGTCAGTAAGAACCTGGAACATCGTGGCCACCAGGAAGTCTGTGTATAGTCCACAGAAAGCCAAATCTGGCCAGCTATTGGTTAGAATTTAGACTGAACAGAATCTGTGGGAGAGGGCTTAGCACTGCTGCTATTCATAGCTGACTCTGCCTGAATGAAATATGATTGGTTTCATTGATTTAAGTGATGTAATATATCAATGATAGTGAAGGAATCTTATGGACTCAAGTGCCAAATGAAATAAGTAATACTTTTTGTCTTTAAATAAAGATATAAACAGATGACCTAAAATGTGCAATACTCTCACCCGAATATCCCCTACTGAAGGTTCTGCCTTTAGCATTCCCGTCTACTTAGATTTTTTCCTACAAGTGTTGACCTTGAACATGAGTATCTGTGTGATGAGGACAAATTTCTTACCATTCTTGTCACTGCTAACTGCAAGGACAGAACTGAGATTTTAGAATACTCCACAAAGAAGATATCTAGGAAGAAGAAAGATTCTAAGACATAGAAGGCAATGGGGCACTAGAAGGGTCTATCTTGACAGTAGCTGTCCTGGATACATTGGGGTAGATGATGGTAAGTTGGTTGTCTGCAGAAAAACCCAGGCATTTCTGCACAGTCATAGTATCAGTCTGAAGTGCCGAATCCTCCACATGAGACACCCTGGATCCTGTCATCTGCCATTTAGTTGGAGGATCAGGAACAAAGACAGAGAGGAAACCTCTTAACATTCTTACCATTAGAAAGAAAGCAGAAGACTATACTTTCAGGGATCATTTCTATAGTTCGTTACTAGAAAGAAAGCAGAAGTATAATCTTTTTGTTGGGTTTGCAGGAGAAGGATGCTAAGCTTCTAAGGAAGAAGAAAAGAAGAAATGAAAATTATTTGCTAATATCCCAGCGGTTCTTTTATGATATGCAAGACACTATCAGCATCTGACTTGGTTATTGCTGACCTGCACTACGGTACTGGTGTTAAAAGAAACACAGGAGCTGTTCCCGTGTTCCCTCCCATTCTCACCTCGGGAGACAAGACATCCTCAGTCGTATATCTCCGCAAGTGCTTATAGGTGTCTCCTTCCTCTGATCAGGAGAAGTGATTTTAACCAGTCTGTAGTGCCTACACCCTGGTCATTGGGCCTTTAAACAGGAAGATTTACTCTAAAGAATACCGGAGCGATTAAAAGCCCTCACATGTGTACATGCCCACGTGAGCAGGCACACACACACATACCCACAAACACACACACAGCTAGAAAGGAAATCAAAGAAGCACAGACTTCTTCAAGCCAAATTTGCTGCCTCTGTCAGTTTCTAAGGTTTGTACAGCACTGGGAAAATGCAAGGACCTAGGAGAAATTGCAAGTGGGTAGAATATAATAAATAATACAAAATATAGAATAAAGTCAACTTGAGATGCCAAACAGCTAGAGAGATGTCCTGTTGCTCTTGACAGTGGTAGTGTTTTATTTATATAGACCAGAACCTGCCTTCCAAATGAATCCCTAGACCCTCAACTCCCGTATGGATAGTTTTCAGCCTGACAATTAGATAGTATCCTTCTAGATTTTTTTTTTTAGCATCTCAGACCTTAGTCCATAATGAATTAATTATTCTAATGACTACCTAAACTCACTAGTGTGTTCAATAACTGGAAAGGAGTACTCTGCTGACTAGCTGTTTGTCAATCAAATATATGTTAACTAATTGTTTCCTCTAAAGAAATGAACAGTATATGTCAATAGGAGATTTTCTTGACTTGCTAACACCTGAGAATACTGGGAAAGTTTACCCACAAGTTCATTACTAACATGACTAATAAATATTCTTCATCATAGTTGGTCATCTTATTTAGAATGAAAAACACCTGCCTTGTGACTGACAGTCCAAGGAGGGGGGTGGAGAGAGGCAAGAGATGGATACAGAATCTAGAAGATCTCTACTCTATTAAGAGTTGTGTGAAATAATACAGACATGGTGAGAAGTCACCCCAGCAATCTGGCAGCACCTGAGGTACCTGGATCAGGAAGAGATGAATATCCCAAACAGTGGGCATTTTGGCTTTGTAATGAGGCTTGGTGGTTTGATGTCCTCTGAGTGACAGACAGTTCAACAAGTTCACAGTTGTTAAAATCAAAATGTCCTTTTGGGACATCTATGTGATATAGTCACATAGAAGCTGAAGAAAGCCATTCATTTGACGGTAGGTTTTTGCCAAACACTAAGGACTAGGGAGCTCATCATAAATAAGTACTGAGATTATTCCTAGGAAGGTCAGACATCGCAAAGAAAAAATACACAACAAGCAACTGAATAGAAGTGAGCCATTCCTAACAGAGGAGAGCATTTTGAGTTTCATTGACACAAATAGTCTGTCTTTACCAAGTTACCTCATCCCCTAAAACATTCTCTACAGTCTTTGCGCTATGGTCCTGGACCCAGCCAAGAAGTGGCTCATTAGAGCTATGGTCAGTCTTCATGGTTCTGCTCAGGAAGTAGTTATTCATTTTCTCCATGTTCTGGGCCTGAGCTGCCATCCATCCATGTTCATAATGATGGACAAGGGACTTGGCTGTCACAAGGTGGTGTTGGAGTGTCCTTGTTACCTCATTCCCCCCGCCCCCCATCATCTGTGGACATCATAAGCCAAACACATCAGTGACTGGGGTTTGGTATTTTCCGATCATTCACTGTAAACATAAGGCTTCCTGTGATAGCCTTTTCTCACGGGACTGGAATATGTTTATTTTCATAGATCTCATGGATAGTTATTAACAGTGTATAATCTTAAACTTAATATTGGTATTTTTCAAAGTTGCTAGAAAACAAATCAATATACCCAATAATTTATTTTTATTTCATCATTAGTTTGTCATCTATTACAGAGATTCATGTGCTGCTTCAAGGACATTTATCCTGACTCCATGTTTCTTGTTTGTGGATATTTTTCCTGTTGTCCCAGGACCCTCTCCTGTTTAAATGCCAAGAAGGGGGCCTGGATGAAAACACCTAAAGGGGAAAACCACACAAGTCCTCTTATCCTGTCTGTGCAAGTGATGGTGCTTCTGTCTGCTGAGGGCAGGATTCCACAGTCAGTTGTGATTTCATATATGAGTTAGAACAAAGGAATCAAGCAGCTTACTGTCTTTACAAAAGAAAATATTGAGGTCAGGGCCTCACTCATTGAATAGTAGCACTTCATTGAGTAAGGCATTAAAGATAATCTCCGAGGCCCCAAAATGTGTCGGTGTCACAGGAAGTAAGGAAAACATAGACTCTTGGATTAATTTGATCAAGAGTGAGCCTAAATTTGTTGGTTACTCATCTATCTGTATAATCTATATGGTATGTGTGTGTGTGTGTGTATGTGTGTCCAAAAAGGGCTTTATACTGTATTTACTGACCAGCATTTAAAACATGGTATGGGTAAGGGATTAAGGCTTCTCTTTTTCTTAATGTTTATTCATTTTTAATTTTCATGGATGGTTGTTTTGTCTCCCAGTATGTGAGTGCAGGGCTTATATGCAGTGCTCGCAGAGACCTGAAGAGGGCACCAGATACCTTAGAGTTGGCATTAGAGGTAGCTGTTAACCACTATGTGGCTACTGAGAATCCAATCTAGGTCCTCTGGAAGAGTAGCCAGTGCTTTCAACTGCTGAGTTAACTCTCTGGCTCTGTGCGGTTCTTTACAGAATTCTTTAACAGAGTTTCATAAAGTAAGAAATTTTACTGACTTCAACTGACTCAGAATAGTAAAGAACACTACAAAGAGATGTGATCACTTGATCATGTTGTCTGTCTATCTATCTATCTATCTATCTATCTATCTATCTATCTATCTATCATCAATCACTGTCTCAAGATACCTACCTACATATGTGTATGTGTGGGTGCATACGTGTGTGTGTGTGTGTGTGTGTGTGTGTGTTTGCATGCATGTGTGGGGCTGTGGGTGGGTGTGGTATATGCTGGTGTCTTAAGGTTGCTTTCTACCTACTGGCTATTTTCAACAAATGATTATACACACATTCACCATCTGGGTCGGGGAAACAAAAGAGTACATGATTTAAGATTAAAGCCATGCATTGACCTTTGCTTGTAAAAGCTGCTTGCATGAGAAATCCAAGGCATGACAAGTTTGGCTATGTTGTTCTCTTAAAGGCAGATTAAACTTAAACAGACTGAGCACACAGGAGGACAGCCACTTATGTGCAAAGCTTCAAATGATCTGAAAGGATATTAGCTGTGCCAGGTGATCTGTTGAAAGTTCAGCCTTTTGAGGGTCAGGAGATGTTTTCATGAAAAATACATCACTATACAACACTTTCATTACTGTCTGTCTGGTGTAGAGGGAATGGCAAAGTTGTCAGTGTTTAACAAACTCCAACAGAAAGGACTCCTCCAAGGAGCAATGCTACATAGTAACCCAGTGAAGAGGTGAAGAAGATGGCCTAAGCACTGGCACCCCCAAATTAACACGCATCTAGTTGAGAAGGGAGAGAATGGTTCTGCCTTCAACCACACACATGCCAAGGTCTGGGCATAATGGAGCCAGTCTAGAACAAACTGGATTGCTTAAGGACTGTCTTCTCTAGAATGCACTGTAAGACACAGAGAGACCCAGCCCTCTTGGCTGCCTTTCCTAAAAATAAAAAGTCCCAGTAAGGTAGTGTTGGTGCATACCTTTAATTCTAGAACTCTAGAGGCAGAGGCTGGCTGATTTCTGAGTTTGAGGTCAGTCTGGTCTACAGAGCAAGTTCCAGGACAGCCAGGGTACAGAGAGAATCCCTGTCTTGGGAAACCACAAAAATAAAAGAGAGAGAGAGAGAGAGAGAGAGAGAGAGAGAGAGAGAGAGAGAGAGAGAGAGAGAGGGAGGGAGGGAGGGAGGGAGGGAGGGAGGGAGGGAGGGAGGGAGGGAGGAGAAGGAAGGAAGGAAGGAAGGAAGGAAAAAAGGAAGGAAGGAAGGGAGAGAGGATAAAGGAAGGAAGGAAAAAAGGAAGGAAGGAAGGAAGGAAGGAAGGAAGGAAGGAAGGAAGGAAGGAAGGAAGGAAGGGTGGGCCCAGTCCCTTGGCCACCTTCCCTAAGAATAAGAGTCCTGGAAGTGCAATGGGGAAGAAAGGGATTCAGACAGAATCGACAGCAGCTCTGTCTGCTATCCTCTGCCTTGTGATAAACCCAATATAGAAGGGTTCCTTCCCTCCAGTGATGAGCTTTCTGTCGAGGACTTCCTTACTCACAGGAGTCTCTGGATGGAGCCATGGTTACTAACAAGGCAATGGAGAAACAGGAGATTGTCTTGCCCACCTCTAGAATTGTGGGTGAAATAATCATCTGCCCACCATTCTCCGAGTCTTTGCTCATGCTAGGCACTGGTAACGGTGTTTCTGCAGATCAGACTGGCTTTTCTTTGGACACTTTTCAGTTGTCCATCTCTAGAATGCCCCCTTGTCTGCTGTAAAGGTCAGTTTAATGGTCACCTTCCCATAACCTAGAACCACCTGAGAGAGGGACCCATGAGAGACACAGTTGAGATTGTCTCACGCTGAGAAACCGTCTATACTGGTACGGTTCGTGGATGTGTGTGGGATTGTCTCACGCTGAGAAACCGTCTATACTGGTACGGGTCATGGATGTGTGTGGGACTGTCTCATTCTCCTTAGTTGCCTCGGGAAGACACAGCCCACTGTAGGCAGCACCCTGTCTAGGCAGGGGCCAGGCACACATATGAGGAGAGACCATAACTGAGCACAAGTAAGTGGGCAAGTGACCACATGTTCATTCATATCCCTCTGCTTCTGACTGGATATGATATGAGATGTGACTGGATCCTGCCGCCTTGCCTTTTCTGCTGTCAAGGACTGTGATCTGGATTTGTAAGCAAATCCTTTCTCTCATGGTTTCTTTCTGTAGGAATATTTGATCAGAACAATTGAAATGGAACTAGATTATCCCCTTGTTGTTGATCCCCATCCATCGTTCCATGTGCCACAGAGCCCACCCCTCTTCTCTCTGCAGTCTTCACAGCATCCGTGGCTGTACAGGAGAGTTCTGCTTTCTACATTGTTGCCTAGTTGCATTTTTTTTGCTTCCAGGGACCATGGATGTGAGAGTGTGCTAGATATGCCCCTGTAACTTCATAGATGCCACAACGTGCAGCAGATTGCCTTGCACGTGACAACTAGTCACTAGAACTCTCCAAATAAATGTGCTAAGTATTATTTAATCCATTGACTTGACAGACAACACATTTGATGAATTCCTAAATTGACTAGGAAAAAATCTTACCATTAAAGATTTCTTCCATGAGGTGGTGGTAATTGTCATTTTCAACGTAATTATGGCCAGAAGGGAAATGTACTTCATTAGTGAACATTAACAGCTCTGCAGTTTGACTTTGTGCTATTTGTATTATGAGCATTTTTATTCTTTTCAGTCTGAAAATATATAGCAGTGTGCTTTGACTTGGGGAAGGGTTAAGATGGAGGGGTGATATAAAAGATTGAGAAAGACAAGGGTCAAGAGGTCAATCAAACTGTCTACGTTCGAAGTTCCAAGAAGGAAACTCTCTGTGTTTGTGTGTGTGTGTGTGAGAGAGAGAGACAGAGACAGAGGCAGAGACAGAGAGAAAGGGAGAGAGAGAGAGAGAGAGAGAGAGAGAGAGAGAGAGAGAGAGAGAGAGAGGGAGAGGGAGAGGGAGAGGGAGAGGGAGAGGGAGAGGAGAGAGAGAGAGAGAGAGAGAGAGAGAGAGAGAGAGAGAGAAAGGGAGAGAGAGAGACTCTTTTAACCACTACTAACACAGCATGGACTTAGAAGACCAGGGTGATGCTGGGGAATTAAAGGGCTTGCTGCATAAGTCTAATGACTTGATTTCAAACCTCACCATCTATATTAAAAACCCAGTATGACTATCACCCTAGTGTGGCAGTTAGCATCAGGTGAATCCTTGGAGAAGCCCAGTCGTTCATTTTGAAACAGTGAGTGGGTAAGACAACTAAACCTATACGAACAGGCACCCAGTGGGTACAGCAATACTGAGTGTCATCCAGAGGGCTTTGATTTTAATCTAAGATGAACAACTGAGGGACACAGGAAAAAAAGAAAGAAAAAAGTCTTTGGAGAATTAAGTGTATATTTTTGGAAGATGTGGTTCACGGTGCCATGCTTTAGAAAAAGCAACAAGCTGGATGGTGGTGCATACCTTTAATCCAGCACTCAGGAGGCAGAGGCAGGTGGAGCTCTGGGAGTTTGAGGCCAGCTTGGTCCACAGAGCTAGTGCCAGGACAGCCTCCAAAGCTACACACAGAGAAACCCTGTCTTGAAAAACCACAGAGAGAGAGAGAGAGAGAGAGAGAGAGAGAGAGAGCAACAGCATGCAAAGCCTGTATCACTATTCTTCCTAAATCAAAGCATAGACACTTCAATTGTGCCCACACAATGAATCCACTTCTGAAATGGGATACTTCCAATGACTACAAAGAACACACCTCATCCAGGTACATTTAAATCCCTGAGAAATCCTGAGTTTGTAACAGTGAAGACAGAAAAGGCAACCGCTCACTCAGTTAGGTTAGAGCACCCTCTAAATGATAGGATATGCAGAGAGGAGCCCCCGCCATGCACACTGTCCCTGCGGTGAAACTCCCTACTATAGAATAATGACATTCCATCCAAATTAACATGTTTTTTTTTTTACATATTACAACGGTGATCTGAATTCACAGTGTCTAGCTTGCATATAATACCACATCAAAAGTTAGATGCTAAAGTTTATATACAATAAAACACACACAATAAAACATCACAGTTCTGTTGAGAACTGCTTTTGCAAAATTTGTAGCCTAAATCCTTATTTCAAACACTAAATGACTGGGGGAAATGACAGCTGATTTCTCTGTATTTTATCTTTTCTTCTTTCCCCTCCACAGACAACTTATTTTCTGAAAATCAATCTCATTGTAACGAGATACTTACTGGAGGAAAGTAATCTGACTGTCCCCAGGAGACGTCGCAGATACAATTGAGGACAGGCAGCCTCGAAGCTACCTCCTCTGCTACAGGAATGTGGCATGCTCTCATAGTGGAGGAGCAAGAGTGTAGGTGACATTAGCATTGGTTGTTAACACATAGAAATAAGTGAAGGGAAGATATGCAAAGACTGAACAACTTCATTCGAAGGTTTTCTTCCCTTCCTCCTTTCTTGGCCTCCATCTGCCCTCTGCATTCCAATCAAAATTAGACAGATGACAGGGTTGTCCTCCCCCCTGCCCCCTCTCAATATGGACCTTGAACTCTTAGAGCAAGAAGACAAGAGACATAGTGGCAAGGGATGCAAAGTACACTCTGTTTTCAGAGGAAACATTTGCCTTGTCTCAGGATGTGTTGATTGCGAACACGACTTTGGAGGGCGTGGCTAACAAGCTTGCTTTGCCGGTAGCACCCCTTTGCAACACTACACCATTTCAGTTCTGGTTAATGTGGGAAGTAAATGTTATTATTACAAATCTATCCTGAAGAAATGAAACTTTACCCCATTCAGTTGCTGAACGCTAAAAAGGACTGAAGCAGCTTGACTACAAATCCCAGCTCATTTCTGTATATGTAAAAATAATGTTGAGTCTTTGAGGGTTAGAATGGTGGTGTGTTTCGTGCATTCATGTTGTAACCCCACCTTGTGTATCAGTGAAGAAATGCTGCCTTTGTGTTCTGTGGAGAACAACAATAAGACTAACTGTGAGTTAGCAACACATAGACGGGGCCGATGCTGTTACTCACGAACGCTCTCTGCATCTAGAGCCTTAAATCCTATATTCTCTCACAAGCTATAAGATCCAAAACAAACTCAACTGCTTCTCTGCAACAGCGAAGTCACTCTTGGCTCCATCATCAGGCAGGGCTGGGCTGTGAGGGGCTCGTTTTGTTTGCAGTGCTGTCTGGCATCTCCCTGTTACCCAATCTCCTTTCCTTACCCGTAGCCATCATTACCTAGTACTTGGTGCAGCATCAATACACTAGGGCTTCCACTTCTAGCAAAAATGTTTAGACTGAACATTTCAAAGGAAGATCATCACAATTACTTCAAAAGAAATAGCAATAGGTATACTAGGTGGGGAGAATGTAAAAATAAACCAAAATAGACTTGAACGAACAGCTGGGGACTAGGTTGAAGGTACAAAGCAGAGTCTATGAATGACAGAGGCTTAGTCACAGAAGGGCAAGGTCTTGTTTAATGAAGCTAAAAAAAGCAAATTTGGAAGAAGCTGAGGAGAATTTTGGGAACTATTTGTTATTCTGTGCAACCGTGTTACATAGATTCTATTTTCTCCTCTTTTTTTTTTTTTTTTTTGGCTGGCCTCATCCAATATTCTTTCCTAGGTCCTGTTATGTCTTTGAGTCATACCAAATAAAAACAGACAAAGTACTAATCCTACAGTATGAGGGTTAGGGACACTCATTTTTGATCCTTGAATAAATAAGGCAAAATGAATTTTAATGGATTTATTCTGTGAAATTGTTCCACGAAGTGCAGTTAAATTTAGATTATTTCCAAAAAGCTCACTAACATGTATGTGTTGCCTTGTATGCATGAAAGACCTGTTTTTCAGTTCAGGGGCTTATAGAGTTGAAAAAGAATTCAAATATAACTTGCTACATTATTTATCTCAGTATTAATTGGTTTGAAATTGCTTTAATAGTGGATATTATAAAACAAATTAAGTGCAGTAATAAAGTCAATACAAAATCTGCCTCTGTACAAATACTTTAAGTAGCCATGACCTTTAAGAAGTGCTTTTGATAACTCCCTCTTTTGATAGCCACAACAGTATAGCAATCACTGATGGCTTCAGAAAGCTACAGGTGTTTTAAGAAAGAAGCTTTTTATTTTCTATTACAGAACAATCTGTTTCATTATAGCACTATGTAGACTATGACAATTTTATAATCTGCTTTATTAAATTAGCTTTAATTGATTTTATCTAAATCAAGTCCATATGGATCTCTCATGCTACAATTACCTCATGCCATTGTGCTAAATCACAACTAAATTTAAACACTTTTTTTTTTGAAATTCACATCCACAGCTGACTATTTAACATCCCAAGATTCATTTGCCCAAACCTTGTTTATATAACATTTTACAAACCTGTCAATGCTTTACAAAATGGCACTTGGGGACTTAAGTGAGTATCCCTGGTTGAGACTCTAGAACAGGCATCTGTTCTTCAATGGAATTGTTTCAGCTGCTGTCCTGAGCAGAATAAGCTCGACATTTAAACCCAATTGTTCATCATCAGCTGCTTTCCTAGGCATGGCAGTCTGATAGCCCCTTTTGCCGGCAGGTCGCATTTCTGTAGCGGAATGACCCATCAAGACGCCACTGCTTCTGCCTTCATCAATTAAGGAAAGACCACTGTGACACAGAACTCTCCTCGAATATCACTGATGCATAGAGTCCACCAGGGTCTCGGGTGACTGTCTGGCCATTCCTTCTATCCCTTAGCAAACATAGTCTTCTTTGATGGCCTCGTGGTAGCAGCCCTTTCATTTTGTAAGACATGCCCCTTTTTAATTATGTATATTTCTCCTATGAGCTTGAACTTGCCTCCCCTAACAGGCAATGCACTGAACAAAGGAGATGCTGTCTATGCTTTCTCCTCAGAGAACCTCCAGTCTGACTTCTGAGTGAACGACATCACTAGAGCTGAGTGCATTGGGGATGGTGTCGGAAAGTTCTCAAACCTTCAACGGCATATGCTAAGTATGAAAAATAACAGGGATAAAATTATGCTAAGCTGAACATTCTCCCCTACAGCGCATTAAAAATATAAATGATAGCTAATACTAGTATTTATAGTTTGGAGATTAAGACTAATCTAAAAACACATAATAAAGTGTCACAAGGAGATTCTAAAATAAAAACAAATTGCTAATGTATATATAGTCACACACAAAATGAAAGTATGCTTGGTCCTTAAAGATAAGGGGCCTAAGTGCCTTTTTATACCAAGGAGGGGATGAGAGCAAAATCCTTATTATATTTAAAACCCAAATAAGTTTTATACCTTTTAACATCTACTGATGTAAACAGTTCTTAGCGGTAGAATAAAGTGACTGATGCATTTTGTAGGAATTGATAACAAAAATAATGCCAGACATCCTTTAGAGAATATAGGGGACGGATAAGATATTCAACAGCAATTATTTTCCTGCTCACGGGGAACAGTGGGATTGCTGTAGCAAACTCGATACGCCTTAAAGAAACCTCCTGACTTCAGGGACCCTGAAGGCTCTCACATGGTCTCCACCTATGTATTTCCATCACATCTGGCTTCTGTAGGGGCCCTTGTCTAGTGTCTCTGTCTCATTCTCATTCTTAGTGAAAACAAGCAAGAACTCTGTCCAGACAACCAATGTGAGTTTCTTCTTGGTGTCCATTTCTAGTGCCCAGAAACAAATTATTATTGGCCAAGTGCAAAAAAACTTTATATGTCTAAGAAAGCTAGTTTATTTTTTCTAAATTTCTCAAATATTGTCTCCACCTTGACTGGTGGATGGAGTGCATTTTAATTGCATGTAAAAAGTCTGTCATAGACTTCCTTTCCTGTTTTAGAGCCTGATTTTTTGTTTTGTTTTGGTTTTCAAGACAGGGTTTCTCTGTGTAGGCCTGTTAGTCTTGGAACTCTGTAGACCAGGATGATCTCAAACCCGCAGACATCCTCCTGCTTCTGCCTCCTGAGTAAAGGATTAAAGGCATGCACATTACCTCACTTGAGACAGTGATTTCAATCTGACCAAAATGTAATGCTTTTGAGATTAAACAGTAGAGATTTGAATACATACAAGTGAAGAGTGTCATAAAAGAACCCTTACAACAGATTTTCAAAAAGTAACAAATCACAAATAATGATTCATTAGGATTGAAATCTGACGTCTGTGAGTCACTCATGTGGGAACTTCCCAGGCTTTCCTTAGCCTGCCTCTACACCATGTGGTCATCATTAGTAAGCCCGGCCCAGCCAAGAATCACCTACCCTCACGAGTAGCCAGAATAGAAGGGGCAGATGTGCACGATTTCTCAATTTGGATTCCTAACTTACCCTTCTCTTAGAATAACAATCCAGTTCTAAGATATATGCTTGTGTGTACAAATAGAGATAGCTATGTGCACATAGCTATACATTAGAACCTTCCAAAACCAGTCATTGGAACATTTCACGCAAGGATGATGGACTTCCCTGAATTATAATTTTGCAGTAGAGAATCCACTCCAGTTAACAGTAGGATAAACTGTACTCAGAGCTCAATCTTCACCCTCAACACAAGCTATCCAAAAAATGACATGCGTTACACCCGTGCTTCATTTTAATGTGGAACACAGAGATGCAAATGAAAGCTAAGTCGTGTGTCTGGTACACTCAATGGGGAGCAAGGACATCAAGGAAAGGTCTCTGAGTTTGACTAGAGCTCAGCAAATGTCACCTACTCAGTCCAGTCCTGGAAGAAAACTTTATCCACCCCTCACGTGTGTCAATGCTATAATGTCTAGTGTCCCAATGGAAATGACTCACAATGGCTGCCAATCTTAATAGCCAAATGATGCATCTAACCTAATTACCTGTAGTGTTGCCAGTCATCTTGGTTTAGTGTGCTTGCTGAGATGGGATCATGTGCCAAGGTTTTCTTCCATGGGGCAACCTCACTCATGCTGATTGAAGCAAGCCTAACCTCCTGCCACCAACGACCACCTCATACAATTCTTCCTCCTCCATGTCTCACATGTCTTCTGGCCCACCCTCCATCCTTACCCATCACCTAATATCATACTCACTTTTCCTGTCTTCTAGATTTTGAGACTTTACCCACACTTAGACCAGTTTACATATATATATATATACACACATTACAGGCTAGGGTTGGCATATGAGGGAGAGTATCTTTTATTTCTTTTATTTTGTCTGAGTTTGGGTTACTTCACTAAATACTATTTTCCAGATCCATCCATTTTCCCCGAAACTTTCATTTCTTTGCATTATGAATCAAAACCATGAACGTTTGCCTCTGACCATTCCCAATTAGGTTGTTCATCCTTGATTTCCCAACCTGTAATCTTGCCACCCATTATTTTTAGCTCATTACATTATTCTCCTTTCGTTCAATAGAATCTAAGAAATAGAAACCAACAAGAGCTTACATCAGCCTTGTCTCATTGATGCCTACTGCAGCAATGCCCTTGAGGATCTGGCTTTGGTCCTACAGACTTTCACAGCGTCACGGCCTCCTAGCACATAGCCCCAGGTTCCAAGAATCCCGTTTCATCTCTAAGTGGGAGAAAGCAGTATTACATCAAGAGAGGAGTACCACCAGCAGAGAATAGAACAGTGTGACATGAGAAATACCCCAACACCAGAGTAAAACCCTTTATGCATGCAAATGCCAGGATAGCTTTACAATCAGCTCACACACTATCAATGCAATTCAACCCAAGGTTATCAACTCTCAGATATGATTTACTATATTTTTCTTACCATTCAGTTTCTATGATTCTATTTATTCAGATCTCACTGTCACAACAATGAATTACTAAGTTAGTAATGTGACTTTTTAACATAAAATCTTAGATTTGGTTTTTTAGTTTTAGCAGGATTTTTAGTTTTTCTTCTATAATTCACATATATTTCTAACTAGAGTTTACGCAAATACATTTCAAGATTTCTTGCTTATAGAGTGCCGTAGGAAATCCTACAGCCAGTAACCTTTAAGTTACCCACCCAATTGGGCGTGACCTCTTATACTATAAATGCCAATGTGAAGCAAGCATTCCCTCTCTCTTCTGGCTGTGGGATTCGGTCGCTGTTCCCTGTGATCTATGAGCAGAGGACTGTGATCTATGAGTTTATCCCTAACTAAATAACCCTTTATTATACTCATTTCTGAGCTAGTGTAGGATTTCTTTTCAGCGTCCATCTTCAATAGAGGATATTTTTAAAGCATTTAATCTGGTGGGGCGATGTCGGTTCCATAGTGACCTGGTTGGACTTCAGCTTTGCACTGGCCAACTTATTACATCTGAGTGGATAGCATTCGCCCTATACTAGACGACATCAGTGTCCTACTGACTGGATGATATTAGACATTATACTGCTTGAGAGACATTTGTCTTATATTAATGGGGTGACATTAGCCCCTATATAACCATTAAATTTCATTACACTGGAAGCTTCATGGTCTACAGATTTTCTTGCCAGGAATTTGAATGCATCACCATACTATGAATATCAGTTTTAATGGTCAGTCCAGGAGGAAGCTAGCTCTTTCCAAATGTGGCCAGTTATATCCGGTTACCAAGTTTTACAGAAGAAGAAAGTGAGAGGTGCTGATTGAATACAGGCTCACACTTGAGGCTTTAGAAATGTTCACTTTTGTGCAGGAAGCTAAGCTGCTTAGGTATCACTGTAGGGAGTTGGGTACAGGTGTTTACTGAGCACCTATACTAGACGACATCAGAACAGGAGTCGATGAAGTGGGAAAAGACAGAGCCTGGGTGTCTGGATTAAATGCATCTGCATAGGCACTGTCATAAAGCTTTCTGCTCAGTATTATTCCAAACAATCCAGAATGCCGTGAAGCATCTCCATTCTTCTACGGTGTCACCTGAACCACAGGCCAATGACTGGTGTGACCATCTAAGCCACAAAGCCATCTTGAAGATGGAGGTCAAAACACTGGAGATGTTTGTTGGATATTTTATTTCAAATTGACTGCCCTAAAGACTTCACTCAGAATTAGTCAGCTGACACACACACGTGGTTTTCCCAGGTCTCTTGTGGATTTCTATGGTTTATTTCTCTAATAACCCTAGTTGATTTTTACAGCATGTATTTAGCATTTATATGATTAGCACTTCATATTTAGTATATATTTAGTGTTATATAGTAAATTTACATATTTAGATGATAAACAATGCATATTTTTATAAATTGGCTAATGCCACTAATAACCCTAGTCTGTTATTACCAGTTCAGTAGTTGGAGGCAACCCCAAGTTGGAGGGAAGATGCCAACAGGGACAATGGGGAGTTTGGCACAGTCCTCACAAACTAGAACATGAGGCCACATTTTTATTTCCTTTATCTTTCTACCAGGTGTCCCTCTCAAAGAGTTAACCAGAAAAATAGGACTCATATAAAGGCGAGGGAGGTTCTGTGTGTGCACTGTTGGTATTCCCAGGGATTTCAGTGCTTGCCAGTAGCACAGCTAGTAGACTCTGCTAAGTGGGCCCCCATTAGTTGCCTGCAGATTAGCTAAATGTATAGAAACACTTGTCCAGTATGAATTTAAGGAAGCTGTATTCCAGTTCATTCTAGTTCCTGGGTGGTAATGGCATCTATGCTATCTTTGGTTCAGCCTAGTATGGCTCACATCGCTATTATTGGGAAGATGCAGGTCTCTAAGATGATAGTGCACATAAAGAAGAGGCATGGCCAAACTTTTAGGTCCTTATGTGCTCAAGCTGAAAATGGACAGAGGCAACACATGTTCCTAGCAGTCCTCCAGAGGATCCCTATGTCGTCACACGTCACACCTATCTCCAATCTAACAAACACAGTCGGGAATGCTTCACAATGCCCCTCCTCCTCAACCCAACCATTTCACTAGGAAGGCGGCTGCAGTAGAGAAAGGTGAGAACGCATTTATTCATGCCATGAACAAAGATGTAATCCCAAGTTCCTGTCAATCAATATGTACTCCAAACCAGTAGCCCCTTCGTGTAAAGTTATGATCTGAAAGAATGGCAAGGGACTGTCATCATGGCGGCTAGTCTATGCAGCTGTGTTAAACAGTTCAGAGAAACCAAGCCACTTGTCTTGAGCATTTGAAACAGATTGTGAGGCCACAGAATATGGGCATTTACATGAAAGAGAAAGATGATGGGTGTGGTTCAAGCAGAGGGAGTGGCAGTTGAACGGGTAAGCATGGCTCATGTTGGTGGCAGAATATGCAGATCCACTGAAACCACATGGACGAGACTGGGAATGGCAGCGTGTGAAAGCCAGTGCCATCTCATGGAGGCCCTTCATCCCTAAATTTTTATTATTTCTTGTCAGTGTTCCACTGTCACAAGACCATAGCAGGGTCACCATGACCATACTTGACTTCTCTTCACCTCGGAAGTCTCTGTAAATGCCTCCTCCTGTAGCCTCATTTCTCTGGAATCCTCACGTTGCTGGGTGTGTTTCATTTTATGCCCCTATATATGTTTGGCATTTTGATAGCTCCTCATTTCATCAGCAGCTGGAGGTCTGAGTCCACACCTTATTCTGTAAACATCCAGTATTCCGTACCCTGGGCCAGCTAGCAGCTTTGTACCCTGGGAACAGATACCCTATTTTGCACTGTACACACAGGAGGTGGCTTTAGGATATAATCTGGCCCCTAATATTGAGTGAGTTGAGGTTGGCTCACTTCAACAAAGGATTGTCAGCCTTTTTCTGTTCTAGGAAGTAGGAAATCACCCACTGTTGCTGGTGGGTTTAAAAAAAGGAGACAGTGCCTATTCAAGCTTCTACTTCAATGTTGAAATAGTGGCCAAGATTCTTAATAGTTGAGTTATTAGAGATGGTGCTTGTTTACACACAGTAGAAAGAGCAGCATTGGAAGCCAGAGCTCTGAGCTCTCTGGCTCTTAGTTCCTCACTTGGTGTAGATGGGGTACAAGTCCTAGAGAACCTCAGATACACTGGTGGACAAAGGTCAGAAATCTCAGGAACAGTACAGCAACAGAGCCAACCAACATAAATCATATCTTCTTCTGTGATAGACTTTGGAATGTCTTTGTCTTCTTTGCTGCTCTAATGCCAGACACCATGCCTAAGGTTTAAGATTTTGACAAAATGATAATAAATCTTCTAATGGTAACAACAAACATTGGCATTATTATGAGAAAAAAGGTACACTTTCTTTTCCCAATCCACTTCTTCCAGGAAAATTCAGGAAGTGTCCTGCCCCAAAGTTTATCTACAGGAAGTGAGCCAGATAGAATGCACTGAGTGTCTGATAAGCCTCTCCCTCTCTCTGAGAGACTGGCTGGGCTGTCAGCTAGCAGCCAATCAACAACCACAAGACTGGAGTCCAAAACAATTTGAACTCCCTACTTCTTTTACCACGCAAATTGTATGACCCTGATCAATCCTGGCTCTTACTCAGAGGGGTTGACTTGAGGGCAGTATCATCTTCTAAACCAGGTGTGGAAAGAGTTGGCTGAGGCAGTCAACTGCAACGTGGTGAGTTAGCCATGAAGCATCTAGTTCATGAAACCTTCACAAAGTCCTTTCCTCTAGTACTCCGGGAGCAATTCCCTACTGCTCGGAGAGCTGTGTTTCCCAGCATCATAGTCTCCCAACCTCTCGGTTCATTGTCACATGCAGCAATAGACTTTCCATACTTTACAAATTTCCATAATTTCCAAAGAGGGATGTAAGGTACCCCAATTTGGGGGTAGAACCAAAACACCCAATAGGAACCTTGAGACCAGGATGCTCACATGACACCAAGCTGGCGAAGGGTCGTTGGGAACACAGAGGCAGTCACTTCACTCATGATTGGTGATTGCACGGTGTGGAAAGTCACAGCTTGTCAAGGCACACCTCCCAGACCCAGCCCATGCCACTTGCATACCCTTACAAATTGGCTCAGCATTTTGTGGAATATTTTATATTTTATCATTACTACATCAAAGGGTAAAATTCTTACACATCTTGGTCATGGGGCACAGCTGGTCAGGGAAACCACATTTGTTATCTCTTGACTGCTGGACCCTGCTGCTTAGCTTCCTCGCCTCAGCCCGGGCAGCCTCCTCCTGCACCACTACGTGAGGCATTTTGATGGCACATAAATTTGATGAATTTGTAAAGTTTGCTTACTTGCCTGATAGAGAGGGCCAAAATTGGGTTCATGCCAGGTGTGTTAGGTTTATGGGAGAACACATAAAGGACCAGGTGGAAGGAAAAAAAAAAAAAAGAAATGGACACTTGTTGGTACCGTCAAAGCACGATTGTGAAGATAAGACTATTCCTCTGCTTCCATTATTTCTCGGAATTTCAAGGTCTGTCTTTCTTGGAGTGCAGAGCCTCCTAGATTTAAGGACATTTGCTCTCCTAATGGCATTAGTCTAAAAAATCAGTTCATGTGCAACAGCCTCTTTCTAGAATGCCTTTTAGTACACCCATGTGCAAAATTTAGCCCATTTCTAACTGGTAAGAATAAGAAAAAAAAATGATTCTGGCAATGGCAACTGAGTCCCAATCTGCCACAGTGTATAAGAGGGATCAAGAGAAGGTTTCACATTTCTTGGTTATCATAACAGTTGTTTATTGCAATACAAACTTTTTATTTCCAAAAGGGCACATTGTCCCTAGCAGAGCATCTCTGGAGAGAGGCGGCCCTGCAGATCCAGTATTTACCATGCTATGCACAGCAGGGGTGAGGTCTTTGCACAGCCAGAGAAAAGAACAGTAGAGTCATTCTCAGGTTCCCATTTCAGAGTTAATGTGTACTATGTCAGCTTCTCTGGGGAGTACCTCCGCCCTCTCTTTCAGGATTCTGTGTGACAGGTGAAAGACCACTTAGAGTAGGGTGAACCCCGCTAAATAAATGAAACTCATTGCAGTTCTAAAGAACATAACTCCCATCATGAATTTAAAACTGGGATGTTTTATTTTTGTGTTCTTTTTTTCCTAGAAAATTTCAAGGTTAAGAATGTTCTCATTAGCAAAATTCTCTCATTTCTGAATGTAGAAGCATGTGGTAAACATTCAGATAGGCCAAGTATGTCAATTACAGTCAATTTATAACTCTTTAAGGTAGATGTTTTGTTTATTATGTCCCAGGTACTATGTTACATTTATCTCCTTATGAAAAGACATTGACAAAGGAATCAAAGATAGGAATAGCCACAGCTGTTTTATAACAATCATTCAGCCCCGATAATCAGAAACACATATCCCAAATAGTTTTGGAAATGACTCAAACATGCAGGATAATATTAACCCAACATTTTTCAGTGCTGTATCTTTCTCCTTGGCTGTGATATGCAGTTCACTTAGTTGGTTATTTCTTCTCTGGATCACTCATTATTGACTGCGTGGCACCAAGGGTTTGAACCCATCTGACATCTCTACATCTCATACGAAGGCCCTACTCAGAAGGTGGCATGCTCCAATGTTGTTTTCTTATGATGGAATTGTGTTCATAAGCCATGAGGCACCATACTCATGCCATGGCTATACGGGAGTATAGAGCTGACTCCCACCATCTTTACTGATGGCATCTTGGAGAATCAATGCACAGCAGCAATGGAACCCATGGCAGCAGGCACGCTCTTAACTAGGTTGACTTGCTACAAAGGAGAAAAGTGATGGTTGGTTTAATAGGTCTGACGGAATGCTCATTGGAAAAACAGGTTCTCATATCTCCTTTCACATTTTGTAAGGAGATGGAAATCCAACAAGATTTGCTAAGGGTTTTATCTCCTGCAACTCATGTTGGGACCTGAGATCCAGTGATAGCCTCAAGAGATGGACTCTTAGGAGTTAACAGGGCCTGGGTGCTTGGCCTTGAGAACGGGATTTATATATACCTTTATCAATGTTTAACAGTGGCCATTCCCTCTTTGGCTTTCTAAGTCTTCTGCATATGAGGACTTAACATCGTCCCCTGGTAGGGAACAAATCAACAACCTGATATCTTGGAAGTGAAATATATGAGTTCTCAAAGACTTCCCAGCCTTACGTGTGGGAGCAGTACTTCCCTGGTCTCTGGTGTTTGTTAAATCAACAGGTGCAGATAAAGATAGAAATTGTCATAGCAAAGCTTCAAGACATCGTCAGAAACTACAGTCTTCTCAGATCCATGCCTTTGGAAGGTTCTCTCCCTCACTGTGAGCCTTTCAACAGTGAATATTGTGTACTGACAGGGTATAGGTTCTGTATGTATGCCATCAATGACTGCCGTTTTCTCCCCAGCTGGGTAGACCATCTCTCCCTTGGTCGTCCAGCTACTGTCTTGTGCACACTGTCTGGAATCACAGGAAGACTGCAAATACAGAAGCCCCACCCCCTGTCAACTAGTAGAAAGAAGCTGAAGGACTGGCCAACAGCCAGGTACTTATGCTACCAGTGTAATGGGTCAACTAAGCCTAAGTTAATAGGTTGTGTTCCAGCCATGATTCTACTGCATGCACATCACAAACTCTTTGCCACACAAGCATACTAAGCCATTGCTGAACTCAGAATTTACAGTGATTGAGAAAGGATGGGCATTTACCCTTGGGTGCCTCTGTGAAGTTGCTATGCAACAAAAGATAATTTGAAATGACAGAAAAGTCCTGGACAAGGTGGGAGTCATATTGACCCAGTTGAACAAAACATTGTATAACAGCTGATGTTTGCACACTCTTCAAGAACAAAGGACAATAGTGACTAAAATCAACACGCTAAGGCCATGAAACAAAACTCATGGAAACACTGGATGGAAGCCCTAAAGGACAGAGTCTCTGACCACAGTGAAAAATCCGTGACAATAGTGTCTCAAATGTTTAGAAATGAAAAAGAGCAGTGCAAAAATCAACAATAGATAAAATAAGCAATGAGAAGGAAAGGAAAAATTGAAAGTGAATGATTGTAAACTTAACATCTGTTAAAATTCATGTTTTTCTTTAAAGTGATGCCCATATCCTTAAATGCTCATCCATAAATATACAAATAGGTTAGTTGAGGTTTTGCCTCAGGAAGTAGGTGGGTAAAAAGAAATGAAATGTATTA
The DNA here is from genome assembly GCF_950005125.1 of Chionomys nivalis. Classification (NCBI taxonomy): domain Eukaryota; kingdom Metazoa; phylum Chordata; class Mammalia; order Rodentia; family Cricetidae; genus Chionomys; species Chionomys nivalis. The sequence continues at coordinate 52,348,260 of NC_080105.1, read as the reverse complement.
TAAGAAAATGGAGGCTTTAGGAGTTGGCTGAGTACTTATAAGTACTTACAGAGGACTTTGTTCAAGTCCCAGCATCCACATAGCAACTCACAACACATCTTTATCCTTTCCTGGCATCCCTGGAGAAACTCAAGCACATGCTACACATATATATGTAACAAACATACGTACACATAAATAAGCGAACCTTAAAACTAAAATAACAACATGGAAGGACTTAATTAACATATTATCATGAATTAATTTAAAAGAAAATTGAGAAAGTATTAAAAGTCTAAAGATGTGTCCCTGGGAAAATGAAATAAGCAAACATTGGCTGGGCCAAACAAGAAAAGAAGAGACACAGAAAATAGCGAATAAAATAAGACATGCCCCCACTGATCATTAGCCATTGAGCAAATATATAAAATTGCCATAAAGGAAATTTTGCCCAAAATTAACAGGTTAGAGAAAATGAGCAAAGTGGTAGAAAATGACAATTTACCAGAAATTTAACACATGGCTAAACAGAATCTCTAATACATCCCTGTAGGCAAGGGGAATCGGATTCTGTTGCTCCAAGTCCTCTTGGGTAAGAAACTAAGAGGCTGTGGCTTCACTGCCCAAATTATATCAAATACTTAAGCCCAACAACATAAAATTTTCCTATAGTTTTGCATAAAAATAGAGGAAAGGAAAATATTTCCCAGTTAGATTGTGACACTGCCATAATTTAATAGGAAACCTGTCAAAGACATCGCAAAATGATTTAATATAAAGAAGCAAACAGAGAGAAAACGAAATTAAAGACCATTTTTTTTTTTGGTTATGAACACAGAAACAACAAAAAGCCTTTAACAATACTCAATAAATTGAGCTCACATAGGAGGAACAGTGGGTGTCCTTTGGCTTTGAATACAGAGCTCAGAGTTAGCATTTTTTTTTTAATAAAAACAAAAGGAATAGTAATAGACAAGGGAAGGATGCAACTTTTGTTAGGTTTCCCAACACCTCCTCTGTTAGTTTTATAATATAGATCGGTGATCCTTGACTTTGAGAGGACATTTCCTTTTGCACAACAATAAAACAAAAATTAGGAAACCATGAGCTTAACTGGGGGAAAATAGACAATAGATGTTGGTTTTTAAAACAAAAAAGGAAACTGAAAGTGTTGGGGAAAGCAACGTTTTGGACCCATGTAGGTTTTCAGTGATTTAAGTTCCTATATTGAGCCATTTTCATGTCCTGAGAATTTATGCTTCAGTCTTTCATAGGACTAACTGCTCTTCATGAACCACCTCACACGAGTAACACACCAGGTGCACCATGGGAAGGCAGCTCTATCTAGTCGGCAGGGTTTAGTCTCTCTTGTGGTTTTGCATTTGATTTTTTTCTGTCTGTTTATTTCTAACACTTTCTTGAGTACATCATGATTTGATAGGATGTTGAGGATCACAACTCCTCAATAAACGTTTGTGTCCAAGTATCGCAGTCTCCCTAAATATTAGTCCTATGTCAGCAAGTCTGTCAGTGAGAGTCCAGACAGCTACTCCTCTGTATTTGATACCTAAGGCCCTACCACCGACTTCCCCATGCAGGTGCCTTTAATTTTGCATTTCTATTTAAGTCCTAGAAACCAAGAATTACATTCTCCAAGACAAACTCCCCAAGACCTTAAAAGGAAGGTCTCCTGCGAATTCAGAAACAAGTCTTGAACAAGGCCATTTGTGTGAACCAAGGAAAAAACCATGGGAAAGAAGGCACATGACACACACGGCAACAGTCGATTCTGAGCAGGGGACCTCACTATCTAGGGAATGCTTACTTTGTCTTATAGACTGCAGCAAAATGTTTATAATCAGGCAGCAGGGCCTCCACATTTGAGCCTGCAGGAAGTGCAGATGTGGCACTCACAGGAGCAAGTGAGTTTCCTTGGACCAGTGCAGGGAATCATTGCAGTGTGCATATCACATTGCATGATGGATGGTTTGGGATGAAGGAAGAGTGCTGACAGTGCTGACTTCTGGACCCATCCCCTGTGATTTTAGACCACTCACCCTTTCACGTTTTAGTAAAACTGAATCGTAAGGAAAATATGAAAGATGCCAACCAAGGATGGCATGGATGATGGCACAGTGGCCAGAGCTCAGCAAGAAAGATCAGAAAAAACGTCTGCACACTTGGTTTTCTTTCTTTCTTTCTTTCTTTCTTTCTTTCTTTCTTTCTTTCTTTCTTTCTTTCTTTCTTTCCTTCCTTCCTTCCTTCCTTCCTTCCTTCCTTCCTTCCTTCCTTATTTATTTTTTTGATTTTCGAGACAGAGTTTCTCTGTAGCTTTTTGGTTCCTGTCCTGGAACTAGTTCTTCTAGACCAGGCTGGCCTCGAAGTCACAGAGATCCGCCTGCCTCTGCCTCCTGAGTGCCGGGATTAAAGGCGTGCCCACCACCGCCTGGCTGGTTTTCTACTTTCAAAGAAGCCCACATCTCAGAATTGCAGCCTGAGAGTGCCCATCACAGCCGTGGACAACACGTCGTGTTTTATGTATTTGAGAGAGTGTGAGCAAGAAACCTTGTTTGACAGGAACTTGGAGTGGAAAAGCGTGCTGCTTCCTCCCTGCATGGCAAGCAGGGCAGTGTCGCTACTGAGCAGGCTGCAGAGGCCCACTTTACTATTTCTCTAAGAAAGGAATCAAATGCACAAGGGAATAAGGCTTTTTCTGGACACATGGGCACACACACACACACACAAACAAGAGCAACCATCTTAAACACATGGATTGCTTTCCATACTACATTAGCGACCTATAATTTCAAACTCAGCTCTTCTCTCCATTATGTCAGAGAACATTTTGATTGAGGAGTCCCAGGATGTTGCCGTTGCTACACTCTGACCCTTTCTTCACTTCTTAGTATTAAAGCCAATCTCAGTGCCAATCTGGCATGCTGATGGAACCCTTTCCTCCCCCACCAAGTCATCCTGAGTTTGTGGTCATTATTTCTTGTGTCTTTTTCCCCTGAATATTTAAAGCCCATAGTAGAGATGGAACACAGTGTCTGACCTGTCTATGTGCAGGGTGTTTCTTACAGTCAAAGAGACTACAATGAAAGTAAGTGTTGCTGCCAATCAAACTTGAGGTTATAACCTTTTGAATCACTGACTAACTGTGTAGTTTGGATGGATTGCAAAATTGTCCTGAATATCTCTTTCCTCACTTATAAAATGGAGGTAGTGATAAATACCCAGTAACCTTAAGCCTCTCCCAACTATTGCCCTGGGATGGTCACAAAAGCAGGGTTGCCAGGGTTTTGACCTCTTCTCAGGAAGGTTTTGCCAGTCTCCAGGGATAGGAGGTGTTAAAACCTGTTGATCATCTCTGCTGCAGCCACCTAAGAGTGTTTCTATTGCTTGGTACAGATTCCTTCTCTTACCAGTGGGTGGTTTTCCAGGGACTGCCTGCTCACCAATGACCCAACTAGATAAAGAGCTAGATCCTGACTCTGGGAAGAGCCCGAATACTACTTATGGCTTTCTTAGCAGAAGCCTTTGCCTTCCTGCTGCCAGAGGAAGGAGCAGACAGTCCCTTTGAGTTCCCTATCAAAGGGAAGCCTGCATTTCTCTCTGGCTAGGATTGTGCAGCAGGCATCAGACACCACTCTGGAGTACACCTTTCCCATTAGAATTTTTTTCTCTGAAATCCCTCTCTCCTGGCATCCTTGCCCCTATGTTCACTCCCTCCAGTGTGGTACCTCACCTGCTGTTCTTCTCATGATCTTCCTGTGTCTTCCTCTGACATCACACCGTTTATTTCTTTATTACTTTCTTCCCATTCCTCACACTTTCTGCGCACTATTACATTCCCCAGCAGTGTCTTTTTTTTCATTTGCTCCTCTTCCCCCACTTCCATTTTCCACTCTTTTCTACCATCTATGTAGCTAAGTTAAATCTTTCAAACATTTGGTTCTCTGGCTTTAGACATCTCTAAGTATTCTCTATCCTGTGCCACAAAGCCAATTTTCCTGTGTCTCTAGCCCAGCTTGCTCCCCTGATCCCTAAGTCTCCTGAGACAGTGCTCACCCAAGCCAGGAAAGGACCTGGAGCCCAGGATTATTGGAACTCAGTAGACACCATGTGGGGTGTTCTCAGCACAAAGACATACCCTTCCACTCTATGTTGTACTGCCTGCCTGAAACTGAAGCCATATAACATCCAGTTAATGCTCAATGTCCCCACTGTCTTCCTGACAAACATGCTGGGGTCACTGTTCCTTCTGTAGGCTGTGCTGGCACAGCCTAGCCTCCTGTATAGTGTTCTAACCTCTCTCAGAAGTCCAGGGATCCTGCTAGAATGAAGACTTCCAGTTGTTCAGTGAGAACTTTCGATTACATTGTCTTTTTGAAAGCCAACAGGAGCTTCTTAGGATTGGAAACAGTGGAATCAGAGATTATCAGAGGCCCTGTTGGCTTAATATCTTTGTCACTATGGTGAAAGTGCTCAGCCATGCCTTTTCTTTAAGCTATGAGTTCCACGGGACCCAGGGTATTTCTCAAAACATTGGCTTAGGTGCTAGTGGTGCATATGTAGAGTTTAAGATGTTTCCCAGAAGTTCAGTAGTCACAAAAGGCTGCATGGGTTGGGGAAGAGTTGGTCTTCCATAAGAGGCTGCCATGAATTCCCAATGGGGTGGCAAACAAGCTTTCCCAATGCCTCATTCGTTATTATAGTAGCCATGCCAATCAAACTCTTATAGGTGACAAACCATGGGTACTCATAACACATATGAAATAATCATGTTCTGTAGCACTTTATTTAAAGTCATTTTCATCCTGGCCATGCCCATGCTCTTAAAACGCAATAGGAATCTACCACAAGGAGATGTACATAAGCTTCAGTAAAGTCCTTCCTGCATGCAATAAGCTCAGAGAAGAAAGTTTCCCTGTGCTTTTATAATTTCTATTCACCTCGCCTCATCCGTGACTCTGGGAACATCTCTTGTAATCAAACCACACTACGCCGTGTTCCTTTGGCAGAATTTCACATCCTTCATGCTCAGCAATTCCCTGCATTTGGAAGAAGCCACGTCTTCAGCATTAACCTGCTCTGCCGGGCTCTCTGAGAAATCCTGGCATTTAAAACTGATTTACAGTAGAACATGGAAATACAGAAACGAGCAAAGCTCATCTGTATCTGTTGTTTGCTGCCCCTCCCCCCCACCGCTACCCACTCAAACTTGTCCTTAGCCGAATCCAAACATAACAAGCTGGTGTCTCTAATGGAATCTTTGATTCTGAGTTGTGATGCATCAGACTCACAGATAATTTGGATTTGTTCTGAAAAGTTATCACTTAGGACTTGTGGTCAAGCAGTTCACATTCTAATTAGGGAAGCCTAAAGCTACCAGGTAAGGCTGCTTTAAAGGAAAACATTAAACAAGCCTTGATATCTGTTACACATTAAAAATAAACTACTAAACATCACACTTCCCACTTTCTCCACTTTAATTAACACCTGGATTCTGATTGGTTATGTGTAATTTTTTTAAGGGCACCATTAGGAAGGCTTTGAGATACAAAACAAAAAAAGAGATAAGTTCAAAATAGTTCCTGATGTCTCAGGGAAGTTTCTGGAAACCTCCTCTATTCACAGATTACTTGAGATTGACTTCTGTATCTGACAAGCTCTCAGCATGCTGAGGATGGTCCCTGGATGCTACACCCGGTTTTAGGAATCAGCAAACAAACAAACAAATAAGCAAAAGCAAAATAAAAACTCTCATAGCAATGTTCCCATTTTGTCTATCATGGTTTCTGTCTATTTCTAAGTGGATTTTTTTAAATATTAAAACAATTTTCATATAAAAGCACAAAACAGTGAATAAAATTACATGGCTATAGGTCATAGTTAAAGATCATACATTTCAGAGGCAAGACTCAAACATAGCATTTAAACAACCCATGTTCTTGCATGCAGTCAACAGCAAACAGGTGGTCAGCTGATTTAACACAGATTGATTGTGGAAACTCAAAAAGCCTGGGTACCACGAAGCTTAAGAACCCTATCTTGATGTGGGCAAAACCTTATCCTACTTCATCAAGATTCTCCTGTGCTGAATGGCTCCTGGGTGGCCCCAAGGATTAAGATACCACCATCACTTTTGCTCGTCTATTGCTTGAATAAAAAAAGACTTTCTTGTGTCAACGTCATGTCTTCCAATGAACTTGGCCTGCCCTGAATTGAGTAGCCAGTTTTGGCAGAAGTAAAGATATGAAAAAATCAGAATACTTTGAGAGAGGTGACTTTCCTATCAGCAAGCAGGCATCATCTGTTATTGCTCAACAAAAGGAAAAAAGTTTTAAGAACAGAGTGGGAAGATATAAATTATTTAAAAACTAAAGAAGCAGAGTTAGCAATTGAAATTTAACAAGTTATAAATGACTTTTCAACTGATACAAATGTAGATGGAATGATTTCATCACTGATTTGGATATGTACTCATGTAGCAAGAGTCAAGAAACATAAAATAAATGAATTTCATTGCACTTTTGAATTTTCATTTTCATTGAGTTATTATCCGCAATTTTGTCACACAATACAGCAGTGTGCTTTGTTTAACACTCATCAGAGAAATTTCTTCTTGCAGTATATAATAATTAACACAGTAAACCTCAACTATACCCTGTGCAGAGAGTAAAAGACTTTGTAGCATTCCAAACTCCAAGGGTGTTTAATGACTTCCAGATACCACAGGATAGATATACATATGAACTCATAGCATGTATGAGACTGTCACAGACTCAAACCAGACAAAATCCCAGTGCTAGAAAGAGGAAATGGACATACTTCTAAACCTAACCAAGAAACTAGCTGCAATTTATACCTGCTGGGAGAGGAATAGCCAGTTTTTTTTCAAATAGAGTGTCACTGCGAATATCAACCACACTCTGAGATGCTTCATTTGAAAATTGAAATTTATGTCCTGGCAATACTGCAGCTTGCATTGGCAGTCTGTATATGGCGGTTCTGATGAACTTGTCCATATTGGGTTTCATGGTCTAAGTTGATGAGGACAACTGACCAGGTCTCTTCCTGAAAAGGGCACCAGATCTCATTACAGATGGTTGTAAGCCACCGTGTGGTTGCTGGGAATTGAACTCAGGACCTTTGGAAGAGTAGCCAGTGCTCTTAACTGCTGAGCCATCTCTCTAAAAAAACACCCAACACAAAATGGGCTTCATACTTTCTGTGTGCTTTTTAATTTTGTTTTTACTTTTGTTGTTGCTTTCTTTCTTTCTTTCTTTCTTTCTTTCTTTCTTTCTTTATTTTTTCTTTCTTTCTTTCATCTTTCTATCTATCTTTCTTTTGTATTTTTGCTTTGGTATGTTTTGTCTTGCTGGTTTTTACCTTTGCTTTGGTTTTCATTTTTATTTATTTTTATTTGAGAGAGATGGCACATGAAGTTGGGTGGGTATGGAGGTAGGTATCTGAGAGAAATTGGGGGCAGAGAATAATATGGTCAGAATAAGTTGTATGAGATTTTTTTTTAAAATATAAAAATGAAAAAAGTAACCAAATAGGGCATATTTTATAACTAGTTTAAGAACCTCATACAATGTGTTCTGACCATATTCACCCTCCCTCTTTACCCCAACCTCAACAACACCATTATGGTTATTTGGCTAAATTTACAATGCCAGGCATGAATTACCTCCCATTGATCGGACCTTAAGTCCAATTATTTGGTGGTTAGCTACCCCATAATACAACTACCTCTATTGCACCTTTCAAAATATCTTGCCACGCTGGTCATTGTTGTGAATCATGGACATTACAGCTCTATAGGGCGATTCCTTACATTTTTCCCTTGTTTCCTCTCGTGACTCCTTCTGAGTGTAGAAGATCTAGTCCTCAGGGAGAAGACTTCTAGGTCAGATTGAGGTCAATCCCACCAAGTCCCATGCTGAAATGCATGATGTTTCAAGGGGAACAAAGCTACTGGCTGGCAGAATCTGAGTTCTTAGAGTGGAGTATGAAGCAATGTTGCAGGACAATTCTGTATTCTGTCAATTATGTTTTAAATAAATGCTGATTGGCCAGTAGCCAGACAGGAAGTATAGGCAGGATAACCAGATAGGAAGTAAAGGCAGGTCAATGAGAACAGGGGTATTCTGGAAAGAAGGAAGCTCTTCTTCCCCCACAGTCCTGTCCAGACACTGAAGAAGCAGGATGTGACCTGCCCTGATGAAAAAGGTACTGAGCCATGTGGCTAACATATACTAGAATAATGGGCTAATATAAGTTATAAGAGCTAATATGAAGCCTGAGCTAATGGGCCAATCAATTTATAACTTATGGAGACCTCTCTGTATAATCTCTTTGGGGGCTTCCCGGCTGTGGGAACTGGGCAGGACAGAAACCCCAATAAGAAGGCCCACATGTTACAGGGCAATGAAGAATAACAAAACTGAAGGAAAGCTAGACACTGCATCATAAACTAAACAATTGCTTTCAAATACATTGTTCCCAATTGTTTTTAAAAACTCACAGAAATGCCGAGCAGTGGTGGCGCACGCTTTAATCCCAGCACTTGGGAAGCAGAGGCAGGTGGATCTCTGTAAGTTCGAGACCAGCCTGGTCTACAAGAGCTAGTTCCAGGACAGGCTCCAAAACCACAGAGAAACCCTGTCTCAAAAAACAAAAAACAAAACAAAACAAAAAACTCACAGAAATGCTTCTCCACACTTTGTACATCTAAAAAGCTAATCTCCTCTCACATGGTTAAATACAGACCACCCCTCAACAGAAGGGAAAGTTTCTGCCTTTTTTTCATTGTCTGTCATATTTTAGAAGCTTATGACTAAGATGATTCTGATGATCCTAGGTTGGGGCAGGGCTTTTTCCTAGAGCAAACTCTATATAAATTCAATCAAGGACCATAAGGACCATGGCAGTGTCTCCCTGACATTCTTGACAGCTCTTGGTGACTTCTTGAGTTCATTGTAGTTGGTGGGGGGCATAAAGAAGAAGTTGAGGAATCTGTTCAAATCCACAGGATGTGCCAAGTTCCAGGGCACATTCTCCTCTAAGTTCTTCCTGTTTGTATGTAGTGCCCGCTGGGAAGAGTGGAATCCTTAGTCCTGAGCAACCTTACTCTCCAGGCTGTCTCGCCATACTGTCGCCCCATCAGGTTACTACACAGAACACATTCAAAGACTATGCATTTCAAGACCTGTTATATTTTGTAAAACTATAATTAACCAGATAGCTGTTTCTAGTTTACTAAGTATATGAAACAATAAGGGTGGGAGAAACACTTGAAAATATGATTTTTTGTTTGAATGCTAACAGTAATTATCTTCTTCTTAAGCAATTATCAGTTACAGGAGCATGAATTAGAAAGAGCACATATTTAATTACTTTTAAGATCCAAACATAATTTTTAACATCTTTTCTAATAAATGCTTCTTTTTAATTTGGCTTTCAAAATAATCTTGACAATTTTCCAAATACTGTAATTATCTTAGGTGACTTTTTCTTTTCTTTTATTACCTCAGAAAATTAGAACATTAAACATCAGACCAATATTTTTACTTAGCTTTGATACTAGCAATTGGTACATAGGCAATCACTTTAAGAGGGCCTTAAATCGTTTCGTTTTTCTTTTGCAAACAGGCTTCTCTGCACATATTGTTCTTCCTTCTTTTCTGTGTGTGGGGAGCACTTCAGAGTGAGAATGGGGTTCGTTTACATAAAGAATCACCTGGAATGGAGTAAGGTTTCAAATTTGCATGAGGGCTGGATGTTGTTGAGTTTGAACAAGTTCTTTTCTGAATATTTTAACAACATAATTTACTCAAATGCCCTTGTGCCTAAACTCTCCAGCCATAAATTATGCAAGCTGTATTGACTGTTTCCAGGTTTATATTAACAAGTAAACAGAAATTTTTAAATTTTACATTATGTAAATATTTAAGGAATAATTTGCATGTATTTACATAATACTTCCTAATTAAACTAAATTCACATTTACATGAAAAAATAGTTATTTATCCTACACAATTTAAATTAAGCAGCTTTTAATTTCCATGAGGTATACACAAATGAAAGATAATAGAAGTTGAGTTTTATATTTAACATGCTGTTAATAAAGATAAATTCATATTTAAAATCAATATAAGCATCACGGTTTCAGCAGTTTATTTGAATCAACTTGAAATATAAGTAAAAATGGCACAGATTTGATGGTGGATCATAATTTAAAATGCTGTATTGTGGGGTTTTCCAGTTCCATAGAGTTATCTATTTTACATACAAATATTAAGTTTAAAAAAAGTGACAGGTACAGGCCTATCTCAGTTCTATTTAAAAGCTGAAAGTTAGATTTGGAGGTGCACACATGTAATTCCAGAATTCAATGAGCTGAGGCAAGAAGATGGTAGGTTTCATCCCAACATAGGGTGCATATTGATTTCTCTCAAATATAAAAATCAAATAAATCAATAAATGTAAAACTTTGACATAAGGCAAAGAAAGTGGGAGTCTGAGAACAGAATCCTAGGAAAGTCCACATCAGGGCAATAGGAAATACCCTGCTTCATGACAGGACTCCCTGAAGGCTTAGAGGAAAGTCCTGGGCATGGAAGTATCCACACATCTGTCTTGGCACATCCTGGTGACATACCTGGTCTGAGTCCAAAAAGTACTGGCCCACAGAATAATCTGGATGAGACAGTTACTTGTCAATCAACAATGGTGTGTTAAGGGTCGGGATGCAGAAAGAAAATCTCAGAAGAGACGCATGTGCTGGGACATCGCTGATGGTAGCCACCACAGTAAAGGTGAGACTCGAGACACAGGATGGATGCCCAGACAAGGCAAAGCTTCCTTTCACATAGGAACTGAAGATACATAGTGTATATTTAGAGATGCATGCTGAGCGTGGGTTAGAGACTGTTCCCTGTTAGAAAGCTCAGGTTGAAAATAAACCTGAGAGAGAACATAGGGATGTACGCTGAAGGGGACTGGAAGAGCATGCTGGGTAGATGTGGTGAAATACTGCAGGTTCTGATGGAGGCAGGGATATAAAGGTGTTAATGCCATAGATTGAACAAAGAGGTACCATGCAGCCATGATCTAGACAGTATCACTGAGCAACTGAAGTCCATACTGAGCTTGAATTAGGGGCTGGAAAGACGGCTTAGCAGTCAAAAGCACTGGCTGCTCATGCAGATGACCTGGGTTCTGGTGGCAGACCCTACATGGCAGCCCACAATCATCTGAAACTACAGTTCCAGATGACCCAGTGCACTCTTCTTTCCTCTACAGGCACTGTACACACGTGATGCACATACATGCACATGCACAAACACTTACACAATGAAATAATATAAATAACAAATCAAGATCTTGAATTAGAGAATTTTCAGTACTGGCAGCAGATATGGCAAGTGTTACAATAGTGACATAGAGACATAGACAGAGATGCAGAGGTCACAGGAACATGAGAGAGGATACCTGTTTCCCTCGGCCTCACTCAGGCCAGCCTTAAACAGCTTCTAACACAGTGGTCCTCAGTCTTCCTAATACTGTGACCCTTTATCACAGTCTAATATTACAGTCGTGGTGATTTCCAAATGTAATATTATTTTCGTTGCTACTCCATAACTGTAACTTTGCTACTGTTATGAATCATAATGTAAATATCTGATATGCAGGATTTCTGATACTAAGTGACCCCTAGTTTGACCCCAAGGGGTCACGACCCACAAGTTGAGCACCACCACGCAAAGACCTTCCTCCCAAGAAATTAGCATTTATAAATTTCAAGTGACAGTCCACCCCACTGTGAGTGGTTTCCGGTGTCCCACATACTTGCTACTTCCCCAGGATGTTCATTGTATGTTTGTTGCATCTCAACAAGGAATAAAAAGGGAATGTATTTTAGTGGGGGAATTATTGTCCAGCTTTTCACTCAGAACACTCAATACGATTATGGTAGTTGTTTGATCTCTATTGTCTGACATTTGATGGTCAAAAGAATGTTCCCACTGGCATCAAAGAAAGGATAAATCTTTGAAAATAATGGAAGTCAATAGTCACAGGCTCCAGGAAACCTTAATGACAGAAGCGGTTTAGCATCAGCCATGGAGACCGAAGGGCTCTTTGTAAATTTAATGAGCAACGTAGACTGTACAGAACTACATCCGGGCTCTGCTTTGCTCAGGTCACGAACTTCTAATTCTGCAAAAGAGCAAGGCCTGTGTTGTACAGGTGACTACGAGTCACATTTGCAAGTGTTGGGGGCTTTTGAACCTCTTAGGAAGAAAGTTGTATTCCACATTGAGCCACAATAAATTAAGCCATGCATGGAAGAAAGCCCAAGAGATCACTCAAGAACAAAGCAAAGGATGTGGTTGTCATGGCAAAGCATGGTCACGTAGCTGCCTGGCTCCTTCATTTGTGAGGGTCCTGACTTTCTTGGAGTAGTTGATGCATGGGTGGCTTCCACAGCAGTGTTTCTTTAGGAAAGCCTCAAGGCAGGAATGCTCCCGAGTTCTCCCAGCAGTCAAGTGAGAGAGAGAGCAGACCTCTGGGATGTTGTGGTATCCATGGTACCCATACTTGTATCAATCACTTTGAATCCTGGGATTAGGACAGGGTTGAATTTCCCCCGTGAAACTCATAGTGTTGTCCAAAAGATGCCCGTGAGTCTACTCCAGGCACAGAAAGCAGAAGGGAAACAGTGGAGTAGATGTGCCCAGACTTAATGGGGCTTTGAGTTAAAGCAGGTGGGCTCTGCTCTTAGGCCGAACTCAAAAGCAAGCCTGCATTCTAATACCCACTCAGAACTGGGTGTCCCCTTTCAACTACATACAGGAACATTACACGTGTCCTTTGTTGATTGAAAATCAGGATACTTCAAAAGTCTTGACTGCAGTGGCTCTCAGCCTTCCTAATGCTACGACCCTTTTAATACAGTTGCTCATGTTGTGGTGACCCCCAACCATAAAATTATTCTCATTGCCTAACCCAATTTTGCTACTGGTATTAATCATAATGTAAATATCTGTGTTTTCCCATGATTTTAGGCAACCCCTGTGAAAGGGTCATTCAACCCTGAAAGGAATCGCGACTCACAGATCCAGAAGCACTGCTTTACTGAGACATTTGTGCGAACACACGTCAACCAAGCTACTCACTGCTCCAAGGTTTCACTTTTCTTAATTTTACTCAATTTTAGAGGAAATTATGAAACACTGGAAATAATTTTGGTACCTAGGTCAGTGGAGTAGTCCAAAAAGAAGGGGGGGGGGGAGCATGGGATGTTTGTCAATCACGTGCTCCCCTTGTCTTTTCCCTGGTACCATGTGATGAAATCGGGCTGCCCCTCCCCTAGGTGAGCATGAGCATCAGCACCTGCTCATTCATGTTTTTCCATCCTTCCCTTCATCTCCCAGTAGGTGCACTATGGCCAGTGTCTGAGAGGATGACTTCACGACGCTGGAAACGATGCTTTCCCTCTGAGGGCACACTGAATGTGAAAACTGCTTTCTAGATTCAACTCTGGATTTTTTTCTTTAAATGAGGGATTGTGGGGAAATTATATTTATGTTATTTGACTGATCTATAAAATAAAATGAGGAAAAGTGCTTAAATCAACTGGTGACACACAAATTACAGATACCACACATGAGGAAGTGTAAATATATATTATAAAAAGAGTTGCTTGGTCATCTACATATATTTGCTTGGTCATGTAGATAGATATAGATGACCAGGCAACTCTTTTTATACGTGGCTATAATAACTGATGCTATTTAACACAGATATCCAGCCTCATTGCTTACTCCTTTATTCCTGTAGGGCAAAATTCACCTCAAGAAGGAAAATGTGACGTTTGTCATTCATTACATGGGCATCCTATGAACACAGGTGGACAGGCTGCTTTAGGAAAGAGCTGATCTGAACACAGAACTGAAGCATTTAAATGACATAGTCTTCAATTTTGGGAATTGGGGGTACCAGAAGTAAAGCAGTTCATCACAAATCAATATTTAAGAAAAAAAATCTCGACTTGACAGTTCTGTATAAATATCAACATTACTTTCAGAGTAATTAAACACCTACACTGTCTGCCTTCAAGTACTCCACGCCGTATGGAGGCCACTGATATGGACTGCTGTCCCTGTCTTTGAGAGCTTATCAGTTGATGTTTTTCAATGAAAAGCCCTGTGATTTAAGGCAGTGTTCATTTGAAACACAAAAGGTATTTTCCTTTTCTTTCTTTGACAACTTAAGTCCCAGCTGGTTAGGAGCAACTCCTCTGCGACCAAGGCACTTTTTTTTGCCCAGGCGTAAAGAATGCTCACGTCAAGTTCTTCTTGAATAAAATCTCTCAACAACAAAGGCTGAATTAACATTTCTTTCACTAATCAGATTTTGTAGACAACGCTTATAAATTAGAATAATGTGTTTTCCAGCTTCAGAATGAAGCTAATTTCAACACAATCTCACTCACATCCTTTGAATAGAATCTAATTATATTACAATAAATACAATGTGTTTGAGATGTAATGGGCATTTCAGAACAAAAGGCAAGAAATTCTGAACTAAGGGTTTCTTCCTAAAGTATCACACTGAGAAATGAGGCACCTCATACAATACAGTTAATCTGGGCTCCTTTCACTGGAAAATTTAGCTTTCTACAAACTGTCATTTTCCCAGGGTCTCATGACAAAAATATGTAACATACACCAAACATATACTGCTGTACCCTGGAAGTTGTCTGTGTTCTTTAGCCTGAGGCACTTGCCCAGCTCTTAGGAGAAGGATGAAGACCTAAACAGGCAGACTTCCAAGCAGTGTATTAGGGACTAAAATAGAAAGGTAATATGTCAGGCTTCACTAGGTTCTCTCTATTGGATGATTTCCGTTTTCTTCACTATGGAACATACCCATTCTTATCTCCCCTGCATCTTCACGCAGTTGCACTACTCTTTGTCATTTGTGGTTTTTTTTTTTTTTTTTTTTTGGTTTTTCGAGACAGGGTTTCTCTGTGGTTTTGGAGCCTATCCTGGAACTAGCTCTTGTAGACCAGGCTGGTCTCGAACTCACAGAGATCCGCCTGCCTCTGCCTCCCGAGTGCTGGGATTAAAGGCGTGCGCCACCACCGCCCGGCTATGTCATTTGTGGTTTTGGTTGGGGCTGGAATCACAATAGTTGCTAATAAGAAGTGGATGTCACGAAGAACACTCCTTCCTAAGGTCACCTTGTCAATTCTACCCATGTGTTCACATTTTCATATTCATCAATCAATTGAGAATGAAATGTAGGTCAGAACCTGTCCATATATCTGGGGCCCAATATAGAAAGAAATCAGGTCTCCTTCATGGTTTTCATAGAGGTGAATGTAGAACATTGTTCAAGTCATCACACTGACTGGTCCCCATGAAGGGGGACCAGAAAAACTCTGTGAGGTTATGATCATAAGTAAACATAAATGGAGAAAGAGACATGCACATTTAATACTAGGGCAGTGACATTGAGGATCTGCAAAAGTTGTCTTAGAACGACCTACTTCGATGTCAATATTGACTGATTTCTGTTACTAAAATTTACCAGGATAATCTTTACATATGAATAGTCATGAGTAAAATATAAATATGCATAATATATGTTTTCCCTCTTTAGTGTTCCTTTTTTTTTTTTTTTTTTTTTTTGGTTTTTCGAGACAGGGTTTCTCTGTAGCTTTGGAGCCTTTCCTGGAACTAGCTCTGTAGACCAGGCTGGTCTCGAACTCACAGAGATCCACCTGCCTCTGCCTCCCAAGTGCTGGGATTAAAGGCGTTTGCCACCACTGCCCAGCTCCTTTTTTTGTTTTTTTTTTTTGTTTGTTTGTTTGTTTTTGTTTTGTTTTTTGAGACAGGATTTCTCATTGGCTTTGGAGTCTGGAACTAGCTCTTGTAGCCCAGGTTGGCCTTGAATGCATAGAGATCTGCCTGCCTCTGCCTCCCAAGGGCTGGGATTAAAGGTGTGTGCCATCACCACCTGACTTTTTGTTTCTTTTTCAGTATCTCGTGACTCCAGCTGTTACTGTTGTCCTTCAATGCGCACAGTTCAGCCAGGCAGTGGTGCCAATTTAGTTTTCTAAACACAGAAATGCACAGACTCATACACATGCACCTGGAAATCCTCCAATCTTGTAACAGCTCTCTCTGATCTGCTTCTCTCATGCAGAGTGCCCTATTCTTTCTACATACCCTGCCTCCTTCTTCCTTTGTTGACTCATTTGGACCTAACAAGGAAGCATCCTTGCTATCACCTTCTTGGCCAAATCCAGTCATGAAAGCTAAACAGTGTGAGGCTGGGTTAGAACTTGGATAGAACACAAATAATGTCCTCACCCACTGGTTACCAATCTTCTGTTATTCCCTTACCTGCCATGTAGAGTGCTACCACTCACCATGCTTTGAGGCAACATGGGGAGCTTTAATAAAATTAGCATGCTCTGCAATAAGACCCAGAATGTTTATCAACAAATAAATTAATCTGTTCTCAAAATCAACACCCACTAGGGAAATGATCACTTCCCTGGGGTCAGAATAAAGCCACAATGGGCTGTTTGTTAGAACCAACAAACACATCTGTTTTGTTTTCTTTCTAACTCTTATTTGTTCTCCTTCTGCCCTGAAAGTGGATTGTCCCTGCATTAATCTCAGTTGTCATTGCCTTTTTCCTACCCAAGGACCAAATCTCATTCTCTTAGATCCCTAAGGATCTCTTACTTCCATTAAATCAAATTCTCCTTCCACGTCTAGTTTAAACTCTTACCTAACCCTAACCTTACACATGGATCTTTTTTTTTAATTTTTAATTAATTAATTTATTTATTTATTAAAGATTTCTGCCTCC
The DNA here is from genome assembly GCF_950005125.1 of Chionomys nivalis. NCBI lineage: Eukaryota > Metazoa > Chordata > Mammalia > Rodentia > Cricetidae > Chionomys > Chionomys nivalis. The sequence continues at coordinate 52,331,379 of NC_080105.1, read as the reverse complement.
TCCCTGCCACCACCTCCCATTTCCCTCCCCCTCCCCAATCAAGTCCCCCTCCCTCTTCAGCCCCAAGAGCAATCAGGGTTCCCTGCCCTGTGAGAAGTCCAAGGACCGCCCACCTCCATCCAGGTCTAGTAAGGTGAGCATCCAAACTGCCTAGGCTCCCACAAAGCCAGTACGTGCAATAGGATCAAAAACCATTGCCATTGTTCTTGAGTTCTCAGTAGTCCTCATTGTCTGCTATGTTCAGCGAGTCCGGTTTTATCCCATGCTTTTTCAGACCCAGGCCAGCTGGCCTTGGTAAGTTCCCGATAGAACATCCCCATTGTCTCAGTGTGTGGGTGCACCCCTCGCGGTCCTGAGTTTCTTGCTCATGCTCTCTCTCCTTCTGCTCCTGATTTGGACCTTGAGATTTCAGTCTGGTGCTCCAATGTGGGTCTCTGTCTCTGTCTCCTTTCATCGCCTGATGAAGTTTAATATTCAGGAGGATGCCTATATGTTTTTCTTTGGGTTCACCTTCTTATTTAGCTTCTCTAGGATCACGAATTATAGGCTCAATGTCCTTTATTTATGGCTAGAAACCAAATATGAGTGAGTACATCCCATGTTCCTCTTTTTGGGTCTGGCTTACCTCACTCAGGATAGTGTTTTCTATTTCAGTCTATTTGCATGCAAAATTCAAGAAGTCATTGTTTTTTACTACTGAGTAGTACTCTAATATGTATATATTCCATACTTTCTTCATCCATTCTTCCATTGAAGGGCATCTAGGTTGTTTCCAGGTTCTGGCTATTACAAACAATGCTGCTATGAACATAGTTGAGCATATACTTTTGTTGTATGATAAGGCATCTCTTGGGTATATTCCCAAGAGTGGTATTGCTGGGTCCAGAGGTTGCCTTCCTATACACTAAGGATAAGGAAGCAGAGAGGGAAATCAGAGAAACATCACCTTTCACGATAGCCACAAATAGCATAAAATATCTTGGGGTAACTCTGACCAAGGAAGTGAAAGATCTATTTGACAAGAATTTTAATTCTTTGAAGAAAGAAATTGAAGAGGACACCAGAAAATGGAAGGATCTCCCTTGCTCTTGGATTGGGAGGATCAACATAGTAAAAATGGCAATTCTACCTAAAGCAATCTATAGATTCAATGCAATCCCCATCAAAATCCCATGAAAATTCTTCACAGATCTGGAGAAGACAATAATCAACTTTATATGGAAAAACAAAAAACCCAGGATAGCCAAAACAATCTTATACAATAAAGGATCGCCTGGGAGGCATTACCATCCCTGACTTCAAACTCTATTACAGAGCTACAGTATTGAAAACAGCTTGGTATTGGCATAAAAACAGAGAAGTTGACCAATGGAATCGAATAGAAGACCCGAACTTTAACCCACAAACCTATGAACACCTGATTTTCGATAAAGGAGCTAAAAGTATACAATGGAAAAAAGAGAGCATCTTCAACAAATTGTGCTGGAAAAACTGGATGTCAAACTGTAGAAGAATGAAAATAGATCCATATCTATCACCATGCACAAAACTCAAGTCCAAATGGATTAAAGACCTCAATATCAGTTCGAACACACTGAACCTGATAGAAGAGAAAGTGGGAAGTACTCTACAACACATGGGCACAGGAGACCACTTTCTATGTATAACCCCAGCAGCACAATCATTAAGGGGATCATTGAATAAATGGGACCTCCTGAGACTGAGAAGCTTCTGTAAAGCAAAGAACACTGTCACTAAGACAAAAAGGGAACCCACTGACTGGGAGAAGATCTTCACCAACCCCGCAACTGACAAAGGTCTGATCTCCAAAATATATAAAGAACTCAAGAAACTAGACCGTAAAAGGCTAATCAACCCAATTATAAAATGGGGCACTGAGATGAACAGAGAATTCTCAACAGAAGAATTTCAAATGGCCAAAAAACACTTAAGGTCATGCTCAACTTCCTTAGGGATCAAGGAAATGCAAATCAAGACAACTTTAAGATACCATCTCATGGATCTTTTTTGACAAGACAAATGCATAAGGTATTTGTCTTTTACATCCTTAAAACCTTTCCCTAACTGATGCTATTAGTTCATTAATACTGCTACTTTGTTCCATCATAAGAGGAATATAATCATAAGAGGGACGAGATTGCTGTGAGTTAAACCAGACATCCATGTGCTGGGAAAACAAATCACTCACATGCACCTGTCTTTTGTTCCAGTGCATGCTGGAGATTTAGTGACTACCACTTCATAAAGCATGGGTGCAAATGGCACATGGATGGGACATGTCAGCCATACAGAAGATTCTGGCTGCTTCAATCTCTCTCAACTTTCCTAGTAATCCCACAGAGAACTCTAGTGGCTTCCATATCCTAGTACACGTCTTCCAAGCCTGTCTTCTCCCATGGCCTCATGCTCCTGTTCTGGCACGCTACTCTGGTCCTTGTAAGAAAAGCCACAGATTCAGCAGCTGTTTGGCTTTCTGACTGTTGATTTACCTCTGCCTTAATCTCAAAGGTAAGATGGACTGAAAGTGTTTATTTCAGAGAGTCATCAGAAGTGTTAGAAAGGATGCACAGATTGGGCAGAGTAAAGAGCTCAAACGCCCCATTTCCGTGGTAATGAGGCTGAGGTGTTATCCATTTTATGGTGCTTGGAATTACCATCACATCAATAGGCTTTTGTCCTAATAAATTTCTACACTGCTGTTCTGGGTAGCTCGGGGTAATGCATTAATAAGGCATAAATCTTATATTTAGAAAATGGTACAAAAAGCAGCAAGATAAGAACAAGGACGCAACATAGGAATAAGAGTCTCTGTAACTGATCACTTTAGAAAGCCCCTCTCTATTCTAGCAACTCATCAGACCATAACAGAATGTGGCGGCAGCAGGGCATCCACGCTCAAGCATCTCTCTTGCCAGTGCCATCAGAGTGGGCTTGAATCCAACTACCTAATGTCTGTGAAAACCTCTCCATTTCAGGTCATGCTCCTCACTGCAGAGAATGAAGACAAAACCAAGGTGGCCCTGGAGCCTGTGAAAAAATAGAAACACGGTTCCCCACACTCATTTCCTTACAATGCATAAATCACTTTAAAGGGCTTGCTGGCCAACCATAGTCCCAGTAAGTACCCTTCCTGTGTATATCTCTTTACACACTCAAGAGCTTCTTTTACCCAAGGAAGGAAATTCATCTGGCTCAAGAAAACTGAAGCAACATTACAGTCAGTCACAATGATCCAGTGTGCCAGAGACAGGTGGGTGCATGCTCTATCTTGAGACCATCTGATATTTCATGATTCTGACATTAGCAGAGAGAAAGTTTCCTACCTCCATCTCTTGTTATACAGCTATATAATCCACAGCTTGGGATGTAGGTCTAAAAATAGGTAGACTAGTAAAGAGTGCTTTTTCATAAAAGTAATTTAAAAATATTCCACCAGCCCACAAACGACCCGCAGAAGCACTTTGGACAGTGCTCTCTTCCTAAATGGCTTTTGAATATTTGAACGTGATGGGAACCTAATGACTCAGTCATCACACTGCTTTTGGGGGAGAGCATTAAACTGGGCTCAGACAGAGGAAAGAAAGCTTCTGCTTAGAACAGCAGGTGCCAGGCACAGCGGTCCAGAAGTTCAGAGTGGACGGCAAATCACTAGCTGCACACATATTTTGAATGGAGCCTGCAAATGACAATCACCACTGCCCATCCTCTATTGGAAGAGGTAGACCCTAACAAAGGTCAGTTGTTGCTGACTGAAGTCACTAACAGCAGTTCTGACAGAGTGTGGAGGACTCTCAAATCTCAGCATGTCAGGTACCAGTCATCAGCCTTCCCCTCGGATCCACTTGCTAGAAGCTTGGTGATTTTTGTTTTTGAAGATTCACAGGGCAATTTCAAGTTAGCCTCCCAATCTTAGAGGTTTTCAATGGCACTGGAATTTTTCTCTTGTTTAATGGTGCCTTCTATGGAGGAATCAGGGCTATCAGGGGTGAGAAATGAGGGTAACTAGGACATATTTTAGAGATGTATGAAAATGTCAAAGGACATATATAATTATTTTTTAAAGTAAATTAAAAGCTCAGATCATTAACTGACTTCTTGGATTTCTTTGCCATTCAGAGACTTATTTCTCTACTTTTGAGTTTAGAATAAATCTCAATGTCCTTCCATAATGTGCTATATTTAGATATGTCATAATTTATACATTCTAGGAAAGATCAGCAAAATGAATAAAACCTTGGTTTTTCCTATTAATTTACACAAAAATATGACACAGCATATTTTCCCTTCATTTCTACAAGAGAAACTTGACCTTGGTAAGTCCACAAGGTTAGCCCCTCTGGTTAATGTTCCCTCTGGTTCTGTCATAATGTATTTAAAGAATTCCTTGGCCAGACCCAGGCAGATAGCAAATCTGTCAAAGGACGGAGCAGTTTTTTGAAAACCCGGTGACAGAAGGAGGGTTGTGACCAGGGAAAGGTCAGCTTCTCTCTAGGCAGCTCTTCCTGGAGGAGCTCAGTTTGACCCATTCTTGGGTCTCTTTCATAAAACGTAAAGGTACAACTATTCCCCTGCTAACTACGCCCTGCTAATGGCTGTAATAGATAACAAGACCATGTGAAGTAGATCTTAACTTCGGTGGGTCCATGGCATCCATAAGATGGTGACCTTTTGCTTTCTCTTTTAAAGTCAATGAACCATCTTTCTTCAGGGCCAGTTTGATGCCATTAAGTGGCTCAGTTTTAAATGCAGTGTCCTTAATAGGATCTCCCTAAGGTGACAGGGAAGGCTGTCTGTCAGCATTACTAATTTACATTAGCAATGACTGACAAATTTCAGGACAACTTTAAAAGGTGTACAGTCAGCAAATAAATTTCTGTATTCTTGAATGGTTACACTTTGCCATTGTCAGCTGGTTTAGCTTGGTGGAAGTGATGACATTTGGCAATGTCTGAGGACTTGGGCTCTTGACATGTCTACACACACAGACACTGGAAATTCTTCTGTGTAGACTAGACAGGCCAGTAAGAGTTAATATAAACAGGAGTTACACAACATCTTCCAAAAAACAACATGAATAGCATGTCTATTTACCATACAGGAGACTTTGAGTTCACTCCCTTATTTGCTGCACGTGCATACATACACACATACACACACACACACACATACATACATACACACATATACACACACTACATACATACATACACACATACATATATATGAACATACATACATAAACACATATACCACACACATTATTCCTCTTATTATATGAGTATCGCCATCAACATCACCATCCTTACCACCTTAATCATCATCATCACAGTCAGCTCTCATCTGTAGTTTTTGAAGTAATAAAATCTTGGTTTCTATTTCATGTTTGCCTATATTTTTTTCTAAATTTTACCTTTTGTCTCCATACATATGATTCTCATGAATTCTTCTGTGCAATTATTAAGAAACAGGTAAAATATTATAAATGTAAAACTGTCCTTATCCATGGATTTTGGATATATGAGATTTCAAAATTATTACACTATGCATATCTAGGTGTTTAAACATTTTCACAGCCCAATAACCTTGACATTTTATTGCATGTGGGGTACTCCCTGTTCTTACAAAATGATGGAAAATGTGGTCATGTTTAATAAAGACCTTGTTGAGAGGTTTTCATGCCAGATGTGACAGCGAGGCGAATTCACCTGTGTTGCAGGGAGTGCTTGAACAGATACCTTTCAGAATGCCCTCTTTGTGCTATGATCCAACTCCCACACGCTGAGCTGAGCTCAGAGTGGCTCTAGCAAGTCACTCTTACAGTGAACACTTAATACATAAACTAAAGAAAAGATTGGGTAAGAATTGTCTAACTAGAGGGCATAGAGTTAGACTGATCTCCTGAACACAAGAAAAAAATGAGATAAGGAACAATAACGAAAAGATGTTTTGAGTGGATTTTATGAGCTCAGAGGGAGAGTCCCAGCAGAAAATAGGTCAGAGCCTGAAGACATACTCAATCCAGCTTTCCAGTTCCTGGGAGCCTTGTGCTGTTGGGGTGACCTTCATAATGAATGTCCTTAGAAGCTGCTTTCGGTCCCAAGACTATAAGCGCTTAGCCTTACATGTGTAGGTTTTGTTTCCTTTTGTGCCCAGTAGGATCAGTCTCATAGAACATGAGAGGCACAGAGCCACAGTTTGAACATGTCTTCTTACAGCTACTCTGACCCTGCCAAGCTGATCATAATACAATACGTTCATAGGATAAAAAAGCAATTCAATTAAAAACTACATTGTAGAAATGCTAAGGGTCCAATTTCAAGTAAGGATGATAATGAAATTAAAGACCACAAGCCAGTGTTTTAATCCATTCTTATCTCCCTGGTTAGAGTGTTCAGTCACTAACAGTGTAGGAACTCACATCAGACACACACTGTGTGGAGCAGGCACATCCCAAGACTTATGCCAAGGACAACCTTCTCATGCAACATTGAGGGAAACAGTGCAAATTTAACTTTAGCATCATTTTGCTGGTTGTGTGACTTCGGTCTATGCATGTAATTCCTTTGAAGTACATCCTCATAGTGAGATTCTGCATACTTAGAAACAGTGAGTAAGAAAGCATTCAGCAGGAAAACATTTGGGGGAAGTAGTGCACCTCTTTGACGAGCTCAGGATCTATCTTTATTTTCACTCCATAAACTCGTGACGGGTTTCTCCGTGCTCCAAGTCAGCCAGTGGCTTCATGGGGTCTCTTACCCAGTGGGAACAGGTAGAGAAGGAGAGCAAGCATTTCAAGTCAGTGTAATATTGGGATCAGACTGAATTCTGAGGCATGCTACTGTTTCTGTTGAATCAACTTGGTCAGATTTTAGGGTGCAACAAGGTGTAACCATTGAAGGAAAGTCAATTAGCAGGAATGAGGATGTGGAGGGAAGGGGACAATGCTATCTACCGTAGAATCCCCTAATGAAGGCAACTCTCCCCTCTGTCCCATGGACACATAAGGGATGCAGGCGATGACTCTAGGGAGAGAACTGTCCATGAGCTTCTCCACAGGTTGAAACAACATGATGGTCTGTTTTGTTGTTGAGACAGAGCTTTACATGGCACCCAGGCTAGACTCGAACTTGAAACCTCCCAGGGCTCTGCCACCATGCTCACTCTAATGTTTTAATGCACGTATTTCTGACAATGAAGAATAAACCAAACATATGTGACAGACATACAATAATTCTAAAATATGCAATGACTTCAACAGTGCTTTAAATCGACAGAATTAATGGGGTATAGTTAGCTAAAATCTACCACACTTGACTGACCCTTTCCAACAGGAACAGAGTCACTTACTGTATTTTAAATTAAACAGAAACTTTAAGAAAGTAAAGAATTGAAACAAATTTACATAATACATTTTTCTTTAGCCAAGTATAAGCTAAGCATGATGCAGACAGGTACGCACTGCAATAATTTACATATTTTGCATTTTTCCTGTAAAGACACCAAATCATCAACATACAGGCTCCTAAGCACAGCACATTTCAGATATAGAAGGTGGTTGTATGCTGTGACTTACCGCAGGTGGTAAGTGCTCCCTGCTTGGAAGTACCAGTTCCAGATCAGTAGGCACAGGGTACAATGCAAAGAATCAGAATGGTGGGCTTCTGTCTCTTTAGACACTTTTGGTTCTGTATGTGAAAGCAACAGCCTAAACCCAAAGATCATCTACATTTTACACATACAGCTCTAGATAGGAGATTCTGTAGGTGGGCTTTACATGACAGCCATGATGGAGATGCTGGGAGAGGCACCACAGCACAACCTACCTGCCTCCATCTGCATCCAATAGACGGCAGTGCGAGGAGCGTACACAGTGGCTAAGTCCATTGCCTCCATCACGTTGAAATGGTTTGCCTAATCCATACTAGTTCCTTACTGCCCCTCTCAATATACAGAAACTGGATGTGTCAGAACATATACAATACACACATGACCACAGAGCAGGGGAGAGCCGAACCACAACAGGACCTGATTCTGTTCCAGACCCAGTTCTGGAAATTTTTTCTTTATCACACACTGATTTGCTTGGGATTTGGTCACATCAAGAGGATTTACAGCCAGGACTAAAGCTGCTTTTAAAAGGAACCTATAGAGGACAGATTCATCTCTGCACAAACCCCTATGATCCAACAGAAGCTCAGCATCATGGATCCTACTGCTGAGAACTGGCTGAAAGCATAGGATAATGGTGGGAAGTGAAACGGACATTTCAAACACCTAAAAACTTCACGTGTGCAGAACTGATAGACATCTAGAATAATTTTTAAGCCAGAAAGTAGCACCTGCAGACTCCTAATTATAAGCAACTGTTTCATGAACAGCCAGACTATCAACTATCCAAAGGCACATATAATAAGCCCCTCTGGAAAGCTCATCTGAAGGAGCAATCCATCATGTATGTCTGATATGACAGAGGAGAAAGAGAGCGGGTGCATACACTATGTCTTGGATGCTGTGATTAAAAAGAAGGGCACTGGGGCTCATCACATGACCACAGGGGCCTCCCTACTACCTGCTGTCAGTAAGTGGCAAGCGATCTTATCTGTGTAGGAGGAAGTTAGGCATACATGCTTACAAATGGAAATTTTTAAAAAAAATAGTCATGCATGTTTGTCTTTCTGTGAGTTCAAAGGAATGACATTTGCATCAGATTTCTGGACACTGGAGACTGGAGGTTGCAGTATGAGTGATGCTGATCTGGACAATCAGAGGGGAGGAAAGTTGGGAAGGAGGCAAGGATACAGAGGGACCAAGAGTAAAAGTCAGAGAGAGCTTTTTTTTCCTTGGTTATATAATACTGTAGAGGAAATAAATCAAAATCATCAAAAATTGTCACAGTTCTAAATATTCCATTTCTAAAAGTCCAATTACTTCAAATGCTCATGTGCACAGGACCTACAGTCTCATGTGCACAGACACGGAAACTGGCTTGCAGTCTATTGATAGGAAAGATCTCTGAGGATATTCTCATCTGGAACTGGTCCTACAACCTCTCATCATATGATCTGTGGTTGAATTCCAGTACGGAAACACAAAGGACTCCCTTTCAAAACATCTGAATCAGGGCCAAGATTCTGCTATTATAAACCTAGTTAACCGATAACCTACTTCAAACCCTAACTGTTATTTCCAGAGTTCGATGCCAGCTTGTTCACTGCCTCTTTAAAGTTCTGCCAAAGAAATAGCTTAGGAATATAGCCTTAACATCATTGGAGGGCTGTAAAACGCTGGCTGACATATTTTTGCCCAAATCTGTGTTTCCCTCTACAGACAATAAAGTTAAGAATATATAAGATAATTGAAGTATATAAATGTACTTGTTTTTGCATGCATTTTCCAGGCAGCTCACTGAGATTTGGGGTGAAGGGTACTGGGATCCCACACACGTATCTCCTGAAAACAGTGGTCCTAGTGGGCAGGACTATGTGCACACAGCCCAGGCAACAGCTTCCTTGAAAGACCCTGGAGGATGAAAATGACCTGAAACCTCAAGAATGCCTCACAGGAGGGATTCCATCACTTTCAGAAATTGCCCGTTTTATATGTGATTTAGAAACCATTTTACGTAAGTTCTTGACTGGCTCGCAGCTTCGTGAACAAATGGTATTTCAGTTGCATCAGGAACATTACACAGTGACCTGTGAGGGTTAAATAATCAAAGTCATCTATACCTGAGATTTAGCTTGTACTCTCACTCATAACCACCTCTGACCCCAATGTGCGCTGTGCAGACCTCAGTGGAAATACCGGTAGAGGTTTTGTATTGGGTCATGAGCAAAGTAGATTAACAGACAATGCTAGGGACTTTCCTTCAAACTAATGGAATTGGACTATCTAGGTGATATTGTCAACAGACTTCTAACTACCTTTACAATAAGACGTTCAATAAGGTTTCGATCTGTATACCTCGATGAGGAAATAAACTATTATTATTTTTTTTATTCTTTTTTAATTAATATTTCCACCTGCTCCCCGTTTCCCATTTCCCTCCCCTCCTCCCAAATATTGCCCCCTCGCCCCACTCCCCTTCCCCTATCCCCACTCCTCTTCTCCTCCCCCCACACCATTCCCCCTCCCTTTCGATACTGAAGAGCAGTCCAAATTCTCTGCCCTGCGGGAAGACGAAGGTCTTCTATCTACGTCCAGGAAGGTGAGCATCTAAACAGGCTAAGCTCCCACAAAGCCAGTTCATGTATTAGGATCGAAACCTAGTGCCATTGTCCTTGGCTTCTCATCAGCCTTCATTGTCCGCCATGCTCAGAGAGTCCAGTTTCAACCCATGCTTATTCAGTCCCAGACCAGCTGGCCTTGGTGGGCTCCCAATAAATCAGATCCACTGTCACAGTGGGTGGGTGCATCCCTCGTGGTCCTGATTTCCTTGCTCATGTTCTCCCTCCTTCTGCTCCTCATTTGGACCTTAAGAGCTCAGACCGTTGCTCCAAATTGAGTCTCTGTCTCTACCTCGATCCATCACCAGATGAAGGTTCTAAGGTGATATGTAAGACATTCATCAGTATAGGATAGGGTCATTTCAGGTTCCCTCTCCTCAGTTGCCCAAGGTACCAGCTGGGGACATCTCCCTGGACACCTGCGAACCCCTCTAGAGTCAAGTCTCTTGCCAACCCTAAGATGGCTCCCTTAGTTAGGATATATACTTCGCTGCTCCCGTATCCACCCTTCCTATATCCCAACCATCCCAATCCCCCAAGCTCCTCCCATCCTCCCCTTCTCATGTTTCTCATCCCATTTCCCCTTTGCCCAATGCCACCTCACCCGCAAGTTCCCAGTTTTTGCCCTGCAATCTTGTCTACTTCCCCTCTCCAGGCGGATGACTATACGATTTTCTTTGGGTTCACTTTCTTATTTAGCTTCTCCAGGATCACAAATTATATGCTCAATGTCCTTTATTTATGGCTAGAAACCGATTATGAGTGAGTACATCCCATGTTCCTCTTTTTGGGTCTGGGATACCTCACTCAGGATAGTGTTTTCTATTTCCATCCATTTGCATGCAAAATTCGAGAAGTCACTGTTTTTTACCGCTGAGTAGTACTCTAATATGTATATATTCCACACTTTCGTCATCCATTCCTCCATTGAAGGGCATCTAGGTTGTTTCCAGGTTTTGGCTATTACAAACAATGCTGCTATGAACATAGTTGAACAGATACTTTTGTCATTTGATGGGGCATCTCTTGGGTATATTCCCAATAGTGGTATTACTGGATCTTGGGGTAGGTTGATCCCGAATTTCCTGAGAAATCGCCACACTGATTTCCAAAGTGGTTGCACAAGTTTGCATTCCCACCAGCAATGAATGAGTGTGCCCCTTTCTCCACAACCTCTCCAGCAAAGGCTATCATTGGTGTTTTTGATTTTAGCCATTCTGACAGGTGTAAGATGGTATCTCAAAGTTGTTTTAATTTGCATTTCCCTTATCGCTAAGGAGGTTGAGCATGACCCTGATTTTAACCCACAAACATATGAACACCTAATTTTTGATAAAGGAGCTAAAAGTATTCAATGGAAAAAAGAGAGCATCTTCAACAAATGGTGCTGGCAGAACTGGTTGTCAACGTGTAGAAGAATGAAAATAGATCCATATCTATCACCATGCACAAAACTCAAGTCCAAATGGATTAAAGACCTCAATATTAGTCTGAACACACTGAACCTGATAGAAGAAAAAGTGGGAAGTACTCTACAACATATGGGTATAGGAGATCACTTCCTACGTTTATCCCCAGCAGCACAGACATTAAGGACAACATTGAATAAATGGGACCTCCTGAAACTGAGTAGCTTCTGTAAAGCAAAGGACACTGTCACTAAGACAAAAAGGCAACCCACTGACTGGGAGAAGATCTTCACCAACCCTGCAACAGACAAAGGTCTGATCTCCAAAATATATAAAGAACTCAAGAAACTAGACTTTAAAATGCTAATTAACCCAATAAAAAAACGGGGCACTGAACTGAACAGAGAATTCTCAACAGAAGAAATTCAAATGGCCAAAAGACACTTAAGGTCATGCTCAACCTCCTTAGCGATAAGGGAAATGCAAATATTATTATTTTTTTACAGAGCTATAGGTAAAACAGAGAAAGCACAAGAGAAGCTGGGGGAAAGGAAATTATAATTATTTTTGTTTTGTTTTAATCCTGATTATATCACAATAAATCTATATTTTAGGCAGCCAAGTCAAAGAAAATGAAAAAAGGGTAATTCAGGAAATAATATGCCAGAGAAAACTGCAGTGAAGTCTAAATAAGCAGACATCAGGAAGGATGCCCTGGCTGTATCAAAGTGGGAAGCCACCATGTGTCCCCTGGACGGGAGTAGTGGAAGTTCGGGAGCAAGTCTCGGTCTCACAAAGCTTCAGTAAGATAAGACGCATTTTCTTCCATTCCACAGACAACAGTGAAAATTGAATATCCACAGGGACAAAATAAAACAGTATGAAGATAGGGGCAAGAGGGCAGGATAGGTCCTTTTAATTTATGTATCCATCATTTCTCAAAGGACTGTTACCTTTCAGCTCTCGAAAAGATTCTTTGCATCTGGGCAGGGCTGTCCTCTGGCAGGAGAGAAGAAGCATTTTAGAATGTGCCATATGCACCGTATTCTTGATATAGACCTCTGGACAGGTAACTCTATGACATCCTAGAAGGATCTGCAGAGGTGGAAAATGCACACCCTTAAGCAGGCCAGTGCATGAAAACGTAGGGTCACAACTAGCCTGGGAGAATTCTATAACCATTTCTTACTCTACAGATAGCAGGTGCTGGTGCAAGGGAGGTCTAATATCACTAAGGGAAATTAAGGCAAATCTTTGAAACCTAGAGGAATTGTGGGTACCAGAGAGTCAGAAAAGTCAAACCACTAAAGAAAGTTGAGGGGTACTAAGGACTGATGGAATACCACAAGTTTGCAGTGGGTACTAATCTTATGCCATCTTGTCAATAGTCAGGAAAGATGACCTAAAACAAGGGAATTCTCTAGTCATAAAGTTGATCAAGCTATAAAGCTTATACATTGTTAGTGTGTAGAACTGGAAACAGTCATTGGCATACTCTTTTTGGGACTGGAGAAGAGTTGTCCTGGGTACATTTTGGCCAGCCATTAAAGACATTAACATTTGATATCACTGCTCTCATTCGAGAACATTTTTTCAATGAGCCTCACCCAGGAAGGAATGTTCCTGATGCATGACTGTTTCTGTAGCATATCCAAGACTGGGAAGGAAATAGATCCAACCTAAGTCCCCATCAGATAACTGGTATTAGATAAAGTCATTGGACCAGGGCGGCTGTGGGATCAGTGTTTCCCCAGAAAAAAAGAGGAAGCTGAGCTTGCTCACTGGGATGTGAGGACACAGTGGGACATGGCCTCTGCAAGGAGGAAGAATCAAGCCCTACCACAGCCTGTCAATGCTGGCTGCCTGCTATGGCTTCCAGCTTTCCAACTATGCATAAGAAACACTTGCTGTTTAAGCTGCCTGGTCCTCAGGACATCAGATGCGCAAATGAACGCTTTACCTGCTGAACCAGCTTCTCTACCCAATTGAGTAAGTTCTTTATCAGTAGATTAAAAACCGCTGGTGGTGATCACCAAGTTCCCAGTTGCTTTTAGGGTTCTTTCATCACTGCTCCCCTGCTGTGTAACACGGGGTAGCCACAGTGTTTTTCAGATGGAGTCACAAACCACAGCATATGAGTTCTGATCATGTCTGTTGGTTTTTCAGACGAATTTATTTAAGCTTGTGTTCCAAGCAGAGTTTCACTCCTGCCTGTGTCTCTTTGTGTCAGTCTCTTTAGCTAGAAGATCCACAGTCCTGCCACACTGTCAAGGGCTTCCACACTGTCTTGGGTTCTCCTCATATCCCTTTCTCAAGATGGGAAGTAATTATAGCCATGACAGATCTGTTAATAGGAATGAAGCAATCATCTAAAATGAAATCCATCTTTTTACTCTTTTTTTAAAGAACAATACGCACAAATACCTCATTAAAAATAAGAAGTAGGGATTCAAAAGGGAATTAAGCTGAGGTTTTCTATATTTAAATTATAAGAGTAATTTTATCCTCCTGACACATTTCAGTCTGAAATTAAGAGGTAAAATGGATGAGAAGGTATTAGATGGGACAGAAATATGACAATAATATAGTATGCTTTTACTTTCTGATTTTGAATTAGTTCTAGTATGTTGCAAAACAAAACTGACCAAACATAAAGCCTTATTTTCTCTGAAATCCTCTTGGAGCCAATGGAATTTAAACCCTTTAAATGGTCCTCTCATGCATATGTATGGACCAAACTCTAAAGAACATGGTAAATAATTAGCAAGTTTAAGAATTTATTATCCTTGCCTGTGTGTTCTAGTGGTAGAAGAATGAATCACAATGAATCACTATTAACAAATCAATACGTAAGAACCATTTCAGAGATGCGGTAAGCATCTACTGAGAGCTTAGTAAGGCTAGAGAGACATAAGTAGTCAGACAGGTGGGGTGCTTTATGACCTAGGATACTAGGAATAGTTATGAATTTTACAAATGCAATAAATAGAAACACGGGCACATTTGTCCTGACTGTTAAATTTTGTCTGATGAGATTCTGTCTCTTCACTTTCTTAAGGAAATATACTTTGGATTGACTTCTAATCTTGGTTGAGATCTGGCTATTCATAGACCTACAGGTCACAAGACAGCCTTCAATGGTATTCCCCAAAGAGAGTGAGAGAGAAAACATCGCCATTGGTTCTTCAGGTTTTCATGCTGATAATCCTAACCCTTCCATATGAAGGCATAGTGACTTGCAATGAAGAAATAAAGAAGTAGAAGCAACAGCCAGGTTTTGGTACTTGTTCAGGGGCACCCTCCTGTCCAGATGTTCTGATATCAGCACATCTCTACAAATTAAATCTGGTGTGCTTAGATGTGGTTGAGAAACCCATGTCTCACCATTGAAGCAAACCCAACTGAGTCCATGCAGTGTGGGATTCAGGGCTTCTCTGTCAGAGGTGACATGTATAATGTGCAAAGCAAAGCTACTCCCCAAGAAGTGGAGAACCTTCTGGTTGGGACACAGAAAGCCTCTGATACCCATTGACAAGCCAAGTGATTCTACTCTTCCTTCTTCAGTGACAGGAGGCACAGCAAGATGCCTTGATCAAAGAAAAGGCAGTGGTTCTCAAAGGATATAAGGACTGTGGACCCAGGTACCGACTCAAATCTCTGTTCAGTTCCAGTTGCCTATAAACCTGCCCTGTGACAGACACCTGCCATGTAGCCCTGAGCTCTGGGCTTGGAGATGCACCTGGCAGATGGAAATTTCGTTTTTTGAGTTTAATTATTAAAAGTCCTCATGCACTGATAATTCCATAGAGACTGAGGAATCAAAACAGTGATCTGTCAGTGAATCAGACATGAAAAGGAACATTTAAGAAACCTGGGTGTTTGCCTTGCTTGGCTACAGGGAGGAGAGTTTATGTGCTCCTTAGACATGGCTTCACTCTGTCACAGAGAGATGGAAGACATGACAGGAAGCTTTAGAGGTTTAGATGCATCAAATTAACAGATGTTTTAGAGATGCTCTTATAGGTTACTACCTGGAGCATGAGTCCCCATTAATGGACTCAGTGACATTCCAGAGGAAAAGAAAAGAAACAGAAAATGTGCAGTAAACACCACATAGGCACCTACTTTCTCCACTATTGAATGCAGTGTTCCATTAGATTTGTATTTGACTGTATGTATTTTACTTTTATTACTTAAAAAATATCACTTTGGCCAAACTAGTGTAATTAAATTGTTCTAAGAAACCTGAAACATTTTTTCTTTGATGAGTTAATATTAGAAGCATGAACTTGTAACATTTGTAGATTGAGAAAATTCCATTTTAATTCCAGTTGTTTTACTGTACTTGTTCTGAAGATCACTCTCTGATCTTCAGAACATCATGCTGTCATATGTGACATTCTGCTTGCTCATGAGGAACTTTTAAGGAATTGATATAAATAAAATAGGAGCTTAAGTTCAAACAACAAACTACGAAGCATTACCCTATTTAATCTTCACAGAAATACAGGGAAATGGATGGTGTGTTTGTCCTGAAAGCCGGGTCTCTCGATTCTGAGGAAGCTTTCTGTCAATTACATTAAAAGGGAGCCTGATAGATGTTTCTAATGTAGAAGAGAATAATAATCACGTTATCTAACACATTTCTGTCATTTCATAGAAGAGCTATGCAACAGTGCTGCTCAACACACAGAAACAGGTACAGGGACTGAGAACTGAAAACATCTTCTTTATGTATTCCTGCAGAGAAAGTCTCAGGTACCCAGGGCTGGTCTCGAACTCACTATGGAGCTCAGGATGACCTTTAACTTCTGTTCTTCCTGGTTCTACCTCAGAGGGCTGGGACTCTGGGCACATACCACTAATGCCTGTGTAATCATAGCGACTGAACTCCGGGACTCACACATGCTAGACAGCAATGTGGCAACTGAGCTGCATCTCTAGACTGCTGAAACCATCTTCCTAGAAGAGATGAATGCTGCTGAACCACAGCTTTGGGGCAGTCAGGAGAGTAAGCCTGAGGCTGGAGGAACAGGATGCCGTGAAGTTCCAGAATGAAAAGTCAGAGATCCCCATGTGTCCCCTGATGGGCAGCTAGACTGGCCCCATACTCCAGATATTGCAGCTAGGGCAGTGATGCTCATGAACAGCATCTCTGAGATATGCTGACTTGGAACCCCCTTGGCACATCTTTGGGGATGGTAGAGCCAGGCCACATGGAGGGGTTATTTTTAGTGTTTGGAGGAACCCCTGTACTGACTTCCACCATGGCTGTATCCATTCCCATCCTCCCACCATGCATGCTACTCTACGACTCATCTCTTCTTTTTCCTCTTTGTCCTCTCCCCATGCTCTCAGAATTCCTGTACTTTCCCAGACTTCTTTCTATTCTCATGCCATATAGGCAGCCACCCCCCCGCCCCTGCTCACTCATACTGCAAATCCAGATCCTGTCATCAAAGCAAACAAGGGATTTTCATCTTTCCAAGCTCCACCAGTTTTGCTCATCATGATGGTTTCCACTTCTACATGTTTCAACTAGACACTTCATTTTTCTCTGTGATTGAAATATTTCATTGTCTATGAGGGGCACATAATCTTATATTTTGTTGTAGATTCATCTGTGGGGACTGTTGTTGGGACCCATAGCAAGAAGGGCTCATGAGGCACGTGGGGGGTCAATGGAGGGGAAATGAATGGGAATGAGTACAATAACACACATATAAATGTCATATAGATGAACAAACTTAATGGCATATATAAGAAAGAACAAAGTCAGTGATATGCTTATAAGAACAAAGCATAATGATATATATATATATATGACTATATCATAATGCATCCTGTTCTATTGTATGCTATCTTAAAATTAATGAACTATTCCACAGAAACTCCTACTCAGCTGGATGGAAAACAAGGCATTTTTTTATCATATAAATAACATGTATTTTCAGAGATGATGAGATGATGGAAAGAGGATAGACTACTTTCTACTTGCTGTAGAGGAGGTCACATGGCTTTGCCAGCATGAGAAGTCGTGAGAAGCTCCTGGTCTAGCTTCATACCATACTTTGTTGGAGTTCTCAAGGGTCTTTCTGGTCACCGGATAGCTGTACAGTTGGACAGCCCAGGCAGTACCACACAGGATGGCCTCATCATCCCACTCAGTACTGGTACTGTAAACACCCAAGGAGATCACCGTGCATGGCGAGAGCACCCTGTGCATGTGTGGATTGCTCTGTTTACATGTACAACCCATTCAGTGTACCCGTGTGACCTGGGTCTCCTTGAGAATCCTGGAGGACTCTTAGGGATGTCCTGAAAGGATGGAGGCTAGTCTGAGTCCCAAGGGAGGAGGCAGGTGAGATGGTGAATAGATTCTCTTTGTTGTCATTCATCAAGGTTCCTGCCTGAGCCCTTTGAGACAGGAAGCATGCTGTTTCTCTTCTATCCTTATTTCTGTCAAGTGGTTGTTAATCCTCCTCCCAATGCCTACTATCCTTGGGCTGCCCCATTTAAAACTAACATGCATACAAATAAGTCTGTTATCTTTTAGCAGAGAAACAGTCACCCTCTGCCCATCCTCTTCACTAGGACCCTGGGTTGCCTGACCAACAAGGACGCCCTGGTAAAGGGAGCCTTACATTGGGTATGTATCAGGAACAATCCCAGGAACACTAACTCAGTCCCTTGTGAGGCTGTAAAAGTCCTACCACTGCCCTTGCTGGCTGGCTAGAAGACAGCCTTTGTTGAGCATGGGATCTTGTTTCCTTAAGTAATGGTCATGCCTGCTTCAGTGTGAGTCCCTGGTTTGCACTTTCAGATACAACCTGGCCTCAGAACCAGTGATCCAGTGTGAGGTCAAATTCTGAGACTTTCTGGACTGTTTGATTCACCTGAGGAGAGGCTCCTTGACTCTGTGTTTGCATCCTTAGGGCCATGGCCTTGGAAGAGGGAATCTTTGGTACCTGGAGTATATGTAGGTAGGGGGTCCAGGAGTCATAGGCATGGCAACAGCAAGGCTCTTAATCCTCTCTTCTACCCAAGCTATGTGTGTACCCCTCTTATCTCTTCACATCTTGTGAGCTCTCTTTCAGCCTGTGATAGTGTTGATTGCCAACTTGACGAAATCTGGAATGAACTAGGAGGTAAGTCTCCTGCCACACTTTGGGGAGATTATCTTGTTTAGGCTATGCTCTAAGTATGACTAGAGGAATAATTTTCATTAGGTTCAGGTTGTGAAAAAACTTTAAATGAGGCCAGCCTCATGCCTGTTTTTAGGTGCTGATCTACATTGAGAGAGAGAGAGAGAGAGAGAGAGAGAGAGAGAGAGAGAGAGAGAGAGAGAGAGAGAGAGAGAGAAGCAATCGAGCAAAGCTGTCCATCTCTTTGTTCTTCCTAATTCAGACACCATGTGAGCAGCTACTTCAAGGTTTTGCTTCTTTGCCTTCCCTACCATGATAGGCCATGCCCTTGAGATGTGATAAAAAAAAATAAAAACAACAATAACCCTCCCTTCTTATATTGCTATTGTCAGGACATTTTATCATAGCTATGAAGATTTCACTTCTCAGTGACACACTACGCATCTTACACCAGCTTCCCATCAAAAATATGGTCCCTGTACTTCTGCCACAGTGTCATTCAGATCTGC
The DNA here is from genome assembly GCF_950005125.1 of Chionomys nivalis. Classification (NCBI taxonomy): domain Eukaryota; kingdom Metazoa; phylum Chordata; class Mammalia; order Rodentia; family Cricetidae; genus Chionomys; species Chionomys nivalis. The sequence goes on along the minus strand of NC_080105.1, from coordinate 52,312,069 downwards.
TCTAAGCCTCAGGCCATTGCTACATCTCTGTAAGTGCTGTGTTCACGGGACCACGGATTCTCTTCTGAGCAACTCAGTGTTGACTGTGTCGCCTCCCTTGCTTCCCATCCTCTCTTCACTGATCCATTCCCTAGTCCCCTCTCATTTTCTAGACTACATCTTCCTGTGTTCAAACTCCTCAATGCCCTCTTCAGTCCATTTTCTGGGAGCATTCAGGAGCATCAGGAATGTTCTATTCTGCTCCCCAAGGGACTTGCTTATACTATTGACCTCTGGGAGCTCTAGATCTGGAGATCCCAGTCTTCCCCTGGAGCCTTTTGGATTTCCTGGACCCCATGAATTCACCTTTTCTGTTTGACTCCTTAAGAAGACGCCAAGGAAAATGAGAATTTTTAACTTTAAAAATAAAATGTTAAAAGATATTCTGTGTGTAACAGTATGTAAAAATTAAATTATATTCTATTTTAAATATACTTTCATTTGAGTCATTGATTTGAGTTTTTATAGCTTTTTAAAAACATTTTGTGATTCTTTTCCCCCAGATATTCATTTAAGCTCTCTCTTTTTGCCCAAACATTCTTATATTTTCCAAGGCTATCTTCTACACAAGGCCTTTTTCAAACATTAATTAGAACTCTCACTGGGCACTTTCAATCTGGAAACATCTGTTTACCGTTTTGGAAGTTTTAATTAATAATTTCTTAATTTTTCTCATTTGTTTTCTCCGTTTTTAACTTCTAGTCACTTACTTGAGGGGTCCTAAATGTTTATTTATTATAATCTTATGTTCATGCCTCAAGCCACATTTCTCTTTTGTGAAATCTTTTGCTCTCCCTCTACGGATAGAATAGATCATACTCTTTCTCAAAGAGCATTGACAAGTATGCATTTGGATTCACCTCTTCTGAAATTGCTTTACCTTTTCCATCATTCACTCTCTGTGATTATTTTGGGTTCAGGTATCTCTTATTTAGACAATTTCCATAGTGATCTCGTCATACTTGGGGGAATGATGGGAATTTTGAGCAACTGCATGAGAGATGGGCTGTCTCACATCCCTGAGGGCTACAGATCTTGCTTTCACCTGGTGATGCTGGAGATGGAACCCTGAATCTATGCTTGTCAAGCTAACATCCTACCACTGACGCAGATCCCAGTCTGTCCTCATTTCTTTTATTGGCCTTTGTTAGGGTGTCTTCCTACATGAAGGCATATGTAATCTTTAAGCTTGGGAGGTTGGGGATTTTCCTAATATGTAAACTGCTATTAATTTCCTATATTTGTTCCCCTATAATTATAAATGTGCTGAGGTTTTCTTCTTCCCAGTCCACGGTCTTTTGCTGTTGTTGTTTGTTTCTACTGAGAAGGCCATACGTGTATAAGGTGTGTTTTGATCAAATCACCTCCCATATCCTCCTCTATTTCTCCACTGTTTCTTTTCTCACAACTTCATGTGTTCTCTCTTTTTTTAACTCACCGAGTCCAATTTGTGTTACCTTTATGTATGGAGGTGTAGGAGTATCTGCTGGGCAATGACTTTTATATAACCCAAAGCATGACCCCTAGCTTTCTTCCTCCGACCAGAGAACAAGATTGACAGTCAGGAGTGTGTGATGGAATTGACACCAACTCTTTCCATAAAGGACAAAGTGTCAAGTTTCTGCCTGTGCCACCTTTAGCCCACTTCACAGGCCTCTGGGTCTGCCAACTCCTGAACCTTTAGAGGTTTCTTCAGGGCAAACCTGTGTTCTTCAGAGCTAACTCAATCACTGGTCTCTTCTGCTCTTTGGCTTCTGGATCAATTGTTTTTAAGGTATTGTTTCCTAGCCTGTAAAATCATACTTTCTTCTTCACCCTTTTCGTTTTATTTGTCTAGTTTCTGTGTAGTGGATACATAACCTTTTGTAGCCATTCTTTATAACACCAGTGGCATTCAGGAACAGTTAGGCACACTTTGAAGTGTCTCATACACCAACTTGAACCAGGGCTTTCCATTTTTATTTCTTATGCTCAAATATAGTGATAATCAAAACATGCGATAATTTTATAAATAACATTATATGTAGTCATGTGCTATAGATAATAAATCATTTTATTTTAAAGTGTTCATATTCTGTAGTAGGAGTATCAATAGACTATAAATGGATAAATTAATTTCTTAGATTATTTTGTGCATCTTATCTTTGGATTGTAAGGGCCTTGACCTGTTATGAAATTATGGCCCTGAGCCTGCCTGCTGTAGGCTTTTGAGGCTTTTGAACTTTTCTCCCGAACTGTAGACACACCTCCCAGAAGTATGGTTTCTAAAAGGCCCCCAAAGAACTGAGGCTACCATTCAAACTCTGGGATTATGATGGGTTCTTCAGGTAGTTGGCTAGGGTTTGGCCATCAGGATACTTCATGTAGACTAGCAGACATGACAGAGGGGGCAGGGGCGTGATCTATGGTGTATGGAGACTTTGATCTATACAGAGCTCCATAAATTGTGATGTCTGAATTGATGATCATGTCTTTATGCCCAGACCACAAACTTTCAGAATCTGGTCCCCCAGCAAGACTTCTTTGGTCAAAATATTCCCTTTCCTCGTTCTGCTATCCCCAAGGCTGTGTTTATATTCAAGGATCTTTAGAGAAATATAATTAAAGCCATGTAATGCTTACTTTGAGTATTCACTAAACCTTTTAATGTGAAATTATTTCTTCCCTTTTTGAACTGTAGGAATCATTTTTCCTCATATATTAATAGTTTTGATCTGAGATCAAAGCCCAAATGATCAGCAGTACGTGTGAGAATTGCTGCTTTCTAATTGGTTGTCTGGGTAAATAAAATCGGAGACGCCAGGTGAGACAGAGATCAGTCTTCATTCATTGCCTCTCTTGAACAAACAAAACAGAATCAATCTCACAATGTGGCTGTTAAATAGAATAAATTATTATACAATTAAGGCAATTTCCATCAGAATCTCTTCTCTGGGCCATGAAAAAAGAAAAGGGAGAAGGAAAACATAACAGGCTTTAAAAAAATACAGAATAATGATCTCCCAAGACGTTGTGGGAATGAGATGAGCATCTCCTTTGCTGGTTCTGCATGTCCCTGCTATTTGTCCTGAGAGCTTCCAAAGGCAGCAATGGCCTTTCAGACACATATGACTACAAGATCATGAGGAATCCGTCCAAAGTCAATGTTTATTCTTGGTGGGTAAAGTCAGGTTGCACCAGGCACTGAAAGGAATAGAAATGACCTTTCCTGCCTTCTGTGGAAAATAAATCTGGCCTCTGCCTTAAATGATGTTTATCCATAGCAGCCATTACTATTTTAAGAAGCAAAATGCTATTGACTCGTTTTTACTTCAGCAGGAACATGGGTAGGATAATGCACGTTATTATGTACTCTAACATTTCTGGGCATAATTTTACAATGCTAAAGTAAGAATAAATAAAACCTCTTGTCCTGTACTATACATTCAGTCTCATAATGTAGAAGGCATTCATTCAAAACCAAATAAAAATTTAACTTTTACAAGCCATACAAGCACGATGAATATCCCAGAGAGGTATGAACCTTCATGGTTCCTCTGCGGTCATGTTTAAGTCAAAGCTATTAACAGAGTTGCTACTTACAGACCTGTATGATTCAGAGAGAGAGGAGGTGAGAGCATATGAGTGGAGAAGCAGCCAGTGCAACCGAGGATAACACAATAGTGGATAGAAAATGAAAACACAGGGTACATCAATTCTAAGTATATTCTAACTTCTGGAAAGTTACACCCTGTTTATGAAAACAAAGAACGTAATGTCCAACAATCTTATTATAATATTTTTACACTTTTTTGAGGATTCATAACACATTGAATATATTTTTATCATATTAACACCCATTATCACCTAATCCCTCACAGATCTAACCTTTTACTCTTACTCTCTTCCAAATTTGTGTCATGTATACATACACACATACATACTTATATGCATACACACACATATATATCAGCAATATTATTAAGAAATGGGTTTGACAGAATTATTTGCTAAAGATTTGATAGGTTTAGTAAAAGAATGCAAGAAGGAGACACAGAATTGAGTAACTATAGAAGAGAGGGTAATTTGGAAAGAGTTGCCATCGGAGGCTCAATGTATGATCAAAATATATTGCATGAAGTTTTCAAAGAACTAATAAAAATTGCAGATGGAAAACTAATAAATAATTTTTACACTAAAATGTGATTAGCTATTGACAAGGATGACTATGACAATTAGAAACACTATTATTCTTATGAGTGTCTTTTTGCTGAGGTAAGAACTTCAAGTTTGTCGTCAGGTCCAGTCCTCACGCAGGTTCCTTCTGTAGCAGCGTTTTCACGTGGTCTCTAAGTCTCATTGGGCTGCTTAAGAGCTTAGAGCTTAAGCTTCCTTACTAACAAGGAGGATACTATTTATATAAATATTTTCATATACTGCAATGAGATGAGCTATTGATAAGAGTTGATTACTATTGTGATCGTTAAGATGGCTCTTATTGTTACTATAAAGTTTTATGTATGCAGAACAGTAGATCAGTCTTTATGGCTTAATGAATTCACAAGCTCCTTAACCTGATATAACATTCACATGTGCTATATTATATGGAAGCCAAGTTACATTTTTGACAGACTGAATTCTTGATCCCTAAAATTCACGTTCTGTAAAACAACTCCCTTTGGCTCAGATGTGGCAGGGTTTGGAGGGCAAGATCTTTAAAGAGCTGATCCTTAGAGCTAACTTTAATCCAGTATTATGGATGTTCTTATAAAAGTATTGTGGACACAAACATGCCTAAGTCCCAAGAGGATGTGACACTTGACAAATAGACACTTAAAAACCAAAGAGAAAATTCTAAGAAAAGGCAGCGCAGGGCAAAGTCACCCAGAGAAAAATGGGCAGGAGAGGCCCAGCACTAGACAGATCCCTGGTGAGTAGTCACACAGGGAAAGGGGCCACAGACAGATAACAAAGATAGATGGATAACAAAGATCCCCTGGCTTCTTCACCTCCTGACCTGAGATAAAGGGCTAGTTGGCTTTTTCTTCCACTATCAGGACGCTCTCTGCTAGTTGGCCAGTTCAGTTGACCAGATATATTCAAGGCCATTCCAAACATGTCCGCCTCAAACTGTGGACAGTATCGACTTCCTTTCCTTTGTCTAAATTGTCCAATTCAATATCAGAGGGGCAAGACCAGTTGCTATGTTCACAATCATGTTTACCTGAAGCTAAGGTACTCACAGCTTTATGTTCTTTGTTTAAACAAACCAACCCAAAACCAGGAGAGGGGAATGTGTCCTATGCCACCAAAACCACTTACAAGATCCAGGCCCTCCAAAAGGACATAGGTTCATAAGATTCCATCCCCCCTGTGTATTCCAGAAGTCTTTCTTTCTATGTGCTTTGCTGTGCACATGTGTGTATGTATATGTATGTATGTGCTTGTGTATATATTTGTACGTACATGTATTCATCTCTATGTGCTCATATGTGTGCTTGTACAGCCATGTGTGTGCATGCAAATTCATACATGTGTGCTTATGCATGTGTGCAAGTTCCTTTACCTGTAATAAAATCTGTTACTTGCTGCTCCCTGCTGTGTCTCAAAATATTCTTTTCTTTTAATTTTTTAAATGGCAGATAAAATGAACCCTGTGGAGACCTCTAGATGATAAAATGTATACCTCACAAATCCAGAAATTTAAAAAATTTCAGGAAAATAGCCAACAATTTTGGGGAAACTAGAAACATGTTCAGTACAAAGGAAGTGAGTTTTAATTATTGAACTGTTTGGGAAGAAAAGTAGTAAGTTAGGAAATTATTTTGGTGACATGAGAAAAAAACAATCAAATAACTTGATTATTTTTTCTCATTAGAGAGAAAAAATACATGCCTTCCAGGTCCTCATATAAACTGCAGCTGTTTGCAGAACAGAGGAACTGTAAATGAAGATCAAGCAAGGAACGGCGCCAGCCATTACATGCTAGGAATGAGACGCAGCACTATCGTCACAAGGCGCTCAACCTCACTGGTTCTACACATTTAAGAGGAGACTGCCCAAAGAAAATGGATTATCTTGCAATAAGGCTCTTAAAAATCTATTTTACTCTCTTGCCCCAGGCTTTTATGTTCTTTGGAATCCTGTGAGGTCAAGCCATAGCTATCTTTGTCTTGGAGTCAATGCAGTTTTTAAGGCTTCTTGCTGAAAACCAAAACAGAATCACCAATGGCCATACACAGACACAAGAGACATGTATATGATTCGGCAAATGGATAAAAATCCCTTCCAAAAGCCACTCAGAAAGAAAGAATTTCAACGACAACATTTCCTTAGAAAAGACACCTTATCCATACAACTAGGCATGCAAAATTTTGCCAACGTTTGAAAGATGAACAATTTAACAGCCCTTGTGAAACTGTCGTTTGAACACATTCACAGATACACTGGTGACGCTCACCCTCTAGATTTTTAGCAGTGCCTTGATGAGCTAGTAGTAATACCACGCTCATCACCGTGGAGGAGAGAGGCCCCCTTTCTGTAAGATGAACAGTCACTTGAGCAGCACCGGGGGATGCCTAATTCCCGTCCCATATGGCCGTCTCCTGAATAAGCCACATAGCACATGTTCACAAAAGCACATCACCGTGCGCCAGTGCCATCGTACGTCAGTCAACACTTTCTCCAACAAATAAATGCATGAGATGTTAATTCTGAAGGGGCATGAGGACAAACTCATTTCCTCAGACATCCTGAGACAGCATTGGTTCCTTGTTAATGTCCTTTCATATAGGTCTGTGAGCCAGAGCTACGGATAAAGTGGCTTTCGAATATGATTATTAGTTTTGTAGAGGAGACAGAACACAGGGAGCTTTCTGCCAAACACTGCATAAAAGTGTGGGTCTATACCCACATTCACAGTATGTCTGCAAATCAAGCGTACCTGACACTATGTTGCCTGTAGGAGATCTGTGTGGTCACACTATGCTCCCTTTGGGTTTCTGACTTGTGATATTGCACCTCTTAGATGTCCATTATTTTGAAGGAATATTGAAAATGCGGAAGAAAGAAAATTTCATCTATGACAGGTTCCATAATAGGTTACATCATCTCTCCTGCTTAATACCATTAGCCCAATCTTGTCTGGCGAGAGACATCTTTAATTAATTCTCAGTGATGCCTCCATTCTGGCTAGCTGGGGGAAGATACTCGGTTTAATTTTGATGATATTAAGGCATGCTAATGAGAGACTAACCTTTGCAGCTTACGCAAACTCGCTGCAAGGAGGGTGGTCTGTTCTTCTGCTAAACGGAGGCAGGGAGAACTGAAAAAAAATCTCCAAAGTAATTCATTGTGTTTGAGGATGAAATTAAAAAAAGATTTTCAAAACAGAGTTTGTAAGAAAGGTAATTATTAGGAAAGAGCGGGGAGATTTTTTTCATTATAAAATTTTATGGTACTGATCCTCATATTTCATTTTAATTAGTTTATATTTGAGAGCTCCAAGACCAATACCATGGAATTAATTAGAAATAAGGAACAAAACTGAATAGAGATCAATAACCACAAATCACATTTTTACAAGTGATCTCTTGCTTCAGATAAACTAGCTTGTTTTAGAGTGAGATTATTGCTCACACTGATAAAGGTATTGCTTTATCTGTTATACATTTAAAGAAAATATTCTTTTCTAGATTTCCCAAAGAGAATCTGCAACTTACCATAACTTCTGTCTTTCCATTCTGTCAAGACCATTTACTTTTATAATAATATAATGGATGTCTTATACTGCTTATTGATTTCCCAGAGCCGTGACTGAAACGATGGTGGCTCAGCCTGGCTTACTATAAGTCAAAACAGCAACAAGTGAGTGTAGTAAGGGTTCACCGAGAGGTACCTACAGCATCCTCGAGGCAGCTAAACTGTGAATCCTAATCCCCGAACTTTAGTTTTTCACATTGATATCCTGGGCTGTGGTCTGAGTCTTGCAAATGCATTCTATTAAAAGAGTCAAATTGCAGGGACTAAGATCACCACGCAAGTCTGGCCAATCCATTGCATTAAAATATATGAACTCTATAGGGAGACAGCTTCTGGACACTAATGGCTATTTTATCTAAGAAAGAATTTCCCAGGTCTCAGATACTTAGAAATTAAATTAGAAAAATCTCTACAGTTGGCTCTTTAGAGGATTCTTTAATTTCCCAGATCCAAACACCTTAACTACAATAGACTCTCTCTCTCTCTCTTTTCATTTCAATTATCCAGTACAACAGGAAAAGTTCTAAATCAGATGGCTCCTTTAATTGTGGAATTCACAATTACATCTTTTCTCTCCCTACATATTTGTCCGAGACCCCACCACAGACAGGAAAGGCGATCTTCACAAATTATTTCACAGAAAGGAACTCCAGCAAGCCTTCCCTTACGTAGAAGAAGTACACCATCCGCCACCAAACAGTTGTGGTCCCTCTTCCCTGCCGAGGCTCACAACACTGTGGTATTCCCACAAAGAGTGGATCACATGGTAGGATGTCAGACCCCGAGTTACCAAAGCAACCTAAACATTTTCTGGGCAGAAACACTGCCAGGGGTATGACAGAGAACACTGCTGTGATGTGAGTCCCCAATCTGTTCCCTCCCAGGACAGGCATTGCAGAACTGGTAAACAATTCACATCTCCTAAACACAAGAACAGGAAGATATTTTATTATAGATCTGCCCATGGAGTTGTTGAAAGGAGCTGTGGGCTGTGTTCCTGCCACCCCAGCTCCTAGTCACCTGGCTAGCTTATGCTCCGAAATAACAACACACAAATTGTATTCATTTAAACACTGCTTGGCCCATTAACTCTAGCCCTTACAGGCTAATTCTCATATCCCGATCAACCCATCTCTAATAATCTGTGTAGCATCAGTCTTACCAGGAAAGATTCAGCATGTCTGACCTGGCAGCTTGCTTCATGGCGTCTGCCCGGGAGAGGGGAGCATGGCCTCTGCTCCAGAGAGCAGAGCTGTTGAGGAGTCTGAGCTCACTTCCTCTTCCTCCCAGCATTCTGTTCTGTTTACTCCACCCACCTATGTTCTAACCTATGAGGGCCAAGCAGTTTCTTTTTTAATTAACCAATGACCTTCCTCCATCATGGAGGGTGCCCTGGGCAGGAAGCGGGACACCGCTAGGCAAGGCCTCACTGCAAGAGCAGACAGCAACCACAAGGTTCAAAGACTATGAGGTCTCAGAGAGATGACGAACCGGAGAACAGGGGTCAAGGTTTCAGGTTACTAAGGGGCAATATTTGGGATAATAAACATGCCAGGTATGTAGCTGTAGAGAAGAAAAGCGAACCATCACACCAGGTCCAGAATTCCCCACTTGCTGGGAGATTGTGGTTGGATCTACACGTTCATTCCTATGCATTTGCTTGCTTTGACCAAAGCCTGGGAGCCAAACTCAGGTCCTCTGCAGGAGAGAGATGCTTGCTTAACCCTTGACCCACTTCTCCAGTCCCTCAATTATCCCCATCCTCTCTGGGTGTATGCATGTATATAAGCATACATTTTTAAAAGATTTTATTTTTTGGTATTTTTTTTTATGTATACCTTGTTGGCCTGGAACTCACCCTATAGACCAGGCTGCCCACAAACTCATGGAGATCTGTCTGGCCCCGTCTCTTGAGTGCTGGGATTAAAAGCATGGGCCCCACATCTGGCTCTGTGAATGATTTTATGTGTCCCTCTTTCTCTTCAGAGAGCGGTAGTAATGCATTAAGGTTATTTTAAAACCATATTTCTTACTGTTATTTTCAGCATTTTTTTTAGCGTATGACTTTACAGAAGTTACTGGAAAACTTTGGGAACACGGTAAGGCATATTCATGAAATAGTCAATTAGGACAAGATATATTAATATACACTGGCCCTTGAGGAAACTAAGACTGAGAATAAATATGTTTTTTTCTGTGTCAAGCACATGGATGAGCTTCAGATACGTTCAACCAGGGGGAAAAGTGTCTTTAAACTAATTCACCAAAGATTTTTTTATTTCCTTCATTTCTCAGTCCTCTTTCCCTAACTCACTGTCTTAATCAGTTTCCTCCCAGCCTTCAACAAACTTTGACTCTGAACATACTTTAAGCCACATTAAGAAGACTGAGGGAAAAGAAAGTCTTTAGAAAAGTGGGGAGAGAAAGCCTTGTCATAAACATAACCATCAGCAAATGTCCCATCTATGAGTGACATTGGAAAAATCCTGCACCTATTTTACCACGTCCTTGCATCTTGGATTTTTCTTTTTCTATTTAATCTCTTGCAAAAATTTGAGAAGCAGAAAACTCATAGGGATAGGAGACATATCACTTAGAACAATGGGTATGCCCTGCCTGGGAAAAGGTGCACTCAGGAAAGACGTTCCCAGGAGTGAGCTAGAAGGGTTAAGGTATCTCTGGTGAGTGGGGCACTATGACATAACAGGTTATACATCTAGCCATTGTACCTGTGGTTGTGGGAAGCCAAGCTGAAGTGAAGTATTGAATTTAATCCCAGGGCATGGAAGAACATAGCTTTAAAACAACCATAGAGTACTGAAAACAAGTCAAAAATACACACAGAATAGCCTGAAATGCAGCTTTTATCATTGTGAAGCCAATCATATAGTCTTAGAAAGAGTCAAAGAGCTGAAGGAACAAGATTAGCAGGCATTGTAGTCAGTCACACAGGCTAAACACCAGATAAATGCCCTAGGTATCCCTATGGGCTCCATATTTTCATCATCTCAAGTTTCCCATCAACCTTCAAGACTACAGGTGATCTCAGACATCTCTGGTATGACACTAGATGATGAAATGCAAGCATTTCTTTCTTTATCTCTTCTCATGCCCACTGAACAGAACTGAGACTCTCTGCACAGTAGAAGTCCAGTCTACCATGGCCTCTTATCCCAGTAGTACACACTAATGAGAAATACTGTGCCTAGCTGCACAATGGTGACACATGGCTTTGGTCACAGCACTCAAGAATCAGAGCTAGGTGGATATCTGTGAGCTCGAGGAAAGCCTGGTCTACAAGAGCTAGTTCCTGGCAGCTAGGGCTATTACACAGAAAAGCCCAGTCTCAAAGAAATAAAAACAAAAATGAGAGAGAGACAGATAGACGGAGAGAGAGAGAGAGAGAGAGAGAGAGAGAGAGAGAGAGAGAGAGAGAGAATGTGCAAACAGATGACCTTGGGAACGAGAACCTTTGCCCATTTCATCCTTTATCCCCATGATGCTTTTGTCTATCAGGGTAAGATTTTAACTTGGAGAAGGGAAGGAAAGTTGAAGGGAAGGGAGAGAGAGAGAGAGAGAGAGAGAGAGAGAGAGAGAGAGAGAGAGAGAGAGAATAGGAACGAACCATCAGGAAGTCAGGAAGGTAGTCAGAGGAAGAAAGAAGGCATGGATGAAGACATAAAAGCTGATACAGGAAATGGCTGAAGAGTCAGTGCTGCTTCCAGTCAATAACCCCAGGTAGGAGAAATTGGCTTGGAGACCTGTGGCCCCTTCCCTTTAGCTGTCACTGTCTGCTTCCTCCTTGCTGTCATTGGTGAGCGTCATGTTAGGCTTCCTCTTCCATCTCTATCCAGGAGACATGTAGGGCTGGCTAGAGGATCTTGGAGACGCCTGGAGTGGTGGATCCCAGAATACGGACTTTGTGGAGTGGGAAGGAAAGGAATGACTGACAGGTCAGAAAACAGGAAAGAACAGTTTGTACTGATAGGAAGAGGTAAAATCCATACAGTGTTGTAACTAACAGACATCTTCTGTATCTATATTCTGTAATCAGAATACCACCCCCCCTCCATTGAGATATTTGCTGTGTCCCTGTTGTCTTCTTTTCTAGAGTGTCACTCCAGGGTAAAACAATATGCTTCTCATCACCAGAGGATAAGGGAGCTTTCTCTTTTCTGAAGGGAGAAGGATGGGGAGTGGGTCTGGGGGAGAGGGGAGCTGGCGGTGGGTGGGGACAGGTTGGGAGCTGTGATCATATGAATTGTTTGAGAGAAGAATCTATTTTCAACAATAAAAAGATTGATCTGCAAACTCTAGAGTTTGCCAGGACTGAGCAATATAACCTCAAAGATGACACTTAGGAGGAAAATGAAATTATTCTTCTTTGGAGGAGAATGTTTGTAAAACCATACACCAAGAACAGCCACGAGCTGAAGAACGATTTGCCCAAATGAAGGAAACACAGTAATGTCCATGCCTTACACGCTCCTTCAGAGTGTAAAATGTGCTTTGGTACATCACGTGTTTCTGTTAACAAGCTTGTGAGTGGTTGCCAACATCCTAGGTGAACAAGCAGAGTCATTCACAGTCTGCTACAAATGTACAGTGTAAGCCAGGCTGAAATTATTCCTTGACTGTCTTAAAACTTACTTTTTAAGCTTATTTTTTGTTTTTTGTTGTTTTCTTAACAAGGTCAAAACTAAAACCCTTCTTCAGAAATTACTTAAAAGCAAATTTTGCATACTAGAAATACAGGTCTGATTATCTGCCAATTTTAAACCAGGTAAAGTGCTCTAGTTCCTGCTCTCAACACTGCATTGGAGTGAAGTACACTATATGAACTCTTGTTTTGAAATGACTACCCTAAGACATGATGCAGTATTTACCACAGTGAAAGCCTTTTTCAAGATCAGGTTTAAATAGAGACAAAACCCTGAGCATTTCTTAAAGTGTGATATTTGAGATGCTACTCAAAATAACAGCCTGGTGTTAATCCATTAACAAATAAGGATTTTGCAATTTAACTCACATGGAAAATTTTACAATAAATAAGGTCTCTTCCGATATGGACCATTCTTCAAAGACCAATGTAACACTTGTTAGCAGATCAGTCCTTAAGCCCATGGTCAGAAGTATACATGTAAGATGAAAGGCCTGGGGCAAATAACCACAGCGGCTAAAGAAAACTCCAGACTAACAGTATTTCTTACAATTAGCCATGCTGCAATGTTCCGCTAATGGATGCTATATGTCTGCTGGAAGGCAGTGATCTTCGCTCCTACAGAACCTTCTGACCCACCTTAGTATTTCATTGCATGGTCACCCTGTTCACCCGCTGGGACATCAGGTGGCACACCCTTCTTTGGGTCAGTCTATCTGTCCACCACCAGGACACAACTGGTTCCCTCTCGCTGCTTTGAGATGAAAATGCCTGTTATTTACTGAATTTGCACGCAGAGTAAACACAGCTGTTCTAGAGGACTTTCGAGTCTAGCAACATCTTCAGATGGTGAAATTACCATTTTTATTACAAGGTGGAGAAGTGCCTTTCCAAACAGACCTATGGTATTCTGGCTATGCTATAAGAAGGGAGAGAGAGCAGTGGATGACATCAGCTATTGCTCTTTTATGTTTCACTGGATGTCTGGGGTCACAGGCATCCCAGGTGGTCAGCCCTGCTGCGCTGCGGGATGACACCAAATTTACCAATCACCTGAATAATACGAAAAGGTTGCTTAAGCAAGGCTTTGTGCTTATTAGGACGCATCTAACATGGGAGAGCAAGCTATTTTTTAAATTGCTATGCCATTCCTAATATCATTTTCAAATATGATCAGTGATTGATGAGGTAGCGAAGGTAAGAAGAGAAACGATTGTGAGGTCATGTGTTGGAGTCATTTCATTATAGACAGAAGTAACACTGGAGGCTTGGACACTTTTGAAGTCATGGAAGACAGACTTTCAAATCAGGGACCAGTGTCAAATTCCAACTCAATTATACAGAAAATAAATGCATGGAAGTGAGGTTAGTTGTACAGTATCTTCATATCAGCAGGGAAGACAAAGGAAAAAACCACCTTTTCATGGCAAAAACTAAAGGGGAAGCCACTCTGCCTAGCAATGGGCTAAGAGACAGTCATCTGTGAGGCTGGCTCTCCAGTTCCCACTCGGGCTCCATGCACTCTGGGACACAGCAGCAGCCCTTTATTTAGAATTCATGTTAATTGCTGGTTCTTCATATTTTCTTTGTGTAGCAGTAGAAGCTTTTATCTCTCCTGACTATGGATGAGATGGGTCAAGGGTAGGCTTGGCTGAGACCCAGGCTGATGGAGGCAATGGAGCTTTCTCACAGAGATGGCTGGACACGTGGCTTATAGTGAAAGCTGGTGATATTGACACAAGAATGCAGTATTCTATTTAAATGAAGCTCTATAGCAAATGTTCTGGGCATTCTCTAGACTCCCAGTATACCAACCAAGTAAGCAGCAGCCGTGGGAACCTGTGGTTGCAGTTAGCTGCACCAAAACAAGCCAATTTTATCATTTCATCTTTTTTTTCTCCTAGAGTTTTTGAAAGTTATACATACATACTAACCAATCCTTATATGTAACTAATAAGACCCCCAAGCTAGGAGTTGAGACTTGCGCAGCCACAGGCGGTCCCTGAGAACCTCTGTTTGTCAGTGTCACTCCAGAACCCATGTTAGATTTTAGTTGACTTTGGAACAATGTTTAGAGGTCAGTGATTTAAAGGTGAGATTGTCCCTGAACCTTATTAGGAGGCATAGACACTGTTAGAGCCAAAGGTAGAGGACTTTTGCAGTAAAACCATATCTGCTGGACCATGACAGGGCCATTCCACATGTGAACTCTCCGTGACTACGACTTCATGAAAATGACCTGCACACAATCAATAGTCCCAACCCTAGCAGAGGAGCTACTGACTCTCTTAACTGCTAGGGGCGATAGTCAGTTTTCTTTGGAGACCTGACCTTTGAGAGGTTATCTAGAGCTACGTCTACAAACCCTGTCTGAAATAAATAATATATTTCAATAAATCTGCAAACTGTAAAATTATACTTGATATTGGCTTTCCATCTTCTTTAAAGAAAATATAAAGCTAAACTTTTAGATCCTGCTTGAGGATTACAAATCCATCAATGCAGTTTGGATTCTTATATTGGTAGAGATTGATTATATATATATATATATATATATATATATATATATATATATATATAGTGAATGAGCTCTTCAGTAGATCCAGGCAATGACTGAATGACGCTTTTTAAAAGTTCAAAAGCAAAGCTTCAGATGCTCTTGAAATGGCCACAGCTTCTGGAAACCTTTACTCAAAATAGCTGGGTTATTTTAAGACAAGCCAAATAGTCCTTCTCCAACTCTGCTAAGACCAAATCAAAATCCAAATTAGATTTGTGTCCTAAGGGAAGTGACAGACTATTCCTTTTGGATACTGAGATGTCCCAAATCTATGTCTAGAGAGCTTGGGGCAGAGAGATCCACTGTGAAGCTACAGTGATAAACACTGTATAGACATATTTTTTACTTTGTGGAAACCGGGGCAGGAGGGGGGCGGCTAAGCAGGGAGCCACAGTTTGTTGCTTAAGGGAAGGTAGACCGAGGACTAGCCATGAAAATGTCCCTGTAATTGACCCACACCATTTATAAATTAAAAGTGCAGTGACTATTTCTATTTTACAAGCTGCGCCTGGGTGCTCTGGCATGATCAGCTGCCTTCAGCAATCTGATAACTGGCAAACAATGGGAACTTCTGAGGTATCAAACTCCACCCCAAGTGAGAGAAGTCAGAACCATTCGCAGATTAACACAGAACCTCTGTGCTGCACTTGAAAGTCCCGAGCTGCTCTACACAAAGAAGGGAAGATAAATTATTTTAACTTGTGCATTTTAGGACATCCCAGGGAAGAAACTATGTTTGTCCTGCAGGTAGTACAAAGCCAGGCACTTGCTGTGCATCAGTCACAGCTCAGTTCCTTTGAAGGCCATGTCTGTTCTTTCTCCACACCCAAGTGCCTGTGGTCCCGAGTCCCTCTGGCCAGGCTCTGGAAGACTAAGCATTGTACTTCCCTGTGAGGGTGACAATAGGTAATCTCCCACTCAAAGATTTTGTGACAGGGCTTGACACCTCTGACACCTCCTTCCTCTCTGCTTGGCTCCTTCAGGAAGTGAAGAACATGGACATTTTTCCCCCCACAGGTGTGGAAAATTCTGGCCCGTTTTGCCAGAGGTCATGTCTATTAACAAAGACATAACAGAGACTGTGTCCACAGTTCCTAATTTCTCAGGTCTTCACCTGGCTGAAGAATTTGTGCCCTTTGTGTAATTAAAAGAAACAGCAAGGGAAGTAATATTAGTCTTGATTCTAAATTTATCTGTTTCTTGGCTGCCTGAGGGTAAAATTATTGAAGGCTAAACTTTCCCTTAGTCCACGTAAGTAGAGCCAGTATTTGGATTAAGGAGATGCAGCCAAGTACTATAACTCATATCTATTATGTCAGTATCTGGGAGATTGGGGCAGAAGGGTTGGGGCATGTTTGAGAGCACCACTGAGTTCCAAGCCAGACTGGGTACAGTATGAACCTTCTTTAATCAAACAAAAGATGGCATATTTTTAGATTTCGCATGCCTGGGAGCTTGGAGGAGGCAGGGAGAACCCGAAGAGCTAGAGAGATATGGCTTCAACATAATGAAAACCGTCTACTCTAAGAACTGCATTGTAAGTTAAGCAAGCATGTCCTTTAATGCCTTGCACTTAATTAGATTCTGACATTTGAAAAGTTCCATGGAAGTTTTGTGAGCTCGGACCTTCTTCGGGTATTATTGTGAATGGAGAATGGAAGACAAAGCCTGGCCTGCAGGGAAACAAACCAATGTTACCCAAGTCACCAGCAAAGGCTGTGTGGGACAACTTCGAGAAAGACTGTCACCTACACCGCCAGTAACGAACACCAGAGGGGAGCACTCGTTTGCTTGAGAAGGATTCACAAAAGGTGCTTCCAGCTACCATAACACCATATGCAAAACCTTCCACTTTCTACTAAACACATGTTAAACCTTTGCCTTGTTTTGGACCCAATAGTCAAAGCTTCAATTATCATGATATGATCATGATAAATTAACTGTAATTTAGTGGTGAGGTGCCTGTACCTAAGAAAAATATTAAAGATAAAAGATAAGGATGGGTATATTTGAGACATTTACAATAGCAATTACATGCTGCGCAGTTTATGCCTTGTTTTCAGAATACCTTGACCCAGAACACAATTACCGAGAAGACCTCAAGACCTTGGTTAACCCTGGCACAACCTCATGGGAGACCTTGGTAGTCAACCTTTACAACACAGTTCTACTGTGCTATTAAAGCATAGCAAGGGCTGCGATGCCGGGGTGGAAAGGGCAAGCCTCCTTCCCCATGTGCTGGTACTTCACTTAGTAGAGCCTGGACTCATTTTTCTTACCCACACCTTGTACATCAAGTCAGCCTCCTTGATTTCCAAAAACACACATAGTCAAATTGGTGGCAAAGTTAAAAACCTGTGACTTTATCTTTTAGTCCATTTCTTCCACGGATATTTGTTTTCCATGTCGAAGGATAATAGGACATACTCCATGTTCATTCATCCATAACGGAAAGCCATTGCTTCCCCATTTTCCCAACAGGCTGAGCACCAGGAATCAGGGCAGCCCCCCAAGAGGTGACAGTCATGGTTCTGCTCATGTACGGCTGGATGAACATCCAAGCAGTAAGCCTTCTTGCTGTTCTTAGCTTGCCATGAAGCCATTGTCACACAATGCATGTGTTTACCTTGCCTCTTTATTAAACTCTGTTTTAGAATTCTGTCTTTGATAGGAACTTTGCCAATGTCCAGACACACACTTGGTAAATAACTTAGAAATCTTCGCAGAAAAACATCAGCAATGATCAAGCATATGTGATCAAGCACACAGAGCAAAAGCAAATGCAGTTTCTAGGTCTTTGGGTCATAGGACACAGGCATGCTTTTCTGATTATCACTCCCTAAAGCAACTTTTGAAATTGAATATTTACATGAGCCATATAAATCTATAAGCAGGGATGCTTATTTCTCTAATCCTTTTAAGTATTGTATATGTATCTCTATATATTCATTCATACATATTTATGTATATATGAGCATACTTAAAAGATATACCTACATGTATATACAGTGAGAGGGCCAAGAGCATACATTTAAATATATAATTATATAGACAGAAACATAATTTGTCATGGGGGTGTCCTCAAACCCTTCACGACAATGTCATATTTTGTTTTCTGATAAAAAACAATCTATGGGATAATAATCTCTCAATTCCCCTGTTCATATATGGAGACTAAATACAAGCAAAATTGTAGCAAAGGTGATACATATACCAACATCAGCACCACCGATGACTTTTCCTGGCTAGCTTTTCAGGGGTTATGAGTCATGTAAGATGGGAAACTAAGGATGATGTAGATCAATCAGAGCATAGTGGGTTTTCACCCTGATAACCAAACTGGGAGGGAGCATAAACAGATTCTCTAACTGTAATGGTGTAAACGAATGCAGACAGATTGTAAAAATATATACAGCTTTAATGGGGAAATAGACTTACAGAACCACCGTTCCCACGGAGGTGAACACGCCCCCTAAGGGGCGGGACTTATCCCTACATCTAACTACAAGTCATCTGAGGAAATCTGTATATTGGGCCAGCATATCCATCACAATTAGGTCACACATATATCATGCACACACACACACACATACACACAGTCTGCCTCTCATACCACTAAGGGCTGATTCAGCCAGGCTTTATGCGCACACTACTCCATCTGATGAGGATGGAGAGCATCAGTGGTGTACTCGCCACTTATCTCTCTTCTGGTCTCAAATGGCCAACAGGACCAGCTTCATGGAGGAGAGATTTATACTGGCTCCCAGTACAGAAGATGTGGTTCATTGTGGAATGGGAGGGATGGCAGCTGGATGGACAGGGTACACTGCAATAAATGATGTCTCCTTGCTCATTTAGATGGCAAACAACAGCAGAGAGCTGGACTGGAAGGCAGGATGACTGATAACTATCACTGCTGCCCCTATGACGCTATGAGCTACCTCATCACCACATCCAGAAGGCTCTATAATTTACCAAATCGCTGTGACCAGATGGGGACCAAGTGTTCAAACACATAAGGTTTGGGGAAATATTTTTTATTGAAATCACAACAGGTGGATTGGGGTGTGTACAGGAGGGTTCTTGAAAATAATTCTCCATAAACACAAAGATGTCCTTCCTCCCCATCACCCTTTCTTACCCCCCCCAACCTCTGTATCAAGAGAAAGAATGTGCTGTCCAGCTGCATCCAGCCTCTCTCACTCTCTCACTTCTGTGTTTGCACCCAAGTGCACTCTTCCTTTTAGAAGTTAACACCCGGTACATCTGCCAAGCTTCAGGCATCCGAGGCTCATTTATCATCATCTCTGACAACTGCTCACCAGGCCATAGCTCTGTGACCCGATGCCCTCACAGGTGGTCTTAGCCCAAAACTGCTCAATTCCACAGTGCCAGCCGGCTAGTCCCCAGAAGCTACCTCAGAACAACCCCAGCCTCACAATACCCCAAGCACATCTCGCTTGGATTCCTCTCCCTACCCTGCAATGCAGTTGACAACTTTGTTTGGTCTCTAAATAATAGTCTGAAATTCTGTGCCCATCCATCGTGGGGTCTCATGGCAGAAGAGCTTTCATGCTGGGAGCCTTGTTTCCCAGATCACCTTGTGTTCTTTAAAACCATGGGTAAGGAAGCACCACTTTTCTAGTTTTACCCCTGACACCAAATGCGACTGAATGCCTGGTGTGAGTTCTGAGCACGGCTCCGCTCTAGACTTCCTTCCTAGTGGAGTATGATGCCATAGTTGGCAGCAAAGGAGACACCATGGATATTGCTTTCCAGGGTAGCTCGTATCGCATGGCAGAAAATTTCAATAACATATATTTCAATGAGAGCTTTCCACCCTGAATCTCAACTCCCTGTGGTAGACATTATCACACAGACACAATAAATAAACTGGAGAAATACTGGAGACAGAGCCCAGAGTCAGGAATCCACCCTTTTAAACTCTCCAACCGAGGGCAAGCTCTATACTTTTACCCCTATGACCCAAGACTCTAAAGTGTCCAAGGAGAATAACTTCAGAGCCATTTTAGCTCCTGGATGGACTGGGGTGATGCCATGGCAAACAGAATATTCAGCAGCGACCTCAGGAAAAGAGCTTCCCACCACACATCTTCCCAAAGCTGGATGGCGCAGGGCAGTGTGGTGTTTATTAACTGGTGGGTTAAATAAACTACATAGACTTAGGGCAAAGCATTTAGTGAGTGTGGGATTGGGTCCTCCAAGAAGCTTGACACTTGCCCACGAGACTCTGTTACAGATTTCATTGTTTAAATTCTTTAATCAGTCTCACCTTTTGTTTGGTTTTGGCAGGGAACTTGTTTAGTAAATGAAAGTCTGTACTTTTTCAAATTAATAAAGGGAAAATGTCAGTTTTACATACAAGAATAAACGATGAAAATTGATTAAAGCTACATTTTTAATGAATGTCCTTATCTTTGTAATATCTGACATTTTGCAGAGGATGTTAAAATCTGACTTTTACCACTCTTGGCTAGATGATTTAATTTAACACAGTCACAATAACAGGAAGGAGTTTAAGCAAATTTCTAATCAAGAGCGTTCTACTTCATCAAATTGTAACAGAAAGATTCCTTTCTGTCAGCTTTGTTGATGAGCACCCAGATCTTGCTACCAAACTGTGAATAATGAGAATGCACAGGCCATGGAGTCAATGGAATCCTTTAAAGGACACAAACACAGAAAATAAATCTGTACTGTACCCACCATTAGCCCATCTGCCCAGATCAGCAGCGGTGACTTCAGAGGAGGCATGGCCTCCAAAGTCTAGAACCCATTTCTTCAAAGCTTCGGCTGATAGCATCTAGGAAGTCAAACAGGGTGCAGAACCCAGTGGCCTGGTTCCTTGGATAAGGTCTAGAGAGTCCAGAACAACCAAGCTAACTCAGGTTTATTAGAGCGTGGCCATGACCTGAGATGACATACAGACTTTCTGTGACTTGCACAGCAGAGAAAGAATGGGTGTGGGAACAAGGGATGCTTTGTATTGTCCTAGATATCCTTAAGCAGCCCTGCCCTGAAATAACAACAAAATCTGGTCTCACCGGGGTTTCCATTACAGTTAGGGTTGCCAGGGTGTTAAAAATGCTTTATCTTCCAGTGAAGGCCCCAGGCTTTGCAAATAACTCATTTTTGGTGACAGTAAAACCTATATTAACATGGCAATCAAGAGCAAAGACATGATACTTCTTAACCACTCCTTGTGTTGACTTCTGGACAGTAAGAACAGAAGCTATGTCTATGCTAACTCTCTTATTGGGCATTCTGTTCCCATTACGTCATCCTCCACATGTGTATTCTGAAGAAAATCCTTGCCAGTTCACTTACAGCATTTCATCTGTGTGTAGGAAGATGTCTCAGTGGGCAACAGCACTCACTGCACAGGCATGAGGATCTGAGTTCAAATCCCTAACACATAAACGACTGGACATAGCTACATATACTTGTAACCCTAAAGCTTGAGAAAGCACTGAGTCAGGAGGATTACTGGAGTTCATTGGTCAGACAGACTAACCAAAATGTTTAGTAACATTCATACTTAGTAAGCAATTCTATCCCAAATGGATAAAGCAAGGAAGAATAAAGATACCCAATAACTTGCCATGCCCTATGCACACTTGCAAATGAATGTGATCTCCACACATATCTGCATAGACTTATATACACATGCCACACACACACACATGCACACTCACAATATCAATACACATTCACAGACAGACAGACATGCACACCACACAACACATCTGCACACACACAACCATACAGTTCCTTTCACAGATACTCTGAAATCATTACTGATTAGCACAAACATAATGAACAATGGAAGCTTCTTCCACTGAACCCTGCTCACCTGCTTCCCTGTACTGACCACTAGGGCTGCAACTGGAACCTTCTTGGCAAGCAGTGATGCAGGGTTGCACCACCATTGAGCAGGAAACTCATGGGGCAGTCTTCATGGAGGTGTGTCTGTAAGGGATAGAAGCAGCCAGCTTCTATGATGGAATTTGGTCTCTCAGAACAACTTGATGCTGATTGGCATGTCCTAGAAATATTCCAAGTTTTGTGTAGAGGGTGTGAATGGGAATGGTAGGCTATGGTCTGTAAAAGAGAGAAGCCTGTGCCTAGGATAAGGGTCAATGAACTCCTATGCAGCTAGAGCATACCCCGTGTTTATGCAGCCTGATATGTCATGTCTCTTACATGATTAAATAGTCGTGAAAAGAGAAGATTAACTTGTGACAGAGGAATAACTGGAACTAACATTTCTGTGTTCATGGGTAGAACATGGAATCTGTACTACCCTTTCGAGAAATAGTACCATTCTTCCTGCCTGGAAGGGACAACTTCTCAGCGTCATGTCTCAGGCTTCCAGCAGGAGAGCCTTTCCCCCCATTTCCACTCCTTCAGCTAAGAGCAGTTGACAGTGACCATGTGGGTGGTGGTTAGAAGAAGCACAGGGACCCCAAGAGTGATCAGGGGCCAGACCTGCACTGAGTTCCTTCTTATTCTGTTCTCACAACTCCTTGGGAGCACCACTGTCATCTTCACAGTCCCAAAGTACCATTCCACACCAGTCTATCACCCAAAGTCTAGAGGGATAGATGGCAGGCAGAAGAGATCCTTCTTAATCACTGTGACAGGATCTCGTGCAGCCCAAGCTGGTCTTGACCTTCCTCTGTAGCTGTGGTGGCATCCCAAGTGCTAGGATTATAGGCCTATACCACATCTGATTTTACCTGGCACTGGGCATGTAACCCATCCAGGCTTGGCTATATGCTGTGTTAGACAAATACTCTGCTCACTCAACCACATGCCCCAGGTTGCACAAAGAACTTTAACATGTTGTTATTAATGAAATGCTCTGGAGTGGCATAATTGTGGGTTTTATTTAGTACCTTATCATATGTACCTAATACATGGAAAAGGCTAGATGTCTATTTTTGCCATTATGACAGAGGAAAAATTTTAGCAATTTTATCCAATCATTCCAAGTTTTAAACTTTCAAGATTGCAATTGTAGTTAAAACTAAGACTTTGAGGAAAACAAAGAAGATCTTTCTTTTCTATAGCAAAACTTTAGAAAATGATTTTTCTGTGGTCTAGATTCATTACACTCCTCCAACTTTTAGATAGCAGTGGACTGTGGAAATTGCCTGTGGTAGCTGCTATGGATCACTAAAGTGGCAGGATCTCGAATCATCTTGGAGACGAGCTTGTGGGCATGCCTGTGAGGAATTATCTGGAGGAGGTCAACTGCAGTGAGAAGACTCACACCAAATGTAGCTGACACTATTCCCTTGTCTGGGTTCTTAGAGTATATATGCAGGGAAAAGCAATCTGAGTCTTCCCTTCTTCTTCACTGTGAACACAACGTGACCAGCTGCCTCCAGATCCTTCAGCCATTGCTGTCGGGCCATGATAGACCACAGTATTTAAGTGTAAACCAAAATAAATTCCTCCTTCCTTAATTTGTTTAGTAGGTATTTATTTTGTCATGGTAACAAGACAAAGAACTACAACAGCACACACAATCATGTCTAGAAGGCTGAACAGCAGCAAGCACTCAAACCCTCTGTGAAAAAACAGAGCCACCCTTAGAATGCTCAGCTGGCTCAAAACTTAAAACTTGGGGCTGTAGAGATGGCTCAGCAGTTAAGGGAAATAGAACTCTTTTATAGGACACAGGTTCGATTCCCAGCACCCACAGGTCAAGCCACAACCATCTACAACTCAGTTGCAGTAGATCTGGCACTCTCTTCTGACTTCTTCAGCCACTAAGCACTCATGCGGGGTGTGCACATGCATACAGGCAAACCTTCATGTACACGAAATAAATAAACAAATCTCTGAGAAAGAACATATAAAACTCAGAAACAGAATGCAAAATGAGGAAGACATTTATACAAGACATCAAGTAATGACCACATGTCTTCATGAGACCTGAAGGCACTAATTTGAAACAAAAACATTTTACTGTTTAGTATGAAGAGAACAGGAATTAAGGCCTAAAATTCACAGTTTTATTTTATGAGCATGAAACAACAGTCTTTTATCAGCTGTAGGAATTTTGCTTTACATTTAGCGAGGAGGTATAGCCAAAGCCTTGTTTTATCTGCTCACATGCCAATTCCTCCACACACAGTCTCCTCACAAGGCTTTGTGATTAGTCACATTTATTTTCTATAATGTGATGCCGAGTTTAAGCGCATTTTACATCTGATTGTGATATTGTCTACCTCAAGACAAGAAGGCTAACATAAAATTGGCACTAAAAGGGAAGGCTTAGAAAGTTGGCACTGTAGACACTCTCTGCTGTTGCTGGTTGAACATCCATCAGTGTCATGCTGTGCCCTCTCAAATGTATGGATAAGATGTCCTAAACAGTTCTTTTCAAACACTGACACAATTATAGGACTTTAAAATTCTTAGAATCCACCCATTGCTCACTTTCCAGACTCCTTGTTTCTGTCAGATCAGAGCACTTTTTGAACTCTGAGTAATCCTAGGTGCCAGGACAATGTAATGAACAGAAAAGATAATTTTGTATTAGTGTTTTCGTTGGGAGGCATTCGTTGCACTTGGTGATGAGTTTCACAATAACTCTGTAGTCAAGTACATCATGCATTTGACCATATTAACCCCCTTGCCCTTGTTTTATCTCCCTGTCCTTTCAAAGATAACCCCTCGATAAGACGTGTTGAGTGTGCACAGGGGTGAAGCCCTCCTCGAGAGCTAATTCCAACATCTAACTCCACCCTCAACCCCACAGGGCTGGCATCTTCTAACCAACATTAAGGATGAGTCTGAAGAAGAGTGTCTAACTTGCCAAGCATACAGACTGTTGTTCAGTAACCATAAGTGACGTAACTGGGTCTTCAATCCAGGGTTTTCTCACTGCAGAAATGCCAGCCTTCAGCCACAGAGTTACAAAGAATCTCAGAGGTAACCTTGTCATTCCACCTTAATTTTTTTAAAAGAGAAAATTGAATCTGAAAAAAATAAGTGGCTTGCCCAAGGTCATGGAGTTCCTGGGCGGGAAGACAGACTAGAGGCCTGAACACAAGTGGCGTGAAGGGAGTTGGGTGTTCCGCCTACAGCTCAACACCACCTGTCCTCACCGTATGATGCTCAGGTGTGACATTTTTCACCAGAACCATTTAAGTAGCTGAATTTAAATCTCAGAAAGTTTAACGTGTTTCTCCGTGTGTGTGTGTGTGTGTGTATCCCACAGCTCCATCACTATAAATGACTCTAGACATGATACAAACATCAGACTAGACACCGCCACTGTGTGTTGTGCCGTCTTGCTCTTTTCTACGCATCTCTTACGGACTTAACACTGTGTTTCCCCTTTTACAATGGAATTCAGTCATCTTCCCTTTAGATGAAAGGATGTTATGATAGTTCACTAAATCAAAACCCAATCAGTTCATGGCCCCTGCATTTAAATGCTCAGAAAATATATCACATAATGTATCTTTAAAAGTGATTTCTCCATGGCAGCATTGTGCGTTTGGACTTGCTATTCTGTATTTGCATGCGATTTTGCTCAGCTAAGCAGCTCCCTTCAATGCCAACCTCGACGCACGGGCAAACATCAATGCACTTAAGCACTTGAAGTAATGCGTGGCTAAATGACTCTAAACAACCAAGCAGCGAAACCATCATTAGTTTCAGCGCCTGCTTTGAGTAAATATTCTCCCAAAATTCCATACAGTTTTTTTTAATGGTTACTTTAGCAGTATTCATTTAAGAAACATTCAGCAATTAAATGTGGCAGGCTTCCCAGTAATAAAGGTTGCTAAACAAAACTTAGCAAAGTTTAATGAATTCACATCACCACAGAAGAAAATGTTTTACTTTTGATTGATACATGTTGAATTCTCACATTTTCAATGTTTCGCTGGGGGTCAATCTATAAATACACACTATAATTTATCAGATATTAATAAAGAGAGTTTAGTTTAATTTCAGATTTATAAAATACTTGATACCCTCCCCCACAACAAAGTATAGGAACTTTTAGAAGGAGGATGTGCTGGAGGGTTTAGGAAAGCTTGAAGGGACAGTAGAAGGTAGAAATTATAAAAAAATATTATATACATATATAAAATTCTCAAAGATTAAACAAAATAGTATAATAAAAACTTTACTTTGATAAGTAGATATGATTTGCTTTTACTCTTTTCTTTCCTTTTTATTTATTTATTTATTTATTTTTGAAACATGTTCTCTTTATTTAGTCCTGGAAGTATATAGAGCACATTAGCCTCCAACACAGAGATCCCCCTGCCTCTGCCACCCAAGTGTTGAGATCAAAGATCTGAGACCCACCACAAAATATGCTTTTTAAACAAGTCACAAAAATTTCAGAATGATGAATTTAGATATTTTAATTTTATTTGATTTTGTTGCTTTGTTTTATCCCATCCCTTTATTTTTGGGTCCCTTTAGGCTCACAGAGTAACTCAGGGGAAGATGTCGAAAGTTGCCCGTATCTGGCCCACATTCACTCCTACATGCTTGGCCTCCACTATGGCCAACTGCTGCTGTGTATACAGGACCCATCTTCATCACCCAGAGGCCAGAGTCCATGTCAGGGTTCCCTGTTGCTTTTCTATGTTCCTTGTCCATGATAGCAGTATAATACAGAGTCTCTTCTCTGTTATAAAATCTTACCTGCTTGTTCATCATGTCCACTAGCTAGCTCCTGGTAACAACAGACCCTGTAACTGTTTCTGTGGCTTTTGCATTTTCTGGACTGTGGAACACTTCTGCCACACAGCCCTTTCTTCATGGCCCAGCTTCTGTCTTTGAGTAACACGCTCTTAATCCATCTCCACATCTCTGTATAACCTGGTGGCTCATTCCATGTCAGTGCTGGGCGATACCCCGCTGTGTGGCAATAAACCATGGTGTACCTTTCATTCACGAAGGTTACTTCACTAACTTCCAGACTTTTTTTTTTCTCCGAACTGTAAATTTAGCTGTTACAATATTTTCATGCCCGCTCTAGTGTGAATGGTCATTTACAGTATTTCTGAGCAGACACAGTGGAACACAATTACAGCTAATAAGAGTATGTTTATCCCATAAGACACTGCTCATGCATCCTCCACAAAGTGCAAACTCATTCTTTTCTCTCTAGAGGGAAGTAAGAGTGTTTTCAGCTCCTCCCTTTGTGAGCATTTGGTGCTGACACTACTTTATTTTGGGCAGTTCAGGGGTACTATTTTTTTCTCTTATTATTTTCTTTTCTTATCCTTCTAAAGCAGAGTAACTGTGTTTTGTGAAATATTTACTCAAGCTTACAATGTAACTACCTTGTCAGGTACAGAAAAAGGGCTTCTGCCAGTGTTAAAGTATTTGGTCAAAACTATGCAGCTACTTATGTGTTATAAGTGGGATGCAACTTAAGGAAACAGGAGAAAAGCCAGACACAGCATGACATGGTGAAAATTAAGGTGGAAGTGATTAGTGGGGCTAATTCCCTGGGATGGGCTTCCCATGGTCTGAGTGTCTGTGCCTCCCTACAAGGTGATGCAGTGAAGTAATAGCTTATACTGGGCCAATCGATTACTTGTAACATAACTTCAGATTGGTTATATATAATTTCTAGGCTTTTAAAACATGGTTAAGATAGAATTGTGAGCTTGTGTGATAGTTTACAAGCACAGCACATGGGGGCATATAAGTGGAGTAAGTAGCAGCAGGTACGTTTAACACTGCCTTCTCTGTTACCAACATTATATACACACTAAAGTGTAAAAAGAATAATTTTCAATTTACTATACACATTGCATTTTTACATCTAAATATAAAATTATTACACTCTTGCATTAATGGAATACAGATAGCTTTCTGAGAGGAAACAAAATCAATCTTGAGAAACAACTGAAATATGTGATATGTGTAAAAATTTTTAACAAAATGATTTTGAGCAAAATCAATGTTTGGCAGTGGATATAAAGGAGAAGGGTAGGAAAGCAACTGAATACACATTCATGAAGCCAGAGCCACAGCCCACATATGGTTAGGAAATAATTAAATATTCTGGATGGCAAATTTATCTAAGATGCCGGCGGGTGGCATGTGCCTTCTCAAACTGCTCCCCACCTCAAAGTCCTTCCATCAGGAACTTCTAATCTGACCACAGGCCACATCCAAACCTGAAAGCTGGGGAGAAGCTTGTGGAAGACCATGACTGAAGGCTTTCTGAGCATCAACCCTTCTAGCTTGCTTTTTGGTTATACAACCGATAATGGCGTATTTATTTTATTTATACACTGAATTTCTGACAACACACATTTAAACAATGTTGCGTTGGTGGAAATACAGAAAGCATTTAGAGGATGTGATATTTTTTAAAATGTACTAAGGTCGTTGTTGTATGAGGGTCTATGATAAATTCTGGGTGGAGGTTCATCCATTAAGGTACCAGAAGTCACTCCTGTAAAAAGAATGGACTCTCCCTCCCTCAGAATCCACCAACTGTCAATCGCTCCTCAGAGAGTGAGGCTCAGGAACCTTCTGACTCTGCACTGAGATGGTGACTGCCTTGATCTCATAGGCAATTGTAGGTAATTACATCAGCTGTGATTTCAAGTGTGCATTAGCCACGATGTTCAGAAGGCACTATTTGATCTGCTCCTTCATGACTTCTGGATTTCACGGTCTTTGTACCCCACTTCTACAACAGTCTGTGCCTCTGCTGGCAGCCGGATGATCCAGATGCTGCATTTGTGGCTTAGCACTCCATTTCACTTATCCTTTGCACTCTGACAAGCTGTGAGTTTCTGTGTGAACCACCGTTTACTGCAAAAAGAAACTCCTCTGATAATAGCTGGAAGCATTGAGAGCCACAGGTTTAGAGGGCAGTGTAAAACCATGCCCATTCAGCAAAATTATCATCGCACCCTTACTCCTGGGGCCACGGAAGTCCTAAAGATTATTCTCAAGATGCTCTGTAGGGTCAAAGAGCCGGACAAAAATCCACACCCTGACCCTGAAATCAAAGTCGAAAGGTTTAAAAAGGGCCCTGAATCCAGAGCCAGAGAAACACACCCTGCCTCTGACCAACCAGCCAATTCCTGAGCTTCATGAA
Organism: Chionomys nivalis; assembly: GCF_950005125.1. NCBI lineage: Eukaryota > Metazoa > Chordata > Mammalia > Rodentia > Cricetidae > Chionomys > Chionomys nivalis. Next base: position 52,282,942 of record NC_080105.1, on the reverse strand, counting down.
AATCAACCAAGTATTTCTAAGTTTGTCCAAACTCAGGGATTGAAATCCAACCAATTACCACCCTGAAAATCTTCACGCAGGAAAAATTCCATCACTAAGAAACCCTATATAAACCCTGTACCTGTCAGGTTGGAGCTGCCTTTTTCTTCCCTATCAGAGGCAGTCACTCTTTTGGGTTCCTACTTTTTTTAATTTTTATTTTTTTATTTTTTTGGATTTTTTTTTCAAGACAGTGTTTCTCCGTAGCTTTTGGTTCCTGTCCTGGAACTAGCTCTTCTAGACCAGGCTGGCCTCGAACTCACAGAGATTTGCCTGCCTCTGCCTCCCGAGTGCTGGGATTAAAGGCGTGCGCCACCACCGCCCGGCTGGATTCCTACTTTTTAATAAATCAGTTGAAGAAGGTTTGGGTAATGACCTTTCATTGGAGTGGAATTGGGTAGGGAAGTAACAACTTTCACTGGAGCAGGAGCAGAACTGCTATATTTCTGCTGGGAAACTCTCCTACAAGAGTTGGAGCAGAGATGTAACAACGTTTGCCGGGGCAGGAAGCAGAGTTGCTACATTTCTATCCTGAAGCTCCTTTAGCAGAGCAGAGCACAGAGAGGAGCAGAACCGCCACATTACTGTGTAGAAACCATCCCCAACCAGGAACAGAGCTGAAGGTGCAGTCTGGATTCCAATAGCCAGGATACCTTTCCCTTCAGAGATGTAACACCTACGGGTTCTGACAGCCAGAATACCTTTGCTATAACATTTAAAGGTATTGCCTGGTTTCCGATGGCCAGGATACCTGCCCCCCAGAACTGTAACACTTACATTTTCAGCATCAAGAATACTTTTCATCCTGTAGAGGAGACTAAATCCAATCAGAAAGCAACCACTCAACCTCCCTCCCCACAGAATCCTTGTTCTTATTGCACCAAGGGCATATTTCATTGATTCTTTAGATTTGTGTGGTTAATTTGGAATACTAGTAGAATCCAAGAAAATAGAAATAGACCAGGGTGGGAGGGAGAATGCATAGTCTCAGTGTTGGAGGAGGCAGGACAAATGTGCTATGGAGGGAAAAGGAGAAAGTCGGGGGAGGAAGGTGGGAAATCAAGGTAAAGGAGGTGTAGGTCAGTGATAAGTAGCTGAGGAATTCGGAATGCATCTTCAGCACAGCATCCTGCAGTAAAAGATGAACCTTGTGCCATCCTTTATATTTAGTAAATATATTTGATTCATTTAGGAAGGAAATTTCCTCCCTTCTAAAGCAGAGGGTTGGTCAGAACAGATCTTAAACTGACTAATCTTTTTATTCCCTAATATTTGACAATCATGTAACAAGTGTTTAGTAGATATTGAATATGGAGTATTATATGCTAACAAATATACAACAAATATACAATTCTTTAGAGTAAGACTCCCAATAGATATCACTAAATTAGCCCATTTTTTTCCTTGGCAAATACACTGGTAGAATATTTACAGCTAAGTTTGTCTCTACTGATATTCATGTGCCTATGCCAAGCTTCTAAATTTCCATCTCTTGATTTTACCCTTCTTATTTTCTTGGCTCACAATCCAATTTGCTTGAGTAACTTCATTCATAAGACAAATCAACTAAATCTCAGTTTAATAAAAAATGCCCATTATGCATGATTCTCTCATTACTTACATCAAATACTTGAATGCAATTGTCTGCATGTTTTTACATAAATTACGTTTCGTGCAATACGGCCAGATTTTGTGTTCTTCTCTGCATAATGTAATAATCATCGTCCCTCATTAGAATATCATAATTTAATGCCACCAAAGAAGTAGATAATGTTTTTAGATGAGAGGAACAATAGTACATATTGCTTAGGATAATGCTTCCAGGAGAAGCTACACCAAGATGGTTTCTCAGGCAATCATGTTAAGCGGTGAGCAACCATCCTTCCCCAAACAATAGAAAAGGTGGCTATAAAGGATACATGTGTGGTCTTTGAATGAGAAAAAGATTTTCTAAATCCGAAACAAAATACTACGTTAAGCTAAAAGAGCTGAGATGCAAACCAAAGAACAGACAAAAAAATGTTTATCACTATTCATGCATGCATGGGACAAGCATAGGAGCCTACTGTGCACTTCAATTATGCTTGCTATAATAAAAATTCTAAATAGTGACTTATAAATTATAAGAACACATACTAGACAGGAAAGTCTAGATAAACCAGACATCAAGTTATAATAGACCATAACCTTGCTCAAATGGCAAATTGAGGGTCAGTAACACTTTTTAACAATTTAGTTACAGGACATGGTAAATATTGGTAAGGCTAGAACCCTCGATGACGTGTGACACATATGAGATGACCTCATCACTACCCACACGCCAGGGTTTATGACATTCTGAGGTCCCCTTCCATTGATTGATGCTTCTACCAATTAGAAGGCAACAGTTGTTAGATAAGGTATTAGAAGACCTTGTCTTTCATTATTCTAGCTCTAAATTTGCTGGGAAAGTACACTCCCACGGTCTGTGTGGTCCTTCCACAGTTATCTATTACAGCAAGAGGCAGAGAACTGCCACAAGCATGGGCATGAGCTTGACGCATGCCCTGTCCCTGTACACCTTCAACATTATCCTCAGCTTGCAAATGTACCATTTGCAAGAGGCCCAAGATGAGGCATTGCCTGTTTCTGACTGACAGAAACTTGGGAATAATAAAGGTTTGTTGAATTCAACCATACGGCTTATTGTAGCTCGCCCAAAGCAATAACTAACATTTGTCTTAACTGTTGGCTAACGTGGTAAGAACAACAATGAATGACCAATAATGCAAGATAACCAACACTGCTGTGAGGGTTGTCATGGAGAAATGGAGACTTCCCAAATCATGTGGCTTCAGATAAATCACCAACTTTTATGTATGTTTCATACAACATTCAAAACATTCTTTTTACCCTAACCAAAAATTGTATTCTTTCTACACCTTTCAAATTTATGGGTGAATCCTGTCTGCACAGCAAATGTAAAGCAATATCTAAGATAAGAGAACATCAGGCAAATGCAAGAGATCTTTATGTTTAATATACAGAGAGGTAGGTCAGGCATCTGGTGCTTAGGATGAATGTTCAGGCAAGGCAGATCTGGGACGTAGGTATGAGTTCTTTAAAATGACAGGAGCATTAGCCTATTGAAGTTTATGGGAAATGAGAAGAAAAGACTATCACAATTTTCTACAATGACATGGGTGTCTGTCCCAAAATCTTATTAAGTCTAGACTTTATAGACTATCTGGCTGTAGCCTTTCAGAGATTGATAATAGCCACCCTGACTGAGTTGCTTCAGACCCCTGGTTGATGCTGTTTATCATTAGAGAGGTAAATCATTGAACTGAGCCGGGCGGTGGTGGCGCATGCCTTTAATCCCAGCACTCGGGAGGCAGAGGCAGGTGGATCTCTGTGAGTTCAAGACCAGCCTGGTCTACAAGAGCTAGTTCCAGGACAGGCTCCAAAACCACAGAGAAACCTTGTCTCGAAAAACCAAAAAAAAAAAAAAAAAAAAAAAAAAAAAAAAAAAAAAAATCATTGAACTGAGCTCTAAAACTACCAGGAAATGTATTCACTCTTACAAATGGAAGACACTAAGATTTTCTCCATGTATAATTTACTAATGTCTCTAGATTTGTCTCTCCTTTAGTTTCACAATTGCAGTTGAGGTCTAGGACTCAAACCACAGTCCACAGTGCTACACATTGTTATTGACACTGATTATGCTAAAAAAAAGTCCCAGTCTTTCTACTATTTAGATATGTGTTTTTCAAGACCAATTATCAAAACTGGGACAGAACAACCAGTTTATTGGTTTAGAACTCTCCATGTGAGCACTCTTTACCCAATCAGTTGACATGGATCTCACACCACATCCCATACAGGGCTTGAGATCCCACCGAGCCTGGTTATCTACAAGGAGAATCCTGGAAGCAACTCTCTCGGGTACTAAAGAACAAACACAGAAAGTTGAGTCTGGCTGGGTAGCTGGATGCTGGAATCAGATTTCATATAAGTAAGTTTAGCAGACGAGAGGCATGAGATAGTAGAAAAGTGGCCTCCGCTGTTGGGCTCTAGAACTGGGTGAACCAATCAGCAAGTAGAATGGCAGATGGACAGTGGGGCGAGAGAAGAGAAAGGAAGCAGGCAGGATGCTTAAACCGGGTTCCTGAGCAAATCACATGTCCCCAAAATACAGATAAATTCTTATGTTAATGAATATTACATTTCCCACTCGCCTTTTGACACCTTAAGATATCTGATGTCATACATTTAATTTAAAATTGAAGTTCTTGAAATAATTACTGATAGTTGTTAGATATGCCCTCTGCTGAAGCTCCTTCCTGTACCCTTCATCATTTTAAGTATATTATATCCCTTTTGAAATGAGCCCTGAGCATGTGTCACTGACTTCCCCTTCTGCACTTTTACAGGCAAATTCTGCCAAGAGTAATATTACCTGAGAAATTGTGTAGGACTTTGACCACCAAGAAAGATCACTTCTGAAAAGTGGTTTTTAATTACTTCTTAGTGGGGAAAAATTGAGCAAAGTCACCAAGGTGATATTACAATGCCAGCCAATTAAATAAAATCATTTATATTTAATTACCACCACTGCAGGGTTACATCTTCCAGACAGGCACATGTCCATTGTTTCAGTCAAAGTTGTCTTTGTCTTGATTCCTTGGTTATTTTTTTTTAACAGTGATGTGTTTGAGTTTGACCTTATTTTTTTGCTAGAATTGATATTTTTATTGTTCAATAGAATATGTTCAATTAGAAAATTCCTGAATCAAGAAAACCAAAGGTATTCAATTACACTGTGAGGAGACAGATAATAATATCCAATAGCCAAATATATATTTTGCAAAAACAGCAATGGGATAGTATGGGAAGTATCCCAAGATGGGGAGTTATAAAATAATTGCGCCCTCTCCCACGGTTATTTTTGTTGTCAAAAACACAAGGTGACACAAACCTAATAAAGAAAATTCACAACCATCCAATGCTTTGATCTAAGAGATTTATTGTTCAAGATGCCATTTGCTAGAGAAATCATCGTGAAATGATGCTTTGTAAAGGGGAGAGCAGAAACATCATCCTGATTATGGTGATGACCGGGAAGCAGAGAGCAACAGTGTACGTGGGGGCGGGGCAAAAGACTCTAAAGAGAACCAGGCCAAAACATCACCTAAAGGGTCACCGGAACCTGGTGTTCTTAGTTTTGGATGCTTCCACTTCTCTGTGGGGCCACAGCGCTCCTGCAGCATCTGACACCGAGCTGGGTGGGTGACCTCTTACTCCGGTCCACACAGATTCCCCCACAGCCCGAGGATATCCGAGAAACAGTATTTCACAGCCTCAGAGTTAAAACAATGGCTCATTGACTACTGTGCCTGACCAGCTCTGGGGGGATGGAGCTTGTGCACATGAAGACCCTGTGTTTGGTTGGAACCCGAGGAAGTGGTGCATCAGATGGCATATGTGGTTCCACTAAATCTTGGTTCTATTTCCTCTTGTCAACTCTGAGAAAATCTACATACCACACAGATACCAATCCCATCTGACTTCTCTTCAGTAAAATTTCCCCAAAAAGTTTTAAACACCAAAATAAAATACATTATCTTATTGAAACAGTGAAAACTTTTAATTAGATATTTAAATAATATCAACTTTAATATGCAGCGTCCTCCCTAAAATAATTCTCAGCCAGTGATAGCTTGATTTGTCAGATATAATCTCAAAGGTCACAACAATATTCTACTAGGTGATTCTATGTGTGAGAGAGGTACCTATCAGTGCTTACAAAAAATACATGATTTGTATTCAATTTTACCATCTTGAGTTCATTTCTATTTTTTATATTCTTAAGAATTATTTTCTTCATATTTGTGTGTGTGTGTGCATCAGTGCCCACAGAGACCAGAAAAGGGTTCTAAATCCCCTGGAGTAATAGGTAGTTGTGAGCCATCTTAATGTGGGTACTGGGAACCTAACTGGGATCCTCCAAAAAATCAGGAAGTGTTCCTAATCTCGGAGCCATCTCTCCAGGCTTATTTTTCTATTCTCAATGTCAAAATCATCACACACAGTGGAAGCAATACACACCTCGACTGAGTGAAGCTAATATTCCAGACTGTCTTTTGACTATATCTGAGGTGATTTCCTTTTTCTATCTGAACACGAGTCTGGCCTTGAGCATACCTTCCCCCTGACCTCACAAGTGCTACGATTTCAGAAGAATTAGCACACACAGGTTTCAGTTTACTCTCAAAATGACGGTAGTTGGAAAAACGAGAAAGTGGTTTGATATGGAAGCACAAGAGATCCCAGAGATCTAAATGTACAACGCTGAAGTGGTTGTGATGCCTGAAGTCAGGTCATACTGAGGAGCTATAGAAACAAACACAGCATGCATCGGACACAAATACACACATGTAAAACTGTGGGAGAGAATCATGGACCCAGAGAATAGCACTCATGGATTCCACACTAATGTTTGAGAAAGGTGTCAACACACAGTAGAGAGAGGTAGGGTGTCTGACAGATAGTTCTGGGAAAGTTTGAGATACACTTAGATGAATGGCGTTATGTCTCTTTCTCCACCCTCAACAAAAATTTACCCCAAATGATGAAAGGCCTCAGTGAAAGATGTGAAACTCCAAACTTGCTAGAGAATAATTCGGGAAAGAAAGCTTTGAGGCACATGCATGGTGGTGGGGTGGGGACTTTCTGGAACAATGACAGAAAATAAGCCCAGGGAAATAATCCCTAGAGTTAGTGATGGGATGCCAGGAAGCTGAAAAACATCTTCACAGCAAAGGAAGCCATCAGAAGAGTGAGGAGAAGGCCTTTACAGTGGGAAGAAATTTTTCAGACTGCGTATCTGACAGGCGATTAATATTTGAATTATATAAGTAACAAACAACGCCAAAGAATTCAATCAACAAATGGGCACACAGAATGAACAGATACCACTCAAAAGGCCAATTTCAAAGCCTAGTATATTTGAAAAATCCTGTACAACCCAGCCATCAGAGAAACACCAGTCAAAACAACATTGTAAATCCATCTCATCCTAATCAGAATGGCTAAGAAAGTAAAGGAGAGAGCCAGGTGATGGAGGTGTGCACCTTTAATCCCAGCCCTCAGGAGGCAGAGGCAGGAGGCTCCTCAGTGAGTTCAAGGCCAGTCTGGTCTACAGAGCTAGCTACAGGACAGCCAGGACTACACAAACACACACACACACACACACACACACACACACGAAAAAGAAAGTACATGAGAACAAAACATGGTTAGGGTGTGGGGGAAAGTACCCTTTCTCTGTTGTGGCTGGAAGGCACAGTTGGAAGTCACCATGGGATTCTTTCCGGAGGCTTCTCAAAATCTATGCTAGAACTGCTATAGAAATAATCCAGACACAGAAAAGCAGATGTTATATGTTTCCTCTCATATGTGAAGCCTAGATTATATATACATAGTCTTGCATTGAGGTATGAAAACAGAGAGGGTCTCCTCGGGAGCATAAAAATGATGACTGAGGACTGGAGTAGGAAATAGTAACGGAACATTAATAGAGGAAAATATGTACTATAGTAGGCCAAGTGGCATTAGTAGATCCTTCCCTTTGTATCACAAACACTTTCTTACCACTAACACTTTGTTTGGAAAGAGAAATAACAAGGGAGACATTTTGGGTACCATCTTCATTGCCTGGTAAAGGTAGAGGCATAAAATTGTATGTTCATAATTTCTTTTGATAAATTTATTTTTTAATTCCCCAAACAATCCAACATATGCCTGGAGCAATATACATGATCTCTACATGTTTATTGATAGAATCTACAAATGTTAAATGTTATTAACCCATGTAATAGCCTCATAAAATAAATATCTTCAAAGATTGTTTCAATAATTAATTTATATTGTATGTACAATATCTTCCTGGCCATATGAAATCAATAAATGCTTGTTCCTTTTAAACTCAATGGTACATGAACACAGGAAAGATATGAGCCAAATATTCCAAGGAAATATTGTGTTATGTGATTCTCAAAAACATCTATCATCATCTATATCTAATTGTATATCATCTATCATCTATTTGTCTCTGACTATCAGCTATCACCTATTTGTCTATCAACAATCAATCTATCCATATCTCTGTATACTTTCCTTCTTTAGGAAAGAAAGACTAAAAAACACAAGCAATTGACAGTATTATGTGGATATCGTCAATCAAGAAACTTGAAACCCACATAAAGGAACGTCATTATTTTTCTCTAGTAATTTAATTTTATAGATCATTTATGGTTAAGATCACCAAGTTTAAAGAGACAAATATCAATGTCTTTATAACCATTCATACAGAAATTAGTATCATCAAAGTCAGAGTCTCGAAATGTACTTTTGCTTCCAGAGATATAATTGAATATAGTTAATAGAGCTTCAATTAGCAAATGAAGATGCTGGCTGATAAAGAAATGTGCAATGCAGAAAAATAAATCAAAGGTTTCAAATAAGGAGCAATTTCCTGGGCCGAGGGCAGGTGTACATGGATGGCTATATTGCACATTAAACTCACCTTGAAGTGCTTAACATTACTCTCAGATCACAAATATATACTATATTTAAAAGGAACCTGTTTGAGAATACAGATATGGTTTCATTTCATTTAAAAATGATATATCCTTTTGAAAAATAATAAACAGGCTATAAAATTATGTCCAATGAATCAAAACTTTATAAAGAAAAGAAAGATTACAACAGCAAGGCAAGCTGTAAATGTATCTTAAACAAATTACTAAGAGATCATGTAAAATGATTCCTGTTGAAGGAACAGAAGAGGCAACTTTGTTCCTGCAATAAGAAACTTAATGGGAAAGCAACTCAATAAAGCAGGTTGTGGGCTGTAGCTTGTCGGTATTTGATTAATGCTGTGAATGATGGAGAATTCCATAATTATCTACCCTGCAATTCTCATCAACCTGCCCCTCAAAAAGGGCATTTTAGAAATATTAAGTGTAATTCCTAAAGATCGAGTTTTTAAAAAATCTATAAATATATAACAAAGAAGGAAATTGCATATTCCCCAGTAGAAAGGCCACAGTCTATTAAATCTAAACCAGGGGGAACCTTACCACAAAAATTCAGGTAAGGAATTTTTTCTGTATTGCATACGTCGAGTCCCTCAGCCACAGTTTACTCCAGGTGACATTCAAAATTCACGTGTAGCTTCCAAATGTTAGTATCAGTTCAGTCTGAGTCATGGACACATGAGGGTTAGTTCAGTAAAAGCCAGACCTTTTCCTTTTTAATAATTGCTAGCAAAGAAGGAAATCGCAGGCAAGCCACAGGCGGAGGAACAAATGGATTATGGTCTTTGTAATTTTAATAAAGATCACACCTGGGAATTCTGCCTGAGGGCAAAACCCACCCCCAGAGCCTTGCTGCTAGATTCAGCCTACTCCTTCAGTGCTGTGTGATCTCGGAGTAACTGTTCAGTTTCCCTGAGTTCCAGGTTTCCCACCTCACAGCGAAGTAACAATAGCTTTCCCCTGCCTATTAGAGGACCAAAAGGCACGGTGTTTCCAAAGAACAGGAAATGGTGCCCTATAGGCGCTCAACATTTTAGCATTGAACGTTTGAAGAGTGTGATTTCAGTTAGAGCCCTTCCCTGCCAAAGGTTCAAGGTGTGAGGGAAAGGCAGGGAAAGAGAGAAGCGCACAACACAGCCCTCTGCACCTGTGATTCAGGCATTTGGAAAGTGTGCAGCAAGGATCTAAGGATAGCCTTGCCTACATCACGAGTTTCACGATAGCCTGGGCTACATGAGACATCTCCCTCCCAAACAAACACGTTCAAAAGCCTTCATAGGGGGAATGAACTCTGCATTGTCACACGTTGAACTAACAGGAATCATGGGCCAGATTCTGATCTTACAAGCTGAGAGCAGGACGCTACGCACGGCACTGGCATGACAGCTTAGTGTGGCTGCACAGATGTTAGCATGGCAATGTACATGCTTGATCTGAAAGCATGCCCTGAACACCAGTCATTGCTGAGATCAAGGAGAAGCTACCAGAGTGAGCCTCTGGGCTGACAGTGAAAGCAGATCCAGGGAGCCAGGCTGGTCCCTTAGTGAACAGAAGGGCCAGCCCTGCAAGGAGCAAGGTACCGTTGTCTGTGAAAGCTACTTATTCAAGTTGGATGGGCATTCCATCGGCACTCCGGGCTTCAGATATGGAGTAGAACTAGCAACCACCCTTACCAAACACACGTATAGACTAATAAGACTGTATAAGTAAAATCCCATTATCGCATTCAGTCCAGGGGGAATTTGTGCCCCCAGAGGCATGATGGTTAACAATAGAAATGCTTTTCTGAAAAGGTAGACAAGTCACCACACTTGAGAGCAGCTAAGAACATAAGAAACATTTCAAAACCATATCACTGCTTTCATTTGGAGAAGCAGAGATTGAACTCCCCCTCTGTCTGTCTGTCTGACCTTCTCTTTCATGTGTATGTGTGTATGTGCATGTGTGTGTATGCACGTGCTTATGTGTGTGTCTATTGACTGACAGGTTTCACAGACAGCTTTGCATTGTGTCTCCTCATTACAGGGAGACTTGACAATAATGTTTCTTCATGCTTGCTAATTACATGAGAAATGTTCCAACTACAACCTATACAGGTAGTTTCCAGTCCCCTGTAGTTTACTTCCTATAAACCAATAGACTAAAATATATTTGCCAGCACAAGCTTCCTCTTATTAATGCAGATGACATCACCAAATTGAGATGTGACTGCTGGCAGGATGCACAGAATTTAATTAAAGGTAAGTTTTAGGACATTGCCACATAAGCCTTAAAATATTTAAATTGCATATAATTACTTTAAGGATGAATTTGGCAGTGTGGGATAAGTTTTCAGTGATGTAAAATTTGACTCAGATGATCCAGAAAAAAGTCAGTCAAACTATTAGCGGCTACTCTTGCCCTGGACCTCTGCCAGTTCCCTGCAATTCTCTTTACCCCTGAAGTGGCCCTGGTACTCTGTGTCAGAGAGACAGGAGCAGGGTCCCGTACAGCAGTGAACTGTGTGGAAAACATGTGTGTATTTCTTTGTACCTTTTTCTGTGAGCCCAGGTTTGGAGATAAAGCTTGAAGGAATCAATTTGCAAGGATGGTCTGGACATGAACTATCATTAAATAGTGTCAGAGTGGCCCATTTGCTTGTGGTTCCGTCACGTGTGATCCATTTGCATGAGGTCAATTTGAATCTGGTTAATCTTCATATAGTTCATATACTACTTTACTAATACAGGTAGACTTGAAAACTGATTGTTCTGGAAGAGCAGAAAGCACTTGTGACAGTTGAGCCATAACCCCAGCTTCCACAGTTTCTCCTATGGACAGTGCCTTTGTATCCTGACATCTAAGAAAACAAAACAACAACAACAAATAAACCCTGGTCTTTCCTTAAAATTATTTCCTAAGTTTTATAGCATTTAATAAATGAAAATGTAATAAAGTAATGTCTTTAAAACAACCCTTAGTGAGGTAAACACAAATTTTCTTTTGAATGGAAGTTCAAAGGACCCTTGGGAATGTCTCTAGGGAAGACGGTCAATGGAGGGTGATCAGGAAGCAGGAAGGCCTGGGAGTCAGTTGTCAATCTTCATGGACAACACAGTGTCCACTCACATATCTGATGCTTACGTGGGGTACAGGGACTTCAGCTGTGGCCTCCAGCTGTCATAGACACACAACAGAGTGTGTATATACAGTGGTGCCATTTACTGGGCCCTGATCATTCCATGCTTCCTTTGTTATTGTAGATATTGTAAGAACTTACACCATGCTCACGCTTCTGTTTAGTAAAACTGTTTCTGGGGACCAATTCCTCTGTTGTCATAGAAGACGGACAGGACCCAAGTGGCTACCTTAGCAGGACAGACATACCCAAAACCCAGGGCCTGCACAGATACATATCTATCTGTGGCTGTCAGGAGAGAGTGTGTCTCAATATGTTACCTCCCAGAATTAATTTTATGTGAAACCCTGTGAAAGGTTATTTCCTCAGAAATAACAAATCACAAGATCATTAAAGAATAACACAGATGGTCTCAGTCTGTTAAATGCTTCCTGCAGACAAGTGAAGAACTGAGCTTGAGCCCAGCATCCAAGTAAAAGTCATGTACAAATCATGTAAAAATCCAGACATGGTGCTCAAGTTTGTTAGCACCAGTTTTGAGAAGGTGTTCTGAGAAGAAAGTCCACCCCGGGGGAGGACTCACTGGCCAGACAGCCTAAGTAAGTTGGAGAGCTCCAGGTTCAGGGAGAAGCCCTGTCTCAAAAAACAAGGTAGAGATCAATTGAGGAAGACAAGTGATTTTAACCTCTGACCTCCACAGAGCATTCACACACCTGTACACATTCATTCACCTACGCAAACAACCAACAAGGAACACACACACTCAAATACACAAATAATACATGTTACATAAGTGATCAAAGAAAGGGGAACAGTTTGTATCTAGCAGAACTTGTCTTGGTATGAAGCAAAAAGGTCATCACAACCCCGTTATCAGGAAGAGCGTTGATGATACTGGATGATGTTATAACAGTACATCTGCGTGAGTAACTCTGCCGCCTCTCTCCAGTACGCAGCTATAGGCCAAGTGTCCTGATCATCTTGAGGAAAAATCAGATCCACCCTCTTGGGCATAAGCAGTAAGCAGCATGAGTCCAGGGGCTCATCCCGCTTCCTCCCCGAGATTTCCTTAGCTTTTACTTGTAAATGTGCAGGAGAATTCTTTAATCTGTGTCCTAATGCAGACTACACTGAAGACAAGTGTGTGGACAGGAGACAACAGTTCAACCCCACGTTCAGAAGTCTTCACCTCACCTCCACACTGTGTCTGGCACAGGATTGCCTGCAAAGCAGACTCTTAGGACGCTAGACTACAGCCAGCTCTCACCTGCACAGGTCCTACAGTTTCAATGTGCGTTTGCCTGTGTTTGTCTAAAACAGCCCAAAACAATGCGGGAATGGAAAGACTGAGACTGGCCCAATTTGCTCAGACCTTACCCCTGCCCATGCAAAAACACAATTCTCACTTCCAAGAGGGATAAAAGGGTTTATTCTAAAACCAAATACAAGTGCTCATGGCCAAGGAACACAGATTCAGGTTGTCCCAGATTCCATGATCCAGTGCAGTAACAGTTTAGTGATTTTTTTTAAAGTAACAGAACAAAGAGAGTCACGAATCTAGCACTTGAGATATACCTTGGTAGAAGCATCAGGCAGGCAGGTTGCAGCAAGGCGGGGAAACCTCTGCTATAGCCTCAGATGCTGCCTGGCGGCTCTTAGCCTTTCGGCTGGGAAGGCAGTGGTCCTTAATATATTCCAACAGGATCATCACCAGGATGTTACCATAGCTGGGCCAGGAATGGCTACTAAGGAAGTATAGGGCAAAGTCGACTGATTAGGCTCTGGACCTGCAACATCCCAACATCTCCACAATCACTAACTTTGATCTGTTAACCCTTGTAGAAGCTTCTGTAGAAAGTTTGCTTCTTTCCAGGAATTTGTGTTCACTGATGGCTCGCCCAATATATCATGACTGGTTCAAGTTCCTTGGATTCAGCCTCCTTGCCTAAAAAGTCACAACTCCTTCACAGAGTGGGTAGAGTATCAAATGATCTAATTCAAGAACATGGGCTGCTTAGCATAGCAAGTGTTTGATTTAAGAAACATGTATGTAATTTACATAAGTAAAATAGCATAATTGGAAAGAAATTAAAACCTCACTTAGAGATATAAGCTTTTCTTTTCTTATCTTCGAGGGCCCCAGAGATGATCTATTTCTGTGTATATAATACGATAGAACAGAAATTCAATCATTTAGTTAATGACAGCAGCTAGCTGTCCAAATGGATTGAATACTTCATCTAAAAAGAGGAGAGATTTTACATTACAATTTATGCATTTAAAAAAATTATATATCACAGCCTGGGGTGTGGGGCACTGGTAGAGTGCATTGCTAGCAGGCACGAAGCCCTGGGTTCAATCCCCAGCACCATACAGCGCTGCGAGAAATGAGCTGGACTTTCACAACCAAGGTGGGGAGTGGAAGAAGAAAGGTCTGAAGTTTAATGTCATTACTAAATAGAAAGGGGGTTTAAAGCCAGCCCAGGATACAGAGGCCCTGTCACAGGAGACACTAAAATTCAAATATAGAAAAGTGCCTGACATCAAACAGATGGAATTAACCAGTTAAACACAAAAAAATAAAAGATCTGTGCCCGTTTGCTTCTAAGGCACTGGGCAGCGACTGCCTGCTGCCAATGCAGGTGTCTCGTATCAGCCGCGACTAGGAAATGTTTGTACTTCATCTGTGAGTCATTGGGGCTCAGCTGCTTAAGCTTTCTCTATTGAAACAAAGCTACAAGGTAAATTGGAAGAAAATGAAAAGCCACATGAAAAATTCATCAGGTTGACTTGGGCTGCACGCCTTCGTGAGGGCTACGCTCTCCTGAAAATGGAAAGGCCAATTCAAAAATAGTGTCTCGGTCCACTTTGTGGGTAAGGTTGAATGGAATGACATGTTCTATAAATGATTTGGGATATAAATCTGCACAGTTGACAGCCAGTCTCCAGACCTTGGCAACAAGATTGGAACAGGGATCCAAACAGGAGGGACGAAAGGGAAGTTGGCACAGGTTGACCTCCTCCACACACCCGAGTAGCCCGCAGGCACACGGAGATGCAGAAGCATACTCCGGGGGATCCAGGTGGGAGAAAACACATGCTTCCCAGGGGCTTTTGGGAAAGCATTTGTCCTCTCATCTCAATAGGTCTTATCAACAAAGGTAAAAACAGACACAGAGATTTCTTAGAAGTTAAGAGCATTGGCTGATCATCTAGAGGACCCAGATTCAATTCCCAGCACCCCCATGGTAGTTCACTCCAGTTGCAGGAGATCTAACACCTTCTTCAGGTTTCCGTGTTCATGACACATGTGGTGCACAGACCTACATGCAAGCAAAACAGCCATACACATAAAATGAAAAAATTAAAAATTAAAATAATATACTTTGTAATGAGATCTGCCCAGAGGTTAAAAGTAATAACTAAAAAATCAAAGGTGGCTAAGTGCTATGGGCATGGATTACTGTGATGAACTCTAAAGATGTGTATACCGACAGTAATCTTAAGAAACAAGTCTATAAAAAAACAAGTCTATAAAAATGTTCATTTGATCAGCAAACGTCCAGCAGGTAAAGTCACTGGCTGTACAAGCCTGATGACCTGAGTGTGAACCTTGGTACCCATATTAAAAAAAAAAAAAACCAGATGTGGAAACAGACACCAATGATGGAAGCACTTCTGCGTGGAGATGGGAGGAGGAGAAAGAAGAATTGCTTGGGATATGCAGAATGGTACAAACACCAAAAAAAAAAAAAAAAAAAAAAAAAAAGGCTGCCTTGATGAGGTGAAAGGGGAGAACACACTCCTGACAGTTGTGACCATCTTCTACATGCATGTACTTAAAAAATGTAAGCCATTTACATATACAAATAAACCTTGCTATATACATAACAGCAACATATTAAAATACATCTTCATCCTTCCCGTCTAGCATAGGAAGAAGTCCTAATGGGCAGCTATTGGGTACCAGCTCAGGACTTTCCTGTCCTTATTTCTGGGCTGCCCTGTGATAGCTCTGTGGACCATTTTGTCAGTCCTGCTCCTGCCGTGTGATGTAGGTGGATGCTGACAGGAGTGTAGGCAGTGAGGACTGCAGAGCTTGATAATGGTTGCAGACACTGCCTACCCTCAGGGGTTGGTCTCTTAGTGCCCAGTGTAGGACCAACTGTTCTTCCCCAGCTTGGCATTGGAAGAAATGCATAGAGCCACAGTACAGGGAGGTTTTCTGGGATCAGAGTAAAAAAACTTCCCTAGACCTGGAGGTGACCACCTTGTCCTGAGTTGTGGACAATGAATTGGTTCTGCATTGTGCAGATTTCTGTCATTTGTGTTATGAGGACTTGCATTTTGTTATGTTCCCTTACTGTACACAGCCACTTCTAATGTGAGACGCAACTGGGTTCTACTGCATACGTTATTAATGGACAGGCAAACCACCTCAGCAGCAGAGAAGCTGATGCAGGCAGGAAGGCAGGCACAACCTCTGGTACAGCTGGTGTCTGTGCAAAGGGCCACCACGGGGTGTTATGTGGAACTGGATGTCACATACCTGCATCCCGTTTCCAAGCCCACAATGACACCAGTGCTTTGAGAGAACACTCGAGTAGAGTGTGCAGTGTGTGCACTATGCACAGTGTGCCAGCTAATCTAGAAAATCAGGTCATGTCTCTGCAATCCTGTTGACTTATATCACCCTGAGCTTTGTTTTTATGGGTGAGAGGGAGTTAAAGGGTGACTGTGGTTTAAGTCTTGTTGATGTTCTCAGGGGCCCTTGTCAGGTAGGTCCAAGACACAAGAACATATAGGACATCAAGGAGGGAGGATGCTGAGGCTTTGGTGCCAATAGGGCCCCTTGTAATTAGTACATACGCCCCTGGTATATATCTAGGTGATTGTTGTGAAGAGTCGCAACCTATCTGCTTAGAAGAAGAATTACAAGGTCCTAATCCCAGATGAGAAACTATCGACAACAATGGCTGGCCAGAGAGGGAGAATCAGCCATCTCTGGGACAATCTCCCTGATAACTTATCCATGTGCCAGGCTTTCTTATGGGCCACCAATCAGCTCTCAAATCATGACATGGAGGCTTATTATTTGTTACAAATGCCCAAACTTATCTTAAGCTTGTCCCACCAGCTCTTATCTTGGGACTTTTTACCTTTCTTTTCTTCTGTGTATCTTACTTTCACTGCTTCTTGTGTCTGGATGGCCGGCAGTTGCCGAACTTCTGGCTCCAGGCATGGCCTTCTCTTCCTCTCCTCCTTCTCTCTCTAAACTAGATTTATCCTCCTACTTATTCTCCTTGCCTGTCAGCCCCACCTCTTCTGCCTAGCTCTTGGCCATTTGACTTTTTATTAGATCAATCAGGTGCCTTAGACTGGCAAGGTGAAACAATTGCAACACATCTTTACAACATTAACAAAGGCAGCAGAAACCAATGTAGCACATCTTTGCCCAGTTATAATATTCCACAACAAAGTCAGCCCTAAACACATGAGCTTGCCTGTAACAATAAACGAACTCATTAGATTCTCTCTGTGTGTGGTGGGGGAGGTAACTGAGACCATCATTAATCTGAGAGGGAGTGAGGGGCACTGGAGAAATTGGGGTGAAGAAAAGGTGGGTGGAGATTATGCAAAGACAGTATTTTTATGTGAAATTCTAACAGCTAAAAAAGAAGTATCAATGACCAGCAGAAAGGGGACCAAACATTACCACGGTCAAAGCCACGAACACCTCACTCAAACTCATAGGCAACACACCCACTTCTGTAGTGACAATCTCTGCTGGTCCTCTCACTTCAGCCTCCTTTAAGCCCTTTCACCGAGACCAAGGAAGGAAAAGGCCACAGAGAGCCCAGGTAGGTCCTGTGTGAGAGGAAGATGATGTCACCCTTCCAAGGTATATGGGATGGGATCTCCAAAGCAGGTAGGCTCTAATGATTAAACATGAGTGACAGGTCAGTGACCAGATGGGACTGCATGATGTTACAGAAGGACACACCCTCTCACACTGCATACTCTACAGCATCACCAAGGACACACCTCAGTCTAGTAGGCTATATCTAGGCAGAAAGAGAACTTGAAAAAAAATCAGTGTTGATTCCAGCTTATAGTAAATTATATTTTAATATTTTAAATTAAATAGCCTAAAGTTAATAAGAACTATTTTATAGTATGATTCTAGTTTTTGAGGAGCAGCATGAAAAAGTGAGTAATGGTTAGAGATAAAGCAATACATGTGATCACGTGTGTTGCTTGCCTAACTCTTACTGAACCCAAAAGGTGACAGACTCCGAAAAGCATGAAGAGCTAAGGAAAGGAACCAGAAAATAACAATATCATAATAAGATTACATGTTCCATATCAGACAGCAATTGCTAGTTGTCATCTGCTCCAAATACTGAATTCAGAGTGAGTATAGACGTCACAGTTAAGAAATAAATCAGCATGACAAGATAGTACTAAAAGTGTAGCAGTGCTCATATGTTAGTACTAACCACAGCTTGGACTTAAGACCCAGTCAACAGGAGGGAAAACATGCCTGATGCAAGGAACCTTAGCCAACTGTCTGGGTCTAGTGAGGTCATGAATGGTAGAAGAGAACCTATTACCACTACTTTGATAGACCTAGCATAAGTTTTAATTACATTCTAATTCTTATCATTATATGCACAGCTAAGTATAGCCATCACCTTTCATTCAGGAGCCTTGCTTTTATAATACATGGAGGCCATTATAGCAAACCACAACTGAAGACAATGCAGAGGTCAGTGGATCCTGGGAGTCTGGTCCTAGTGGATACGTCTACAACACAGCCCCTGGACCTATACTAATTTTTAGAGCTTGTATGCCAGGAAGTCTTCTGTGAAACTATTTTTCTTAGATTGGCTGCATAAATAAGATCTGAACAATGGCAATATCAATAGATATGCTAACAAAGAAGGGAAAAAAGTTTATGGGATCCTGCCCCCCGTACAGAGAACTACAGTCACCAGATCTCTGCTGAGACAGTCTCTCCCAGGACTGACTCCTTAACTTTGTTACCCAATACAAAATGATCATCCCTAAACCCAGAAACACAAACAAGCAATGAAAAGGTCTCTCTATCTCTCTCTTTCTTTTTCCCCCTTTTCTCTTCCTCTCTCTCTCTCCCTCTCTCTAAATATTTATGTGTGTGTTTGTGTGTGTGTGGTGTGTATTGTGTGTCTGAATATGACTTATATTTATGAGAAGGAGGGTGAGGAGCTTTAGGGAGGAAAAGGAAGATCAGAAATGATGTTACTATATTTTGCTCATGCTGGCCTCAGTCCAGATATGATATATACTGTAGATGATCTTGAAAAATATCTGCCAATATAGGGCAGAAGCTGTAGTGAAGGGATTGCCTGGGTACCTCCTGGTGAGTATTCATTACAACATCAATAGTGCCGGAATCAGAGAATAATATTTACTATAAATTCCATGTCTGCATGTGGAAAGAATGCTACTTCCTTTTATTATCCCTTTGATAGTAATTTACTAACAAAGTAAATCATAAATCTCCTAGTTTCTTTCTTTTTTTTTTTTTTTTTGATTTTTCAAGACAGGGTTTCTCCATAGCTTTTTGGTTCCTGTCCTGGAACTAGCTCTTGTAGACCAGGCTGGCCTCGAACTCACAGAGATCCGCTTGCCTCTGCCTCCCAAGTGCAGGGATTAAAGACGTGCGCCAACACCGCCCGGCTAATCTCCTAGTTTCTTGACGAAAACAGTAAGATAAAAGAATACAGGAACCAACCCCCTCATGCAGTGTCTTGTTTGGAAGTGCTTAGAATTATGCTGAAGGAAGATAATCATCTAAATATCATTGATATGTTGACTCATATTCAATCTTTCTACCAAGACATGTAAACATACAATGAGCGACACAAAGACACAGAGGGACACACAGATACATAGAGACACAGTCACAGACACATAAGATGACTAAAGGTCATCAAGCTATTGAGTTCTATTAAGTCTGATGTTGATGGAACCCAGGAAAGAGTGCGGTCCGATTGGGATACCATTTTTCAACAGCTGATGACACTTAGAACATACAGTCACATTCTATGATCCTCATTTTATTTTTTTAAGCTTACAAAGTTTTATTTCTGTTCAAACACAGTTCTTTTCTTTAGTTTTACTTCTTTAGAGCTCAGCTGTCTCTGAAAAATTTATTGTGGGCTTTAAATTTTTCATTGTAAAAAACATTTTTATTCAATTTTCATTGGTAAATTTTTTTTTCAGAGTAACAGTTGTTCACTGAGACTGTCAGTTGTACTGCATGATAAAGATACAGAAACCTGGACAAAGCCCTAAATGGGTCCTGGAAATAGTCACCCAGACAGCACATCCATTCTCTAGCAACTGATGAAGGAGCACATGCCTGCCTGTGATCCTCACTGACTGAGAATAATTCCCAAATAATTTCACAGCTTTGATTTTAAAAAAGTAATTGACTGTGGAGTATTTTAATGGCAATCTCACTCATTAACAAATCTGGGCCAGAGGGTGCCAGGATACTTGCCCAAAGATTATTTAAGCTGATTCTGTGACAGTAATTTTGGATAAGATCACTATTTAAAGTGGCAGATTGCCCTCCTCAACTTGGGTGGAGCTGATCAAAGTCATTAAGGACTTGAGTAGCATCAAAACCTGGTACCCCAAGGAGTAAAAACAGGGAGAATCTTTCTTTTTGCCTCTTGTTTAGTGGATATCCTAGTTCTGCTTTTGTCACCCAGAGTCACCTGAGATGGAGGAATTCAGCGGAGGAAATGCCTCCATCAGACTGGTCAGTGATCATGTCTGCTGGGCACTTCTTGATGGATGAGTGAGATGGGAGGGTCTAGCTCAATGTGAGCAGAGCCAAACCCGGGCTGCAGGTCCTGGTCCTGGGTGCTATAAGAAATCAGGCTGAGCAAACCAGTAAGCGGCACTCATCCACGGCTTCTGATTCATTTCCTGCCTCCAGTCCCCTACCTTGAGAGTTCCTACCTGATTTCCTTTACTGATTAACAATTGTAGGTATAATTAAACCCTTCCCTGCCAGAGTTCTTCTTGGTCTTGTTGTTTATCACAGCAGCAGAAGGCTAAACAATGCAGTGGTTGCCAAACCAGAACATGCGATGTTTATATGTTTATTTCTGTTGGTACTATTTCTCTGGGTTAAGTTCCACTCATCAATCTATACATGCATGCATCACATGTGTGTATCCATCCATCTGGTAACTCAAAACTCTTTATGACTCAGTTAATAATTTTACTTTAAATCAAAGAAATAAATACAATCCACCACTGTTGCCTTCAGGATATTTCATGAGAGTAGTGAAGGCTGGTTATAGCAATGATGAAATCTTGACATTCAAATTAAGTCCAGATGAGTGGAATTCTGACAGGTGATGTCTGTAAATCATACAGAAGATTCTCTGAGTTGAGTTTTAAATGATAACCTTAAGTCAAGGTGCCTGGGCAGGAGATGCATTCCACCAGAGGGCATCAAGCTAGCAACTATAGCGAGGACACCGTGTCCCTGAAGGAATCCCTAGTTCATGACTTTGGACTCATGCCTCTGTGGGGCACTAGAATCACCCCATGTCCCATGAGTAAGTGAAGTAGGAAAAATCAAATCTTTTGTTTCTCCATTTGGAAAGATGAAAACCTTGAACGAGGTATGTGAGAGATGCCCATACTGACTTGATTCTAACGACAGCCATCTTTCAGCCAATGAACGAAGTCAATGTCTGTAACTGAGAAAGCTGGAATTTCTAGGTGTGGCTGTTGATTCCCAAGGAGCTCTCAGGTTCTGGTAGATTTCAGGGTGGTGGGAGTTTAATTATTCCGAAACAGAGATTGTATGCACAACACGTGAAACAGTATCTTGGAGTGAGGTCCATGACTCGTGCTGCTTGGGTTGTTTCCTTGGATTTCCTCTATGACTATTATGTTTTGCTCTGCCCAGGGTTTGTGGGCACTCGTGTGTGAGGAGGTCTCATGCCATCTTGCTGCTGTGGCCTTGTCTCCAATGAACAGCTGACTTCCATGTTTACAATGAGCTCTCAGCAACCATGAGCAAAGAAGTAAAAAGAATACAGAAGGCTGAGTGCCGAGGTAACTGGTGTAGAGTAAGCTCTAGCACCAACTTGTGCATGTGTGTGTGCGTGCGTGGTGTGAGTCCCTGTTGCCATGGGCATGGATGTGGGTTTATAAATCTTCACATGCTCTTTAAGAGTCCATAGCTGATGCTTTGTGCCGTCTTCACCTTACATTTTGAGACAGGATTTCTCATTGATCCTGGACCTTGCTCTTTGGCTAGAGCGGCTGATCAATGCATTCTAGAAATCTTCTTGTTTCTATGCCCATGACCTCAAATCCATGGAGTTACAGACACTCACCTCACACCTGGCTTTCATGTCAGTTCTCAGATCTGAACTCAGGTCCTCATATTTGCACATACAACAAGCACTTTGCTGACTGAAATATGTCCCGGACACTTTAGGAAAGATTTGTGTGTGGACTGGGAAAGACTTCTGGCCTCTCTAATCCTTGGTCTCCCTTGCTTCTTAGAGATGTATGTCAAAGGCCTCTAGGTCAATGGGATAAATCTATGTTCATAAAAATTTAAGAAAAGATGCAATAGTGTCAAAACTTCACTTAAGGTTGTGTTTATCTGAATATGTGATCAGCTTTAGACCACAAGCTTGCTGTACTCACGGGTCTATGAGTCACTTAGAAGAGCTACCCACAATCTGCTATTGGTACAGAAAGTCGGCCTCTGAGCTGCACAGATGCCTCAACACAGATGGATTTCGTGCTACACTGGGAATAATAGGCCTGCTTCTTGCTTTACTTGTCAAATCCTATAAGTTTCCTGCATCCCAGCTTCCAAAAGGAAAATCAAAAATAAATAAATAAATAAATAAATAAAACCAAAAAAGGCTAGCAAGGAGATGCCTTAAAATGTCCATTGTCATTCAAAGGGACACCTCTATTGGTATTGAGTCTCTGCTAAAGAGAAAAGCCATTGGAGGATGGACAAGTCAATTCTTTTCCAATTCGTCCACAAAGCCCTGCATTTTGCTGAATACATCAAGAATTCCGTTCTTGTTCAATGTGTGGCGTTTGTAATCCGATGCTATTTCTTAGGGATCAGGGGCTTTGATCCTCCTCAAATATTTTCACACATTCAAGACTCAAGTGTGACATGGTATTTGGATGGGGAATTGAAAGATTTTTATAGCGTTTACTTCCAGGACCAAAAAGGGTAGGGGGAGGAGTCTCCTCTCCAATGATTTAAGGTGGTACCATTTTAGCAGTTCCTTATAAGGCTAAATGCACCCAAACATATTTTCTAGGGATTGTAACCAGCTTGAAGGAGCTGAGTTGAATGCAACATGCCAACTAGTGAAAGCTGAAGGTTCTAGATATCCTGAGACCAGGCTTGGCAGACGGGTGTCCTGAACCATTGCTGAGGGTATGCACTTACAAATCATCTTTATCATTTCTTGGATATTTATTTCCCTGAGGTCATAATACCTCAGTGAGACATGTTTTCTTTTTCACTGCAGTTTAAAATTGCAACCACTTTTCTTTCAGCTGCGAGGCAAAATCAAATTTAAATTTGTTAGAAAAAATATCTGGCAAGCACCAGCACTCTGAAACAATTCCTTCATACAACGTGCCAACCTAGAAACCCCCAATCACAGGGCATCGTGTACTTCATGCACTGTTGTAGAAGCTCCATGCAAAAGAGTATTAAATCTTAAAATAGCAGAATATAATTCAAGCCCATTAGACCATTGCAAACAAAATTAAAAGAAAGCCCTGTAATCTGGCCACACCTTTAGTTTCAGTGAAGAAGTGAGTCACAGAAATTCCTCTAGTACATTTTCTGCTTTTAGATATTTTCACAAAATTTGAACACCTGCTGTGATAACCCGCATAGATATAACTCTATAATATATATTATATAAATAAATATATAAATCTTTAAGAGAAACTACCCTGGTTTAGAACGACTGTCATTCATATCTTTTCTAAATTTTATAGTTAAATATTCACAGAGTATTGTGTTTACCCACTTTTTATATATAGTGCTTTCTCAGTCAGATTGCTCCTTTGAGCCGTGGCGTGTTATAGTGAGAGACAGAAGAATCAGATTCTGGCTTCTCCTACCTGGCTGGCCTGAATCTGGGCCAAGGCCTGGTCCATCTGAGGATCAACACTTTATATACAAATCAAAGATCATCTGTCACAACTGTAATGATCACTAATAGTTAAGGAAAGATGACATACAGAGCTGGGAGCTAAATACAGGGTACATGACAGATATGGGTTCTCCTCTTACTTGGAGCAAACCAAAAATGCACAGCTGAGCAATGAAGTCAAAATACAAATGGGTTTAACTTCAGATATTTTATTTCCACAGTTGTATCCCCCTGTCCCCCTCAGAATAATACATTGAAAAGCAAGATTGTAAACGTTAACTGTGTAACATCTCTCCAGAGGGATTTAAGCACCTGCCTCCCTTAGGGTCACTGAGATGCTAGAGGTTCCCTTTAACAAAGCTCTTGGTGTGTCACATAATTGTCAGAGGTGGCTTTTGCTAGTGAAAGTGATAGGGAAACCACGCTTTCATCCTTCCCATTTAGACACATAATTTACACCAGCCAGAAAAGCCTCGAGACAGTGCTAGCTTCATCTTGCTGACAGTTTGCATCACAAGAAGAAAGGACTGCCAGGACACGTGAGTGTCCGATGTCTGCTGTTGACTGGTGTGTCCCACTTGCCTCTCCATACAAGTGCAAAGTTTGTTTGGGGTTTCGCTCTTTCTTTTCTCCACCAGAGCAAATAGTTTCAATCAGGCATTTGTAGAGCTGGTGGGCTGACCAGCTGTCTGAGCATTATCACTCTTACAATGACATCCAAAGACGGGATGTGACTATTCAATGAATTATGTCTTTTGCCACAATATAGTTAAGATTTTATTCATTTTACTGAATATGCTTGTAAAATGGAGCATCTGCATATTAGCTTTCCATGAGCTCAGTTACAATATGGCATTTTAATATCTCACTCTGGTGTTCTGAGGATCTTTCTTTTCTTTTGGTAAACTTCACAACAAGAACAAAGAAGTTATGGAAATTTTTAAAATGTCCTGTTGATTTTCATCTAGATTTGGAATAATAAATCTTTACTCTCAGACCTAACAACATTTAAAACTTTTTCTTAGCATTCAGTCTTTCACAGAGCACTGATGTGCTTACTCAGAAGGCCATTTATTCTATTACAGGCTATATCACTTGAGACTACCCTCCTGAGAAGTTAATCCTTTAACTCATATTAATGATGTATTCAGGTGAAAGCTTCTGAGTGGTAACTGTGTGGACCCCACAGAGATATGAAGGGAGAGCTGAGCTGGGTCCTGTGAGGCTCCCTGCTGTGCCACAAGGGCCCTCAAATGATAGCCTGTGGGCTTCTTAGACTATAACTACAAGAGGTATATTTCATTTATTTCTGAATAACAAAGTGTGATAGTTTGAATGTATTTGGCCTCCAGGAGCTCGTTAAAGAGAGACATTATTAGGAGATGTGGCATTTTGAAGTATGTCTGACCTTGTTAGAGGAAGTTTGTCTTGTGGGGATGGGCTTTGAGGTTTCATGTATGCTCAAGTCACTTCAAGTGTCTCAGTTCACTTCCTGTTGTCTGTGGGGTCAAGATGTAGCTCCTTCTCCAGCACCATGTATGTCTGCCTGTATCCACCATGTTCTGCCATGATGATAATGGACTAGGCGTCTGAAACTCTAAGCCACCCAATTATTTTTTTTTTAAATAAGAGTTTCTGTTATCATGGTATCTCTTCACAGCAATAGAAACCCTAACTAAGACACCAAGTCATAGACATTTTCTAACAGCCTCAGAAAACAGACGAACGCAACTCCCAATGGAGTGTCATGCTGGAGGTGGAAATCTGCTCAGGCATAATAAGATGCATGTCCCCCTCTAACAGATCTTATGTAAAATGAAGGAATCTTGCTCGCTAATACCCGTAGACCACACTACGTAGGCAAAGTTATAGTAGTGCGGGGATACAAGATATAAGACTGAGGACTCAGACCTCATAGAACTATTATGGAAGAGACATATAGGCTGAGTTCTGAACTTTAATGTCATAGGAAAAGATGAATTCTTGGGGGAAGTTAAAGGGGCAGTTAGGGTTCATAGGCATATGACCTTTGGGAATTTAGGAAGTGGGGAATTCTGTATGAGAGGAATGTGTCTATGAGAGAACAGTACCAATCATCTTCACAAAAAAATCTTTTCTTATTTGTTCACAAATAGGCAATTTATCTCAAGATTTTGATGATATTATGGTCTAGGTTTAAGTAAATGAGGTACACATTGAAAGGAAAACCTAGGTAGACATGCACTCATATTCTCTGTGTCTCTGTTTCTTTCAGCTGTCTGTATCCTTCTCTGTGTGTCTCTTTTCCTCCCCCGTTCCTCCTCCCTCCCTACCCTTCCCCCTTCTGTCTTCTCTTTCTCCTCTTTCTCTCCTTGTGACCTCTGTCTTTGAGACAGCCTCACTGTGTAACCAAGGCTGGTCAGGAACTCACTATTTGCTGTCTTGTTATCTCAAGGGATGTGCTTTACATACGTTTCATTTCTTTTGACTAAAATTGCCTCAAAAGAGAACAGTGGCTGGGGCTGGGAAGGTGGCTCAGTAGGTAAAGTGCTGGCCACAGAAGCAGGACGCTGTGGGTTTGATCCCCGGCACAGGCATAAAAAGCTGGGAGTTGTGGCATGTGTTTATTACCTAGTACTGGGGGAGCAGAGGCAGGAAAAACACTGGGCCTCATGGGTACCTGCCAATTTAGTTAGAAAACAAAGGCCAAGGAGAGACTCTGTCTCAAAAAAAAAAAAAAAAATAGGTGGATGACACCCCAGAAGGATGCATGAGGTTAAATTTTAGCCTCTACAAGCAAGCATGCTGGCATATGCATACATCCACACATGTGTACTCTACACAGAGGATCATGCACTACCTTCCCATACATACCAAAAATTAAAAGAAGATACTGAGAGTGTTGGATAAAGACCTAACTTTAAAAATCTCATTCCACATTTCAGTTTGATATGGTGCTAGGTTTTATATGGTTCATGATATTTTATATGTTAGCTGCTCCTCTCATTTTACCAATAACCGAAGTAGAAAGGACTCTTCCTGATTATTTATTGAAATATCTAAGAGAAGTACTGATTATAATAAATCTCATTACACAAAAGCCGCAAAACTGTATTTTTAGCTTTGTTATGTTCTGCATATCTTTGTCACCTGATCAGCTAACTCAGTGAGTGTTTACTGTGTGCCCAATCATTCTTAAAAATACAGTTTAGCCGGGCGGTGGTGGCGCACGCCTTTAATCCCAGCACTTGGGAGGCAGAGGCAGGCGGATCTCTGTGAGTTCGAGACCAGCCTGGTCTACAAGAGCTAGTTCCAGGACAGGCTCCAAAACCACAGAGAAACCCTGTCTCAAAAAACCAAAAAAAAAAAAAAAATACAGTTTAGCTCTTAAGATAAACATATGAATGCAAATATTTTATTTCTTTCCAAGTTTAAAGAAATTCAAATCAACATTTAAGGATGGACTAAGTGAATGTATAACAAGGCCAGAGAGGAACGTGTTCGACCTTTGCCTGAGACCTATGTGGAGAGCAAATAATTCTCACCATTATATCTGTAGCTCATATTTCAGCACACCACAGAGATTCTGCCCACAAAAATCACAGGTATTTAGTTCAGCTCAATCCCTTGGTCACTGTGATCTGCCTAAGAGGAAATGCATGCTGTGTCAGATGCCTGTGAATATATGTGTAAGATTCCTTCCCAGCAGCACAATAAGAGACATAGATAGCCAAAGCTCTCAACTCCCACTAGCAGCATCATGGAAGACACAATGGCCAAAGCTCTCAACTCCCACTGATATCATAACCCTACCAGAAAATAGCCCCGGACTTCCAATCTTTAAAACATTCACATCATGGCCCTCCTAAGTCTTGGTATTCATGGAGACTCTTCTTTGAAGAGTCTTCTGGTCTACCCCTCAAAGGTACAGGTTTCCCCGCCTCCAACCCAAGAGTAGATATGACTGGATCCAATCTACTCTACTCAGACAGGCAAGTAGGAAAAAAGGCACAGAGAGGTGGGGGTGGAGGAGAGACATCTACCATCTTCTCCTCTCATGTCTCACAGAACCACAATCCGTTCAGAATAATGAGGATTTCAAATTATTTTGAAAACAACAGTAGCCTTTCTTTTTAAAAAAAATTTCTGTGGTGGCGCACGCCTTTAATCCCAGCACTTGGGAGGCAGAGGCAGGTGAATCTCTGTGAGTTCGAGACCAGCCTGGTCTACAAGAGCTAGTTCCAGGACAGGCTCCAAAGCCACAGAGATACCCTGTCTCAAAAAACCAAAAAAAAAGAAAAAAAGAAAAAAATTTCTGAAATGTAGTTAATATAAAAATATTAGCTTGTTCTTACTTTTGTCTGTTTTAAATGACTTTATTTTGATTCTGAAAGCTAAGTGTTCAATTACAGTTTTTCACCATTTCTCTAAAGCTAGCCATTGTACAATTCGGTCAGAAAGATTATTCTCCTACTGACAGGCATGATCGTCTGAGTGGTGAATGCCCTCCAGTGGTTCATGCATTCAAACACTTAGTTCCCAGATGGTGGTGTTGCCTTGGGAAATTTATGGCCCCTCTAGGAGGTGGGGCCTTGCTGGAGAAAGAAAGGACTGGGGTGGGCTTTGGGGGTTTATAGTCCCCAGACAGCTCTCTGCCTCCTGTGTCTGACTGAGAGGTTGAGATGTGTGTAGTCAGCTTTCTCCTCCTGCTGCCTGCTGCACACCCCTCCCATCATTCTGGACTCTCCTTCAGGAACTTTAAGCAAAAACAAATTTTTTCTTCTCTAAGAGTGGTTCTCAACCTTCCTAATACTGCCACTCTTTATACAGTTCCTCACGCTGTGGTGACCCCAACCATAGCATTACATTTGTTGCTACTTTATTACTGTAGTTTGCTACTGTTACGAATTGTAATGTAAATATCTGTGTTCTCTGATGGTCTCGGGTGACCCCTGTGGAAAGGTCATTCTACCCACAAAGGGGTCGCAACCCCCCAGGTTGAGAACTGCTGTTCCTTAAGTTGCTTTTGGTAATGATATTTTATCATGATAACATAACAGTAATGGATACACCAAGATAAAGAGCATGTTACTTCCACAAATATGAACCAAATCCTGTATTATAGAAGAGTACCCCGTGAAAGAGGGCACAATCGCTCAGCAGAGAGGTTGTCCAGCACGGTCTATTGCCTGGATTTGATCCCCAGAACCACAGAGTGAAAATGTTCCCATGGAGGGCCAATCATATATACCACTTAGAAGTCTTTGGAGAAAACTTTCCTGTCTTCACATTTGCACAAAAGAATTCTTCCCCTTTCAAGTTGATCTTAAAATGGCTGCAGCAATTTAAAACATCAAACTGCTTGAACACGGAGTGCAGTAGATTAGGAAATGAGGAATGAAATAATGAAGGGCATGTTCTAAGCAGAGCACCGTGGCATAGGAGAGCTGATCTGCACCAACAGCACATGTTCCAACTCTCCTCGGAGTCTGAACATTATCTGAACTAGTAAGTGGTCGATTAGAGTTTATAGTTGCTATCTACTCATTAATATTTTCTAGTCTAAATATCATTAAAACTTTAGTAAGATGTATGGTATGATGGGATTTTTCATGAATTAATATACAAGCCATTAAGAATTTGAATGCTATTTTTCAGATGCAGATTTTTACAATTAGTGTGTTATAAATAAAACTTCAGTGAACACCATATCCTTTAGAATTATTTTAGAGTGCCAAACCAGTATCATCAATAATACTAAAGTCTAAAATAACTATGTCAAAACAGATGTATTCTCAACCTTGGACGAGTTATCTATAATTTGTTTCTTATTTAGGGTGCAATTTGTTTGCGTGCTGTAAGAGCTATAACAAAGTCCATGTTGATAACTCCACCATCATCCATCCCTAGGAATTTTGATGATATTTATTGTGGCATGAAATGTTTAAGCATAAGAGCAAAAAGCCTACGTGTCTATGGACAGTAAAATAACAGAATATGTTATAGTAAATCAATATCTAGCATCAGAGTATGAACAAGCATATTAACATCTCCTGTGTGCAAAACTGCACACACTGAATGGGTCCATTAGAGTCCGTGCAAGTCTTCATTTGGGCAGAGACATTGCAAATGTATAATGTTTTAAAAAGTGCAATAATGGAACACAGATATTTTTCTTCATAGTAAAAGTAAGTACTCCCGCTATAACAGCTTATTCAGGGAAAGACACCTGGGACTTGGTACAAGGAGAAGCAGGTAGGAGGGGCCAAGAAGGAAGAGTGATATAGGGCTTATCTTGATTTTTGGCAAGAGTAACTATGCTTCTCAAGGAGCAGAGTTGCTGGCTTGCTATAATAATCTTATTAAAACTCTTCTGTAATCTTTAACAAAAATTCTATGACAGAAAGCTGATAAGTGATGTTCCTAATCCCTTGCCTTCTCAGTTTACTAATCTATGATTTTCTGAGTTAAACATACCTCAAACTCCTCTATCCGATAGAATTCATTAAGTTTTCCTTGTGTCACTGACGAATAACATAAAAGAAATTAACACAGAGAAGTAAAGTCAAGGCTGAGGTATGCAGTAGAATGGCATAGACCCAACTATGTGCGAGATGATGATGCATTCAGAGATGAACAAATACATAAAGGCATTAGCACAATAAAAAGCTCGGTTGTGAGAGCAGAGCCCTAATGATCAGAAAGTGTACGGGGGATAATTCTACTCTTCCACAACTGTTCACCTTGATATCTAGATGGAAAATTACAGTACTATTAAAAGTTCGTTCAAAGTGCCAGAAAGTATGGGGTTTTTAAAGCATCTTTGTGTGTCTGCCCTTCCAGTGAACACTAAGAGCAGAAAAACACACAGCAGAAATTCATTTACATCTCAGGAACTACAAGCAAGTTGATGATGGTAGTTTCTCTTCCTCAGTCTTGTCCTTTCTGAAGCCCAGCATAAGCACATGTTTATTTCACCAAAAGTGGAAATCTTCCATGGAAACCAGGGTATACACACACAGAGAGACAGACACACACATGTACATAAAAACAGTTTTAACGCTCACTTTATTTATGTGTTGAAAAATGTATTTCTTAAAATTACTAATTTCAAACACAGGAGCATTATCTATTTTATTTTCCCCAGTTCCAATTCTTAGCTTCTTCTCCCTGATGGCACAACTTCCTTCAAGCTTAGCAGCAGAGGAAGTTCAAAGGTCACCTGTAGTCATACCCTTTGAATGCAGAAGTTATTCCACAAGAGGGCAGCTAACCACCCTCCTCAGCTACCCTGGGATCTGTGTCTTCAATCTCCTCCCGTTCCTCCTGTACTGACTCCTCTCCTCAGTCTTCATTGTCCCTCTCCGCCCAGTATGGAGGGATGGCTCCTAGAAGCTCTCACGGCTTCCTAGGCCATCCAGACCATGGCCTCTTCAGTCATTCTCACAACCACACAACCCACAGGGCTCCCTCCACATTCCGCTCCCCTCCCTACCTGCTCTGACTGATTGCCTGGCCGTAGTTGTCACAGGACATACAGATTCCCATTCTTGGTTTATTTAACTTGTCAATTTCCTCAATGTTTTTCTACCAAATTACAAGGCAACTCTGGTACTGTGCAGTGAAATGCGGGCGTGCGATATCAATTCCCCGATATCCACACTGTGTGCTCTGTTTATTGTGGGCAGAGGAGGGTTTTGTGATCTCAACCATTTCAAAAGAAATGTGAGGTTTTAAAATTGAACTGTAAGCAAGGAAAAGATGGCAGAGTTTTTCTTTCCCTAATTTTTCAGTGTAAACATTGGTTCAACTTTAAGCACTATGAATATACAAATACTAAACAAACTACATATCTGGCCAATTTTCCAAAAGATCCAAAGGAAAATATCAATAACTAATTAAAGAATAGCTCATTAATTATTCAGGTAGCCTACTGTACACCATGCTGCAGCTTTAGTTTATCTGAGCAGCTTAAAGCATTAAATGTCAGGGGACCATTAGCACATTGAACTATCAGAGATTTTTCTAGTGCACTTAGGAAAGTCCCAGGAACATGTACCTACGGGGCATTTCCTGAGATATGAACCACACCTGTGGTCTATTGTTCAAAAGCCATGTATCTGATGAAAGGGATCCTCCCAATGTCTCACCTCCCCCAAGGTTTCCTGAAAGTAATGGTTCACGTAAAATGGGTCCAATCCCACTCTGGATTATCCAAAGAACCTGTATACACAAGTATTGCGAACAAGGGGCATATCAAAAATCACCCTTTAAAATATGGCCAGTCTTGCTGAAGGAAAACAAACATGAAGATTACTGTTATTAGGGTCTGAAAAGTCTGTCTGATGCTGTATGCACTGAATTATGTTTAGGCTATGTCAGAGGTATAAGAAAATTATGTTTAGTCAAGCAATGCTG
This sequence comes from Chionomys nivalis, assembly GCF_950005125.1. Lineage (NCBI taxonomy): Eukaryota > Metazoa > Chordata > Mammalia > Rodentia > Cricetidae > Chionomys > Chionomys nivalis. The sequence goes on along the minus strand of NC_080105.1, from coordinate 52,250,582 downwards.
GCGCATGCCAGAACTTAGGAGGCAGAGGCAGACAGATCTCTGTGAGTTTCAGCCAAGCTTGCCTATAGAGTGAATCTCCGGACAACCTCCAAAGCTGTACAAAGAAACCTTGTACTGAAACAAACAAACAAACAAAAAAGGAAAGAAAATTATGTTTTAGTTGCCATAAAATATGCATGTCAGCTTTTCAAAAATAAAGCTCACTCAGAAAGATTACTACCTTTTCTTTTCCTTCATTCTTTTTATAAACATTTATTTTGTGTGTGTGTGAGAGAGAGAAAGAGAGAGAGAGAGAGAGAGAGAGAGAGAGAGAGAGAGAGGAGAGAGAGAGAGAGAGAGAGAGAGAGAGAGAGAACATTTAATTGCATGCTTCTGCAGAAACCAAAAGGGGGCATCTAATCCCCTGGGGCTGGAGTTCCAGAAGACTGTGACCCACCCCACGTGGGTTCTGGGAACTAAACACCAGTTGTCTGCAAGAGCAGCCAGTTCTCTTAACTGCTGAGCCATCTCTTCAGCCCACATCTCTCCATCTTTGAACCCATTATCATGTCAAACTTTGAAATCTATTTCATTTCTTTCTCTCCTGTTTTTCTTTAAGTAAGGCTCTCTGTCCACACTCATTTTACCTAAACCAATGTCTTTAAAGTCTTGTGCCATCAAATCACCAAATATGTACCAGTTGTTGCAACATGAAAAAGTTTTCAAATTCTTTTGAGAAATTTGTTAAACATTTGAATTGTATCTAATTGCTCTTTATCTGTTGCGCACCTCTTATCTTTACCAAAACTGAGTCACAAGGAGATTTTCTAAGTAATTTTTAAAGCTATGGTTTGTAAATTTCTCCCCACGGGAAAATGCCACCTATGATCTTATGATCTATAAGCTTAGGCAGGACCCGAACTGAATGCAAGTTTTGGAGGAAGCTGAACATTAAGCAAACTGTCTTTGTAATGGGGGGGGGGGAGAGCGCTAATGAAGAGTCTCACAACTGTGCGCCTATTTTACAAATCATTTCCTTTAAACCATTTTTATACAATTCTGGACTCTAGGTGATGATTTTTCAGTGGGCGTCTTTGCAGATTAGAAAAACACCAACTCACTTTTTCTAACCAAAAAAAAAAAATTATCTACAGAGAACCTTCTGCCAACATGCTTAATGCGCTGTTTGGAACAAAGAAGCATGAAGCCAGCTTTAAACCCGTGTTCAGAAATGTTGCCGGCCATGTGCTTTCTGTTTTAAAGATGTCGTTGCATTTTGCGCAGCTGCATTCAGTAACAGGCTTTGATAAAATAGCACCTCAATAGCAAAGAAGCCTTATGGACATTCAGAACTTGTTTTCTAAAACTACATTGAAGGATATTTGGTTTAAAACCCTCATTTTCCTGCTTTCCCTGCTTCCCCTTTTCTTATCTTTCCTTGTCTATTTTCTAGGCTTTAACTACTTTTGTGTCTTTTACCCATTGGCTGACACAAAGAAAGATTGTTCTAGAAATGCCACCAAATCTCGAGACTTACTATCCAAAGTAAATAAATTAAAGGTAACAGGAAATTTGATTTGGAAGCTACATTTTCTACTATGCGTCTGATGTTCCTGCTTCCCCAGAAAAATAGGGAAAGTCAAGTTAGCATTGGTCTCTTCTAATGGGGCAGTAGATGGCATCTTAGAGCTTGTTCAGATAAGTGATCTGTTAGATTTGAGGTTTTGCAAAATTCAGTTTTCTAAAGTGTAAAAGAAAGAATTGGAGCTGGAAATAGCCAGTAGACAGGAGTTATCAAAATGAACAAGCATGCTGTTGCCATCAGAAAAAAAGGGAGGGGGGGCAGGACTCACGTACTGGAAGGTGAATCAGTCAGGAAAAGCTTTCATGCCTGAAAACCCGAGTCACATTTGTAGACACTACATGGTGAAAGGCGAGAACAGTCATCGGCAAGTTGCCTTCTGGCTGCCACATGTATGTGGTTGTATATAGCTTTGCACACACACACAAACACACACACACACAAACACAGAATACAAATAAATAAAAATAATATGACAACTCTGTTAAACCTTTTACGAGAGTGTGCATAACAGTGAAAGTTGGAAGACACATCCCCATGACCTTGCCACCTTGCATTTCCCACCAAGTGATCAAAACACTCATCATAGCCACAAATCGACAACTGTCATCAGGAACCTAAGGAAACTGGGGGCGTTTGAATGGCAGCACGCAATACCTGCCCTGCTGCAGACCTGGTGTGGCCGCTGGTGGCATGACCTCTGGAAGTCTTTGTCTTAGCACAAAATGAGCTCCTTATTAAGATACAGTTGTAGGTCACTTTGATCTCCCTTCTGTCTAAATATAAGACAGTAGATTTTTCACCCAGTCGGGCATGCAGGAGTGGAAACAACATCTGGGGAATCTCTCCAGAGGAAGTAACCCAAATGGAGAGAGGCAGCGCAAAAGATAGAGTCATATTTCACTAATGAGTGCACGCTGTCTGTGGACCAGATGGTTTCTGCAACCGCATCAGTGATTGTCACCTCATCCCCTCCAGTCTTCATGTCAGCATCTCACTCTCCAGATGCGCTGCTCAGAAGTCTCCCAGGGGACACTGGGAAGGTCCTCTTCACTCGGGCATGTCACATTCAGATGTCACTGGAGACAAAAGGTGGCAGTGGCTCTCCTATTGGGAGGGAGTCTGGATCCTGCTAGAACAAAAAGTCTCATTGGTGGAGCATTCATGTAGGTGAATGTGGTCTCAAACCTGTGATGGGAAAGAAACATCAAATGCCAAATAAAATACGAAATTGTAAAAGTGACTCGAGAAGTGGTTCATCAGTGATGGAATGGCACCAGAACTGGACAGAAAGAGGTGGCCCCTCCACCTCTGCTTGAACCATCCAAGAGCACCTCAGGGAAGGGTTTCAGGGCAGGGCATTGCTAAGCAGAGGAATGGAGCCATGACCAGTCAATTGGAAGGGTACCAGCTACTGTGAGATTACCAGCAATGGGGGTTGGCCTGATAGCCATCACCCATGCAAACGATAGGACTGAAAACGTTTGATGAAGTGAGTGAGCTAGAATGCAAATAGGTCTTTATTTTTGGAATATTTCAAGAAAGACTTACTTTATTAGATTATGAACACAAACACTGACTATGTCCACATTTAGATGTGCAGGTATGCATGTGTGTGCGTGTGTACACTTCTTGTCTATATGTGATGTGCACACATGTATATGAAGTTATATATATGAAGAGTCCCCCATGCGAATCCTTGTATGCATTTTCCTACTTCCTTTCAACTAACCAATGTGATCTAAGTGTAAATGGATTTCATAGACATATTAAAATATTACCTGTAAAGAAAAACTACAATCCCTATGGTTAAATACTAGTTTAATGGATTCTTTTATTAAAAGTTATATAAGGACTCTCTCTCTCTCTCTCTCTCTCTCTCTCTCTCTCTTTCTCGCTCTCATTTCTTTTTAGACCATTTGTAACGAACAGCCTAGAGCAAGTTTCACACGAGGCACAGGCCCCGCTCTGTCAGCGTTAGTGAAAAAGTCCAGCATGATTCTGTCTCAGTTTCCACGATGCCTTCCAAGCTGCGCAGAGAAAGCTGAGCCTCCAGCTAAGCAAGAACAATGCCTCTATTTCTGACACGTGAATAGGTCTCAGTTCTCAGGGTGCCAATGCTGGATGACGTGGAGCATTCCAAGTAGCAGCTCACAGGGACCCTGTGTGCACGACACAATGGCTGGGCCAGCTGGGCCCTTTAGGTGGACCTTCTCAGGAGGTCATTTTCCTCCTGTTCCCAGGCCAGCCCTGCTCTTAGAGATGCCTTTCGCCATCTCTACCCACCTCCCCCGCCCCCAGCCACAAATTGCAGCTTCTGCTAGGGGACGCTTGCTGAACCAAGTCAGTGGTTCAGAAAAAGTCCTAAGAGCTTCTTGGATTCCCATGCAGACAGAAGGACATGGGGCAGGTGACCTTCTAGAGCATGGAGATTTCTCCTCAACGAGGAGGTAATGCCTTCTGTGTTCATGTAGCATCAGAAACAGAACTGCCGGCTGCTTACTTGGGGTTGGGTCACAATGGGATGGAAAGTATTTGTTCACAAACATTAAATACCTGGTGTTTAATGCGAATTTCTTAGGGTCACGTTACACTAATCAGCACAGCATAACGCTTCTGTCATCATTCATTAAAGTTACAGTTTCCCCAATGGTGGGCAACCTCTCGCTCTTGCTCAGCACTGAAGAGTGTAGCAGAGAACGATCAGCAACTATTCACACAATCCTGCAAAGTCAACCATAAGAGAAGAGAGGGGAAGACACATGGGTCTCATGCCTGTGACAGAGCAGCATGCTCCAGAGGCTTCTACAGGGCCTCTATTTCACTGTGGGCTTTATGTCAGATATGTGGCATCATTGGCATCTGTTGATGCCAGTTGTTTACACAATCCAAGGGGAGGAGGTCAGCTTGCTTCTCTGAGTCATGTGACAATGTCTCTCTCGTTTTGGGGGATTCCTTTAGAGTGGCCAACAGGCTACCCGTGACAGCTGCAGCTCAGTCAGACAGGTGGCCTGCTTCCTGCTGCTCTCTCTGTTGCCCTCCCTTCTGGCTACTAGCCTTGCCCTTGCACCAATGCCCTTCCAGATGAGCCAGCTGTTCTGCCTGACCACCATGTGCTCTCCACCCCAGAGCCCACCAAAACAGAGACAGCTGCTGTTCTTCTCCTGGACACTAAGTCCTGGAAGTGTCAGGTCCTCCGGGGCCTTGCCTCCTTATCCACAGGTTTTTCCAATAGCGGCTTAGCCACTGATACTGAAGGCAAAACCACTGGCAATGAAGGACGCAGGGTCAAGAGTTCTTTACTGTGTATTAGGGAGTCTGGGGAAGAAAACCACCAAGACGCCAGCAATTGAAAAAGGAGGTCAGAAGCCAGAGCCCACAGAGAATCCAACACAGACCAAGCAGACTGTAAACAAGCCAGTTGGCCATGAAAGCCTATTCCTTCTTCTCTCAGCTCCAAAAAAACCCTTTTTCTCGGGGATGTATTGGGACACATCACCTCTAAGAATGCTTGTGCCGGAAACCGACTGTTTTTCTGAAGCAGTAATCCCTCTCGTTCATTCAGACAACACCATACATCCATTGCACATAGCTCAAGTCTACAAAGACTGGGGGACGTTTATACATTCTCATGTATAAATGAAGGTCTGTGTGTACTAATAATTAGCCTTCCTGATGTGTGCTTTTGGATGGTGGGGGCGGGTAGAATCAGCCAACATTCGTATCCAATCACTACAAAGACTATTTCTGCCTTGTAGAAACTCCAGTTCCATCTTACTTATCCGTCTTGGCATTCTGCTGATTTAGCCTAATTTTATAATGACTATTTCATTGATGAAGTGATTTCTCTGAATTACCTATGAAAATTGAAACACACTTGAGTTTATTTTTCTTAGACCATGAGTTCTTAGCCTATTAACTAACAATATCCAAACCCTGGTTATTGTTCAACTTCTCACAAAGCCCCTCTGTCTTGATTCATTTATGGCCTGTATTTCATGCTACTATTTGGGTATCTGAAGATTTTTATTTAATTTTTTATGAAAATCTGATCTTCTGGTCTATAACATTTTCTTCCATTTGTTTCAAAATGACTTTACTACATCAACATTCAAATTTGGTTCTTTTCTAATCAAGGGAGGTTGTCCACATTCAACTATGTTAATGACTACAACTATGCTTGCCAAGCATTTAATGCCACTTGATTAATTAATGCAATCCTGTCTGCCCTATTTACGGTCATAGCAGTTTAAGTGTTGATAGGGTTAGGCTAGCTAGTAGGGTTTGTGGACAGGTGCATATCTCGTAAAGAGAACATGCCCCTGAGATGTTCACCAATGTCAATACTCAAGTAAACTGTTCTCACTCATTTCTTGATATGTCTTGAGCAACCATGCATACATTCAAACTTTCTCTTTGTAGTGCCGTTAGCCTCTTGCTGTGACAATTATCATTCTAGAGAGTTCAGGGCACTGAATCCTTGTGGTGTTTGTAGTAAGCATGTGCCTTATCTGAAGTGATCGGCTTCTTGGCTTAAGACACTTCCTAATTGTCCTTAATCAAGGTACCCTAGGTACAGAGACTTAGAAAGCTGCTCTTCACTGTTCCTATCAGACTCAGACGGCTCTCACAGATGGATACATGCTGTACTTTTTGGAACTTTTTTTTTGTAGTCTATAATGGTCAAACTCCAACTCTTAGACTTGAGTCCTTCCAAGAGTCTAACTTGTGTCATCTCTGGGTGTGGCCCAGGTATGATATTTCTGTCATGAACTTTTTTGCTGTTTCATTCTGAGTCTCCTCAGTCTGTCACAGGATTGGTTGCTTCTCTCCAGATTCCAACTTCATCCCTCTTCCTTAATTGTCTAAAACAGACCTACATTCAAGTAACTTTAGTCACTTCTTTGATGACATTAGCTGGCTTTCTCTTTGTCTCTGGCTCAATAAACACTCATAAAATGACCAACTTGAAGAGTCTCTGAAGTTACGGCTCATTGATAATATACCACAACCCAAGAACCTACGCTGAACCCCAAATCTGCATCTCCACCAGGCTCTCCGTCATTTCAGCCATGAGTTTTCACAAACACTACATTGACATACACGTGTGTGTGTGTGTGTGAAAACATAAAAACAAAGAAATGTGATTAGCATTTCTCTCTCTCTCTCTCTCTCTTTTTCCCTCCCTTGCTGGCTTCAGGCCTCAGATCTTGCATTCTGCTTAAGAACATTAGTTGAATCATCAAGGAAGGGTCAGGCCACTAAGAGATGTCTACAGTCATATTGAGATCAGAAATGACTCTCCGGTGCTGATGCTGCTCCTCATCCTGACCTCAGGCATTGTCTCTTCCTGAGGTTAATCTAATGGTTTCAATGTCAGCAAATAGCCATTATGTAGCCATTAATTTGTTTATTAGCAAGTATGACCTAAGAGCCACCTAAGGGCCAGTTACTCTAATTTAATGGAGAGATGGAATGACTCAAAACATCAACTGTGATGCATGGAACTGTCTTTGTAGTGACAGGATGCAAGGGGTCACAACAAGCTGATTCACAAAGACGGACCAAGGAGGCTTATTTGGCAATTGTACATTGCCTGAAGCTTGAAGACCGAGAAGTGAGTCCTCATGAGTAAAAGCTGAGAGGAGATTTGAGGCATCTGAAAAGAATTGGGCCCCACTTAGGAGTGAGAAAGAGGCAGAACAGACAAGAAGAGTGAGGGCAGAGACAGAAGATAAAGAGAAGACAGTGAAGGGACAGAGTATTATAGCTGCCACTCTGCGCGTGGCTCCTCACTCCAGCCTTGCTGTGGTCTGGGCCCCAGACAGAGCTTATCAAAGCCTGCCCCTGAGATGATCCTCTCAAACACTCTGGAGGACCATCAGGCCTACTGCCTCTAGCTCACAGACTATTCCATCTCTTCAAGGACAAGGAAGAAAAGAGACAAAGTGACATCAAGGCATCTCCCCAGCCACAAAGTAGCAGACCAAAGAACTGACTTAAAAGACTTGACAAAGCAGAAATCTAAATGGGCATCCAGCGGAATTCCGGGGCATTGGCAATGAACAAGATTCCAGCAAGGAAGTGCTAGAAGGATCTAGATACACGTGAAAGAGCAGAGCTCTGAAAGCTGCCTCTACCAGTGCCACTCACTGCCCACCTACCTGGAGAGACACTGCCATCCCCAGTGCCAGCAGCTCCGGCGAGGCCTTCTTCATGGGAGCTGAGCTGAGTGAGTCCCCGGGGCTTTGCAACACTAGATCTAGCTTAGAACAAACCAATAGGACCCCTTTAGTTCGTATATCAGACTCTTCTGTTCCCATGTCCTCCTTTCCAGCCACTCCAGCTGCTACCACCTGCCTTTCCCCTTAAGTTCTACTAGAGGCCAGGTTTTGCTTGTTTGTTTTGTTGTCATGAAATCACATAGCATTTGTTGTTCTGTGCCTGGGGTATTTGACTTGGCATGGTTCCTATGTCCGTGAGAGTGCATTTCAGAATCACTCGAGGAATAGCTCTTCAAAATTCTCACCACAAAAATAAAGGTCCTGAGATCATGAGTTTTGACTGCTTGATAGAATCTCTCAGTAACATAAGCATGGAACAAAATGTCACGTTGAACCTATAAACATCCACAATAATTTCTCTGCTAAAAACAAAGGTAAAACAGAGAGAGTATGAGAAAGAAAGATGCCAAATGTTGAGACTATGAAGTTGCTTAGAAAGATGGCTTGCCCTCGGGAAGAGTTTGTGCAATGTCTCTGCTCAGATAGTTCAGCAGCAGAGGAGACACTGAGGGAGGGGGAGAGCTGGGGAAGCAGAGAAACTGTTGAGCACATTCTTGTGCGGTATAAAGATTTTCCCCAAAACACCGAGTCCCTAAGACGTCTCTAGACATGGGTTCCTCGTTGATAGCCAGTGTGAAAGAGAACTAGCTTCAAACCATGGCCTTCAGGGACTGACTCCGAGGCTATTCTTCCATCTTCCTGGGGCCTCCAGTACTCCCTCATATTTGCCCAGGGCTGAACGTCCAGGAGGGGCCCAGACGGACCTCTTTCCACAGATCTCACCATAGCCTAAGATGTTCTCCTCCCCTAACCAAATATGTGAAAGGCACACCTCCCCTAAGGTGTGGATCATATGTTTCTGCTGCCTTCTGCCACTCACTAAATTCTATTTCCAGTGTGGACACCTCTTCAGCTGATTCTCACATGTTCTGGCAATTGTGACCCCAGAGCTGCCTGTTCTGGCTCTGAGGGCTCCTAGAGCCTACCTTTGCTACAAAGTCACTCCTGTGTGACCCACAGAGCACCCATCACTCAAATAGGGAAACCTCTCCTTTGTGATTTGGGATATTTCTCTCTGACAAGTTTTTTTTTTTTTTTTTTTTTTGTACTAGATTGAAGCTCTTGTCACCAGGACACTTGCCACTCTTCTTTCTCCTCTCCTCGTTCTCCGTTGACACCTTCCACAAATTTTCCTGAAATCTCTCTTGTCTCCTCCTTGCTCTGATCTTGGCTTCATCCCACCTGTCTCCAAGCTCACTCCTGATCTCCTTCCTGCCTGCCTGCAGTGTCTCAGTGCAAAGTGTTTTGCCTCAGCACAGCTCAATGGCCAAAGACGGCACACTAAATTTCTGGTTCTCTCAGATTATAGCAACTTCTGCCATTTCACAGGCAAATGATCTCAAATCCTCTTACCTCTAAGATTTCTCTGTTCCTCATTCCCCAAAACTTCTTATTCTTAAGACTCCTTTGCTCATTGCTCTCAAAAAGTCTCTTAAGATCATTGACTAAACTTTCTGTTTAAAGTTACTCAGCTCTCTGCGATGATGCAGATGCTGACAGTGATCCCAAGCTATGACCAACAATCTTGCAGCATGTTGCAGACCCTAGCCAGTTCCTCCCATTAAGGCTGCAGCTGCAGGCCAGCCCATCCCATTTGTCAAAAACAGGCCTTTATTTCCTTAGAGCCTTTAGGTCTTCTACTATGAAAGGCAAACCTACAGATAGATCTACCTTGCTGACAGACTTCATGCTGAGGAAGAAAAGCTGACAAAACAGGTTCCAATGTAAAGACAAACTCAGGCTACCATGTTGCTACCACCATCTAAACGTGTACCATTTACACTTTTAGTTTAAAGAACTTGCATTTCAGCGAAGGTAGCCCTCAGTAATCAACCACCTATCTCATGACAAATGATTGGCTGTTTCCGGATGAAAGGAAACGCTTGACATTTATTTAAGTTGTAAGGCTTGAGGAACTGATTTAAGGTATATAAAAAGAAAATGTCACTTACAGATAATACATAATGTTGAGAGTTCAAAGTTCACTTAATGGAGCTCGGATATGTTATTCTAGCTTTGGTAAAACTCTGGATACTAAACTAAGCCTTTTAAATATTACCATTAGTCATAGGCTCAAAATTATAAATTTCCTTTGGGTGTTTTTAAAATATACGCTTAAAAGTGCCTCTCTTCTTGCTAAAACATACCTTTGTCCCTGTATTTTCTTCCTTGCAAAGAAATTTCTGTCTTACTACAGGTAAGTTCATGTTTCTGTGTGCTGATAACTCCCCCGGCTTTGTTTTACAGTAGCTCAAAGGCAAGAGTATTCTCTTCTAAGCTGCTGTGAGATGCTTGTTCACTGTTTTCTCTACACTGAGAAGTTCAATGTGTATTACAGACAATGATTACGCAAATATCCCTCAAACTTTTATCTCTTTCTGTAAACTTAAAAAAAAAAATCATGTAAGCTCCAGGTAATGACTTGGCTCCATCTGTCACAGATCAAATGGACTCTGGAATCCCTTACCTGCTAAATCCTCCTGTCAGTAAATGGCTTAAGCTTTCTGCCTTCTGCCTACCCCCTGAGCATGGACTCTTTCCTTTCCCTGGTCTTGGGACTCCTTTCCACATCACCCCACCCCCACCCCACAGGACTTGACAGGCCTGGAAGTTCTAAGGGTATACCTAAGGTAAAGACTTTCCCCTCTGCTCCTTGTCTATATCTATCCCACCAGATCTGCACTCAATGGACAAATACTGTCCACCAATCAGCTGCAGCCTACCAACTCTTCAAAAGTGGCCTGCATTTCACTAGCCCAAGGTGGTCCTGCAGACCCAGATATTTTCAGCCAGAACCTAAAACCCCTCCCCCTCCCCACCTCTGACTCACATTCCAAGCCTTCCTAGACTACAGTGACAACCCTCCCTAGGTCTGAAGCAGCTACAGAGGAAATTGTGTCAACCCTGATCATCAACAAAAGGCTAGAATGTTAGGTTTCAGAGTGTCCAATAACCAGAAGTGAGCCCAGCCTGAACTATAGGAAGGCTTAAGGCAGTTAGATAAAAGCCAGCACTCCTCAGTAAGTTGTGAAACTAGTACCCATCTGCCGAAAGGAGTCATTTCCCTTACTTCTTACAGAAGGGGCATATGCTACCTGTGGTGCTTATTAGCATATAAAGTTCATGCTGGCTTCCAGGCTCCCTTCTTATCACAAGTACCTACTACACATTTCAAAGTACACTCTAGAATTCTCACCCTTTTTACCTCCTCCTCTACTATCTTAAACTTCCCAAGCTCATGAACTTCTTTCCCCCAACTCTCTGTCTCTGTCTCTCTCTGTCTCTGTCTCTCTCTGTCTCTGTCTCTCTCTGTCTCTGTCTCTCTCTCTCTCTCTGTGTGTGTGTGTGTGTGTGTGTGTGTGCTGTTCTGTCTCCACATCATCACAGTCAATTAGAGTGGTTGCCAGGTATAGTCATCTCAAACCAATGAAGGAACAGGAAGAAGTAAATAGAAGAATACGAACCCAATCTCCAGCCCACATTGAGTTCTGCTGGCTAGCAAGACCCCGACCTTGGAACACTGAGGAATCATGACCAACAGAGTCATTATGCCCCTGTCGGATGTTTTTGTGCTGATTTCTGTGAGTTCTGAGCAGTGCACATGCTGGAGGAGACCCAGCATCCTTGCTGCACAGTAGACTGACTATTGAGGTTACTTATTTTGGTACCAGCCCATTGAGTTTCTCAGCCAAGAAGGAAATCATTTGCTGTCCCAAGCGACCAAGAAAATCTTAAAAACCACAGACACACAGACAGACGTGCAATTACTTAAAATCTGCCAGCCCAGTACATGTTTCCTTGGGAATCAGCATGACCTACCACCTTTAGTTCTTAATTGCTGAGACAAACTGTATCCACAGACACCCAGCTGGATCGCATCTCTTTCGTGAGGAGTGTTAAGAATGAAAGATGGGCACACTTGCTATGTACCCAAGGGCAAGATGGACTCTTACAAGTTTACAGCAGGCCGCAGGCACGGAGGGTCCATGAGGACACGTTCTTTCCATCTGTTTCCATCTGTTCTACCCTTGTGGTCATACAACTTTAGTCTGAACAAACCTGCAATCACTTATGATTCAAGTCCTAAAGAAAACTTTTCATTGAAAAAAAAAAGAAGAAGAAGAAAATAGGACTTTGAAAATTGAAGTTAAATTAATGCAAATAAATAGAAAAGAGTCATCAGCTGCCTTCCTACATTGGACATTTGGTGACACAGCTGGCTTTTCCGTGCTGTGAACACAGGGCTTCGCAGTGAGGCGTATGTGTTTCATGGAGGCACTGAGAGCTCATGGTTCTGAGTCATTCAGAACACCTCTGTAAGTCAGCAAGGCACAGCGCAAACACAGGGACAACCACACAAGGTGTTTCTATCTCAGGCATGTATGCTTCTCTCTGCGAGTTCTGGCTATTCACTTATCACAGGGAAATGCATTGTCTACTGGTGGAACTCTGATGTGTGGCTCTTGAACCAGAAAAGCCTTGACACCATCCATCACTAAAGTGCCACTCTGGTGGCTGCCCTGATATGGAGGTGAACGGAAGGAGGGTGGCCCAAAGGACACATGGTAGGACCGCTTGAAGGCTAATGAGAGGTCACAACTGCATTTGAAGGGATAATTGGTTAACCACTGTTCAGCACATGAACTCTGATGATATAATAATGATAACAACAATGATATAATAATAATGATTAAGAGGCTGGTCTATTAGCAGGACCACCACCATGTGAACATTCACATGGATGGATTACGAGGAATGTTGACAGGAGTTGGGGTGCACCTAGACCGCTGTAGTGACATGAACTCCTCTGGAGAAGCCACTTAAATTCTAGCGCTCTCATTTAATATTTTATTCTCACTTATAAAGTAATAATTTTAGATTTTATCTATAGATTGTCGATGGAAAAGTTAGTATTTCCAGGTATGTCCAACGTATAGCCCATGGACCACAAGTACCCCAGGAGAAGAAGGTAGCCCAACAGAAAATAATAAATTCTATTAAAACTTTATGAGAATTTTGTGATTGTTATTATTATTTAACTCAGTTAAACAGTTCTATATTTAACCTTTGCATTGACAACATTATGTAACAACCAAAAAAATTGGTACAGATTGATAGACAAAGAACTCCTTGGAGGGTTGGAGAGATGGCTCAGAAGTTAAGAGTATTGCCCGTTCTTCCAAAGGTCCTGAGTTCAATTACCAGCAACCACATGGTGGCTCACAACCATCTGTATTGAGGTCTGGTGCCCTCTTCTGGCCTGCAGGCATACACACAGACAGAATATTGTATACATAATAAATAAATAAATATTAAAAAAGAACTCCTTGGAAAATTATGAATATAATTCAGCATTTTTTCCCAGGGTTAAGGCCAATATACATATTGAAAACCCTTGTGTGTGTGTGTGTGTGAGAGAGAGAGAGAGCACGTGTGTAAGTGTATGTGTGAATGTTTTTATATGTATTTATATTATGTGTATGTTTATGTGTGTATGTGCACATGCATGTATATCTTGTTCAACAATTCAAGTGGTTATTGCCATGTCACAGATAAGGACAACCATAGAAAAAAGACTAATTTCCTCAGCAAAGTGCCTAACATCCAGAGACCCATGTAGCCGCCACAAGCAATTTAACAAAATTCCTTTAGCCCCATCTCAATCCTTCATGGTTTCTGTGTAGAATCTGCGTGTCCCCTGATCAGGGCTCTCCTGCACCTGTTCATCCACACGTGAACTGTGGCACATGGTGCACGCACAGCAGCCACCGTCTGAACTGGCCCTGGAAACTTACCCCAGGTCATGTAACATCTCCCCTGTGAGGCAGTGACACACCTTGGATGCTGACCTAACCTCAGAAAGTGGAGTCTCTATGGTTGGGTGGATCTCTCAGAGGCTCTGTCAGGGCTGTGTAGGAGAGCAATGGTCTTTAGGGAATATCCATCTCCAGCAAGGCTCAAGGGAGTAGAAAGCTCCATAGGTACTTCAGGTGCAGAGACAGCTGGTGGCAGACTAACCTTGCCCACCACAAGTGGGGGGTGGCTAGATGTGTCCCCAGCTCAGGGCTTTTGACATGTGGAACGGCCTACAGCCACCGCTTTCTGTTTGACACTATGTTTGTACCACATTGTCCTGTAGCACACAGAACCCCTGCCATGTGATAGCTGGCATACACAGTTCCTCTAATTGTAGGATCAGGTATTTCCTGACTTACAAAATTTACCCTTAAGTACATTTTACTTGTGCGTGCCAAGCAAACTCCATTATATTCATTAATCTAATGATTATTTCACGCTGAAGCATAAGATGACAGAATATGGGCAAGACATGACTTCTGTTTCAAACAGGAACACTTCATTATTGAATTGCGAATTAAAATTTTCTGTCATCAACAGAGTGGGAGTATTCTGTGTGTGTGTGTGTGTGTGTGTGTGTGTGAACATCCAGATGCTGCACACGGACTATGGGGCTTTAAACCTCTAGACAAGGTGACTTTTCATATGTTTTTGAGATTAGCCTTTACCTAAAAATAAAGATTAGAACAGAAAGGTGCACATGCAACAATTCATTCATTTTCCCTATTTCTCTGTGCTTTAGTGGGAGGTGCAAGGATCTCAAGAGCACCTTTCTTCTAGGGAAAAATATCTGCTCTTTTGCAGTTCATGTCCCCGGGAAGTCATGTAACAGAGGAAGATTGTCAAAATGGTAAAGACCACCAGATGGCAGTTCTCACACAAGCCCTGGTGAGCAGGTAGGTAAATGGCCCAGGAACAATGCCCTTGCTTTGCATTTATGTACTCTTTCAGGAAAAAGCAAAACAAACTAACAAGAACAAAAACATTATCATTGCAGAGGCTGTTTTGGGTGACATTCAGGTTAGGGTTCATACTGTGTTATTTGAGGGGTTCAAGTTCGAGAGACATGGTGAATTTTTTTTTTTTTTTCTGTAAGGTAGTCTAGAAAGAGAACCACAGAACCAAGTCCAGTCCTTGCGTTCCCGGAGTCACAAACCCTCACGTCTGCCAGCTCCTCCTGGCCTTTTCTGAGACACATGCATGCTGGAGAGCTCACACCGCCTGACTTCACTTCCCTCTCTACTGTACTGGCTGATTCTGTAGGCTTCTTTCTTGTCTTTTGCATGACACAATTACCAGTGTGAGAAAGATTATCTTAAATCTCAAGTCTGGTTGACACTATTCACAAACATCTGTATCTTTTTTTAATTGCTTTATAAATAATATCATTCAAAATTTCCACTTCCTCCCCTCCTCCCACTCTCCCACTCCTCCTTTCCCGTCCCCCTCCAGTCCTAAGAGAGGGCAGGGTACCCTGCTCTGTGGGAAGTCCAAGGCCCTCCCACCTCCATCCAGGCCTAGGTAGGTATGCATCCAAATAGACTAGGATCCCAAAAAGCCAGTACACGCAGTAGAGACAAATCCCAGTGCCATTATCATTGGCTTCTCAGTCAGCCCCCATTGTCAGCCACATTCAGAGAGTCCAGTCTGATCACACACTCATTCAGTCCCAGTCCAGCTGGCCTTGGTGAGCTCCCATTAGATCAGGCACACTGTCTCAGTGGGTGGACCAACCCCTCACGGTCCTGACTACCTTGCTCATCTTCTCCCTCCTTCTGCTCTTAAACTGAACCTTGGGAGCTCAGTACAGTGCTCTGATGTGGGTCTCTGTCTCTATCTCCATCCATCGCCAGATGAAGGTTTATATTCGTATTTTTGGGTCTGGATTATCTCACTCAGGATAATGTTTTCTATTTCTATCCATTTGCATGCAAAACTGAAGATGTCATTGTTTTTTTGCTGCTGAGTAGTACTCTAATGTGTAGATGTGCCACACTTTCTTCATCCATATCTTCTAGCCACCTCAGAGATAAAGCTTCAAGGTCATCATCTCCTACAGCCCACCCTGACTGCAACCTCCAATTCCTGTCACACCTCCTCACTCTTCAGGGCCTCTCTTCTGATCTTCCTTGTACTTACCCAGAACTCCATTCTTCAGTGCCAGCCAGTAGCTATACCTGATGTCTTGAAGGCTTTCCTTTAGCCATGTTCCCAGCTCTTAGCCCTGCTCCCAGCCATTAGCCCTGATACCAGCTCTTAGCCCTGCTCCCAGCCCTTAGCCCTGCTCCCAGCCATTAGCCCTGCTCCCAGCCCTTAGCCCTGCTTCCAGGATTAACAGTTCTCCCAGTCACTTCTTCAAGCTCTTGAAGCTGCTTTTTAAAGGAAGTCCTTTTCTTGATGTCTGATGGTAAGATAGTCCACTCCCTCAGGCTATGCCAACATCATGCCTGCCATCATTGTCCCCGTGACATTGATCACATGTTCTTTACATGTGTATGTACCTATTCCCTGTGAGCTTCTTCCTTCTCAGACACAAATTTCCCAAGAACAAGGAAGATGTCTTTTTGCTTTGTAGTCTGTGGATGGTACCTGCCACGCTGCAGTCAAAGTCTGGTCAGAGAAGTCTTCACCTTACAATATAAAATGTTTTCAAAGCCTGATGTCTGTATTCCCCATGCCAGTCTTAGATCATGCAATTATCTTTTGCTGTTCAGGGTTTCATTCACTAGAACATTGTGTGTTTTTTCTCTGTCCTTGTCTGCAGATAAAGGCTCCATTGCACTGCTGGATTGTAAACTTCAGAAAAGTGAAGACTTCTCTTTGTGAAACTCAATTCAGCTTCCAGAACTGTGGGGAGTGTTTTCCTGGAGGCTTTAAGTTATTTTATTTATCATAGTGTGTGTGTATTTACGCAGTATGTCTGTATATGAGGAAAACACATTTGCCATGGAAAACATATGGGGGACAACTCACTCCTTTTACCGTGGAATCCAGGGATCAAATTCTCCTCTTTCATCCACAAAGCCATCCCACCAATCCAACACTGAGTATTTTAGGATACTTTCAATTAGGATTTAGGGCATCAGGGCTAGAGAGATGGACCAGTGGTTAAGAGCACACATTCCTCTTGCAAAGGACTGGGATTCAGTTCCTAGCACTTACATGGTATATAACACTAGTTTCAGGGAATCTGTTGCCCTCTTCTGGCTTCTCTATTTACTGCATACACATGGTGCCATGTGTGCACAGACACACACAGCAGGCAGAACATCAGTACACATAAAAATTAAAAATAATAAATACAACTTTAAATAGGATCAAGAGCATGTATCTAATTGTAATATATGTGTTAGATACAATACCAGGAATGTGTCTTTAATAACGTATGCAGTCCTTAATAGTACAAAATGGGAGTTAGCTCCATAGTAAAACACTCACTGCTCAAACAGAAAGAAGAACCCCAGGAAACACAGGTCAGTGTACAGGATGGGATATGAAATAGACACACATCTTGCATGTGTGATCTAAGACTTCAGATTCTGACAAAATGACTATTTTGTTTATAAAATATATCCTAAAAAGTATACATTTTAAATTATGCTCAAAGTGAGTAAAAGAGCTAGTGTGTCCATATATGTGAATTGTTTGAACACTTGCTCAATCAGGCTGGATGATGAAACACAGACATAAAATAAGCCCTTAATAGTCAATGTAGTTATATCTAAACAAATTTTGAAATCTTTCCATCTGTTTTTGCAAAAATGCTCATAATTTTTTTCTTAAATATTATGAATTATTAATGGAAAATTCAGAGGCTTCTCTAAGACTTTATAAACATTGGAATGAAGTAAATTTAAAAGCTACTAGAATATAGCATACACTTTAACTGTTTTCACTTAATCTTACTTCTCATACTTGAGCAGTTAGTTTTTTCCCCCCAAAACTTTGCATCAGTAATAGTAATAACAGGGTCTATAATGGTATGATTTCAAGCTAGGAACAAATTTACTATCATATTCTATAATTTCTCAAACCTTCTATTTTCTAGTTAGAAAATGTAAGCTTAGCTCTAGTCTTTCCAATACAGTCACAGCTTTCGGCCTTCATCAGACATCACGGAGCAGCTGTGGTCTAACCTGTCAGTCGAGTTGACCCTCAGTTGGGTGTATTAGCCATGAGGATTTGTCTTATTCTCAAAAGAGCGCCATGACAGACACGAATATGTGTGAATGGCGCCCCACGCAGGGCAACTGTGAGCTGAGATTGAATCGGAGGCCTGTATTCATCTGCTGAGATGCCTCTACAGTGTCAAAAGGAAACGTAGGTAAAAGGCTTGAAGCTCAGGACCCCAGGTGCGGCCACAAACCAGATCTTGATAAACCAAGTCCCAATTCAGGCCACTTTTTTTTTTTTTTTTTTTTTTTTTTTTATCAGAGAGAAGTAGGTTTTCACTATGCTTTAAAAAATTTCAGGACACTAATGGCAGGTGTGAAGACCCAAAGTCACTGAGTGAAATCTTCCATTCTAATGGAAAAATGAAATGGAACGTCTATGTCTTTGATCAAGTCCCTGTAGACACAATAGTATGTGTATTGTCGTATTGCTTCGATATAGAAAGAGAAGCCCCTCCAAACAACGAGACTCGCTCTTTCCCAACCTGCAGACCTTTCAGTGACAAACCAGGTGACCAAGTGTGGGCAAAACTCTCCGGGATAATTCCCACAAAGCTCTACCTAAAGCTCTACCTGCCTTTCCAGTAATAACAACAGAGAAAGTGCTTGGTTCCAGAAACCCTAGGGTCATCAAAGAAGATACATGGGAGTTACGGTGTAAATGAATGGCAGACAGAAATTATTATAGGATATTCAGCTTTAATAAGGAAAAGACTTACAGAACCGAGGTTCCTGCGGAGAACAGGAAAGCAGAGGGGAAGGCAGGGAGCACAGCAGCAACATTTATTAGTAAAAAATAACCTTAGGGGACCCCGCCCTTCAAGCAAGGTGATTGGCTGGTCTTCCCCTACAACCAAATCTGTGTTTGCAGGTGAGTTATGCAAACCCAGCCAAAGAGAGTGGCTGCCAGTCATGGGTCACAGACAAAGGAATCAGCCACTCCCTCAGACCAATGGAATGATTCCTGCCTATGTAAGAATAGCCAACACCAAGCACCTGTATTCTCCCAGTCCCTGAGAAACCAGATTAAGTTCCTTCTTCTTTTCCCTACTCTTCCCCCCTATCTCTCTTGACTTTTTATATGATTTCCTTCTTTGTGTTCGTTCCTATCCCCTATTTTCCCCTTCACGTGCCCCGTTTCTTTCCTCCTCTTTCTCAACTTCTCTTTGTTGTTTTCCTCTCTCTTTCCCCTTTCTGCGCTTATTCCGCTCACCTCCCTGCCTCTCACTAATTTACACAAAATTTGTCTTTTAAGGCCTCCTCTCCTCTATCCCTCTCTTTCTCCTCTTTTTTCTTTTTCCCTCCCCTTTTCCTTCAAATTCCTCTCTCTTAAACTCTCTTCATGCTTCTTAGATGGCCTTAAATCCCAAAGCTACCCACAAATGACCTTAGGACAAATTCTGCCCACAAGCTATCAAAGGATGTGGAACAGGAACGTCTCCTCCAAGGAAACCAAACTTCTGAAGGTCTCTTTGATACGTGTCAGTTTAATCTTCAATTTCTTTCTTTAATTTCAGAATCCTGTCACATAGAAACATGTAAACTCTGAATGTTGTATGTTTCACTTAGCTAGGCGGCGGTGGCACACTCCTTTAGTCCTAACACTCTTGAGGCAAAGGCAGGCAAATCTCTGTGAGTTCAAAGCCAGCCTGGTCTACAGAGTGAGTGCCAGGACAGGTTCCAAAGCTACACGGAGAAACCGTGTCTCAAAAAACAAACAAACAAGCATAATTTACTTGGCTCTCTATATAAAATAGCAGCATGAGTCTATGATTCTAATTAAAGTTTCTTGAGTGGAGGAGGGAGTTTAATCACTAAATCTCACTCTATTATCTGGGAATTTCTCAACACTGAAGGAGATAATATCTAAGAATGAGTTTCAGGTTCACAATCTGTCTGGAGATGAGGATAAGAAGAGCATCTCTAGTCGACTATTATGGGTCAGAAGAAGCCTATCCTGACCAATGTAATGAGCTGATAGACCAAGCCCACTGCTACCAAGAAAGCAGCCTACCTTAATAATTACATCAGGAAACAGTCTCATCTTAGCCACTACCATCAGGTCAAAGGCTTCAATTTGTCTGGGGCTAGAAGGAAAGCCAGTTACCTTTCCTATATCCTTTCTCTCCTCATTTTGTTAGAGGGCAAATTCTTGGACAAGGGCTATGGAGAAACAGGATATTGAAGTCCACCAGGATCCTTTGTTCCGCAAAGTTTTCTGTAGTAACACATATAATTTTGTTATTCATAAGACGAGGAAGAGACAGGAAGAGCAGAGAAGTGATGTGATGCCTAGATGCACCTGCAGATCAAAATTGTGTGGCTCTGTCTCCCTAGGTTTATTAAAGCTCATTGTTCTGTGCTCTGACACCAAACTGCACAGTTGGAAAATGAAATCAGCTAATCTACATCTCAGCCCCGAGAACAATGGCATGCATTTTAACAGAAGTAGCAACATTCATATGGAAAGCATAGACTCTAGCTCCCCGTTTCCCCCCTTTCTCTTTGTAGTTAACACTTCTAATGATAAACTTAGCTCATGTGCAGAAGAGCAGACAGCTCTCTGTGGTTCACATTTTTTCTGGGATCTATAAAGTCCCCACTTTTGCATCCTGCCTATATAGCCTAAGTTGCTACTGCTGGTGTTTCTTGGAAACTATATTCTTTACTCAAATGCATATTTAGTCCCTAAATGTACAAATTGAAGCTCACTCCCCAATACAGTGGTATTAGGAGGTAGAGAGAGGTCATTTGAACATGAGGCATCCACCATCACAAATATGATCAATATCCATACAGAGAGGCCAAGAGAGTTGGGTGCCCCTTTCATCATGCAAAGACACATCGAGACCAGATGAACTAAAAAGGCAGCCACACTAGATAACTATAGAGGCTGGGTGGTGGTGGTGCACACCTTAAATCCCAGTACTAGAGAGGAATATAAAACGGGAGGAGACAGTCTCATTTTGAGATTTCTGGAGGCAGGATCGCCATTTGAGTTTGTGGTAGAGGTAAGAGTCAGTGCCTGACTGCTTTGCTTTTCTGATCTTCAGGTTGAGGCCCAATATCTGTCTCTGGGCTTTTATTACTCATGCTACAATATGTTCATGTCCTTTTCTGGGCAACAAAGGTGGCAACCTACTATTGTTCATCAAGTCAGTGAAATTCACTGGGAAGAGTGGAATTCCGGCAAGCCTTCTCAGAAGTGCTGTTCAAGGGGTTCCATGATGGCCTGGCCGCTTTACACCTGGGTGATAATTGTTCTGACCACTAAGATCTTGAACAACTGAAGCCTTAAGGAAGCTGGACTTTCATTGTAAGAGAAGCCCCTAACTCCTGGCCATTTCCCACCAAATCAACAACATCTAGCATCATCCACCTCTCCTTTCCTCTGTCCTAAGTGTGCACTTGTAAACACACTGGCATTGCTCAGATAACACCCTTAAGAGAGATGAGAGGAGTAAAGCCCGGAGTCAGAACCTGGAAGCTGCTCAACTGAGGGTCTGCAGAGAAGTCCCTGCCTCCATGCCTCCCTGTTGTGTTTTCAGGGTAGAAAACTGCTACTTAATCTGAGGAGAGCAGGTGCTGGTCACATCCAGCAAGTCTCAACAAGCCCCACTTGTGAACTTCCATGGTAAATCTTCTGATATAGTCCAAATTTTTCAAAGACTAAAAATGCAAAGAGTCTAACTTAAGACCATTTTTCTTTATGCTCTTTGTACTTTCTCATAATGAAAATGAAATATGAGATACATATATACATATACATTATATTTACATACATACTCATGGTCTATTTTTAGTATCTGTGCTTATTTCTGTCATACAGAATGATACATTCTTCAAGCTTGTGGTAATATAAAAAATTATGCATACTGAGTTCTGGCAACTATGGTTTCTAGACACTCTTTCTGCCTGTTTATTTTTCTTGAGGCAGTAAGCTGGTAGGAGTAGGAATAGATGTATGTTTATCACTATTGTCACCCACCCTTTTGATCCATCCACCCCTGGGATCCATAGCTCACACCACAGCCCACATCTGGTCTAATTAAGTCCTGCTTCTGAACTGGCTATTTCAATATAATTGAGGACTTTCTACTGCATTCAGAGTTCAATACTTTGTATGTGAGGGAAAGACCCTGGATAATTTCATCTTAGTCAGTTCCCAATGCCTTTAACTAACTTGGAACAGGTTCTTGTACCCTCCTGTTTTTGTTACTTGTCATCCTTAGATACCAGTTCTTCAGGAAAATTCTCCTCTCATTACCAGTTACCAGTCACATCATGTCCAAAATGTATTTCTATATTTTGGTCTCCATCTTCAAGTGCGCTGCATGCACTTTTGATTTATCTATAGTATATTCTCCCCATCAGCGTGAGCTCCCTGGCTTGCTACAGTGCACATGGGCTCTGTCCAATATGCAATGTATAGCAGAATCTCAATAAAAGCTCTAGAACATGTCTGTGGAGGCCTAAGTGTGTAGAGAAGAAATCATTCAATGCTCAAACTCTTTTTAAAAAATGGTGGCCTTACTCTCATCCAGGTGAAAAATGGAGTTTAAAAATATTTAATGAAAAGCAAAGACAGAGCAGGAACAAAATAGAGAGGCCATCCATCAAGAGCTGCTCCATGGTGTATCACCAATTGACAAGATACCACTTAAGTTGTCAAAGAATTTCAATGCCAAATAGGTTTATGAAGCAAATGAGACAAATTAATTTGCCCCTTATTTTTACACCTTCTGCCTATCTCAACTGAAAAGATAAATTAACTCGTATAACCAGTCATAATTTTTTTCATCACTGTGAATTCTTAGAACTCACTAAGAATCATATAGGTCTTTATTAGCGTAAGACTCCAAAATTAGACAACTGTCTCCAAATGGTAGATTAAAAATACACATTAACATGACAGAATTGTGATTTTTTAAGGAAATTAGAAAAGAAAAAAATTTCAGCCTTCAGAAATGCCATCATATAGGAATTCTTTGGGGTAAAGGGCAGAAATTCATAATACATAATTGGGAATGATTAGTAAACATTAAATCGCAGCCTCCCTAGTAATCAGAGAGCTATAAATTAGACAAAGAAAGAGCCCTCTCCACAACTTAACAGAGAGTAAAACCTATCACAATGCAACTGGACAACATCAATTAATGCAGATTTATTTCCCTATGTTTGTGTGCATAGGATATGCAAGTGTGTGTGTGTGTGTGTGTATGCTGCAGGTGTATATGCCCATTTTAAAGCACAAATTCCATGAGAGGACACTGACTGTCCTGTTCTATCACTCTTCAGCTCATTCCCTTGCAACAAGGTCTTCCGTTGAACCAACAAGGACCTACATTGGCAATAGGCATGTTCCAGGGACCTTCTTGCTTCTGCCCTTCATATGAGCATCTATGCTGACTCTTTACATAAATGCTTGGGATTCTAATTCAGGCCTTCATGCTTGTCCATCAAGCCATCTGTCCACATATCATACTAGTACAGATATCTGAACTGTAATAGTACAACAAGGTAGGCATTCTAAAAACGCCCCTGTTTTCTAATAAATTGTCTTAGATAAAGAATTTAGAATCAAGATCACAGATGAAGATCACCCAGGCTACTACCAGTTCTTGGGGAGTTTGTAAGCTCTTGAAAAAGCAAGGTGGAATATTTTAGCCAGGGCCATCAGTGGGCACATTTATTCTCCTTTGGGGGTCAATGTGGAAAACTTTCAGTTATCACTTTTGAATATATAGTAAGAACCAGATCAACTAGAGCACACAAGGATTCTAAAACATTATGGTCATCAAAATTGATGTTTGGAAAGTTTACAACATAGGAAAATGATTAATACATAAAAGAAAGTCAGAACATTATATTCTAAATGTAGTAAGGTCACTGATGTAATAAACAATAAAGTTAAAAGAAAGAATTCCAGTAGAGGCTTTCTGGTGTGAGAGTTTTAAACAAGAATGCCTCCCCCATAGGCTCATATATTTGAACACTTGGTGTCCAGCTGCTGAAATGTTTTAGGAGGAACTAGATGTGACCTTATGTGAAGAGGTGTGGCACTAGGAATGGGTTTTGAGGTTTCAAAAGCCCATACCAGGCCTCCACTCTCCACCCCACCACACACACCATGCCCCCTGCCTCCACGCTGCAGAGAAGATGTAAGCTCTCAGCTACTGCTCCAGCACCATGTCTGCCTGCCATGTTCTCACCTGGATGACCATGAGCTCACCCTCTGAGACTGTAAGCAAGGCCCCAATTCAATGCTTTAAAAAAATAAAATAAGTTGTCTCAGTCATAATGTCTTTTCACAGAAATACAAATGTAATTACACTAGGCATAAAAGGTTAGGGTGGTTTCATTGCCTTCATGCTTGACTCTCCAGTTAAAATAAAGAACATGGTGACATCTACACACACACACACACACACAGCTTCAGTTTTACTGAGGACCTTGCAAGTGACAGTAGGGAAAGAATGCAAGAAGCCATGTTGGTGGCTGAGGAGTCATGTGACTTTTGGCTCTCATGAGAAACAGGAAGGGAAATCATAAACTTGCTCTTGTTCACTTGTCCTCTTAGCTTTGTCTGCCCCTACATGGGAGGAGGCATGGACGACATCTTAAGTAGCTGCTTAAGATCTTCAGGAGGTTTCTGTAGGGAAATCTAGGACTCAGGGTGGGACTCAGAGTTGGCTTCATTTTACTGCCTAGTTGCCCTCCCTCCATAGTGGCATTCTCTTTTGTAATAGGTTCCAGGCCAATCAACTTCCTCGATGTAGTCATTCCTCAGTTATGAACAATGAATTTACATTTTTGTTTGCAAGTAGACAAATACTAAAATAAGAAGTGACCACAAATAAATTTATACGTAGATAAATATGATGGTTAATATTTATGATGACCATATATGGATTTGGAGACACCTAGGCTCTCTCTGAAAGGCATCCGGTCAACTGGAGTCTTGGAGTGAGAGTGCAGTGAGAGCTGCCATTCACTTCTTTGTATTTCCTGACTGTGGATATATATGACCAGCTGCCTCCAATGGATACGATGTGAACAGCTGCCTCTATTGGGTCCAGTGTGACCAGCTTCCTCCATTGGATACAATGTGAACAGCCTCCTCCATTGGATACAATGTGACCAGCTGCCTCCATTGGATACAATGTGAACATCCGCCTGCATTGGATACAGTGTGACCAGCTGCCTCAAGTTTCTGCCACCTTGACTTTCCATCATGCTACACTATAGCCTCAAACAGTGAGGAATAAAACAATTTTTCCTTTCCTTGGTTTGCCTTTGCTTCATGTTTTCACACAGAAAGTTTAAAAGTAACAACACAGAAATTATGGATGGCGAAATCCCATCATGATCTTTTCCCTTAGTTATATAAAATGTGGAAAATCAACAAAACTCCTTGAAGCCATGTACTATGCAGTGCTGATAAACTTTTGGTTATTTTCTGCTCCATGCTATGTTGAATCTATAACTGAGGCTCTAGGAATAGACTGATCTGTGCTGTGCACCGTGCCCCCGTGTCTGTGCTCTGTGTGGTAGAACCCAGTTTGTGAGCTTCAGGAAAGGGGGCTGGAGGTTGAGACTCAGACACAGAGATAGACTGACACACAGACCTTTTACCTAATACCAAAGCCCCAACAATGCTCCCTTTATGTGTTCAGAGCAGATTATATAGAGATAACCATGCCCCAGCCAAACCCACCAGAAACCACTCTCCTGCCATCAGGAACTCCTGAAGGTCTCATGCTCAGAGCAGCTGTAGGCACTCAGATCAGGGGATTACAAGAAATTCAGGATCTGGGGTCTCACTGCTCCCAACAGATCCGATGGTTTTTGTCAATAGGCTTCCCAAGCTCGCCTAAGCCCAGCTAGAGTTCTGAGATTGTAGTACTCAAAGGCAGTCAGTAAGGGGCAATCTTATGCTGAGAGCTACATGCTGACAACACTCCTCCTTCCTCTACTCAGAAATCTCAAAAGATGTCTCCAAGGGGAGAGCCATGATTAAGGCCGAGAGAGCTGAGTGCCAGGTATCAAAGCTCAGGAGTAAGTTACAGCTTTGGCTTACAGACATGGAGCATGCGTTTATAAAGGACTAAACAGGAAGAAAAGAGAAGTTGCAAAGATTCTAAAAAAAATCAGAGGTGTTTAAGGTTTACCTGCCCTGCTTTGATAAATGACTTCATGTCCACTTATCACTTATCTCATTCTATTACATCAATGTGAATTTGTGGATTATTGTTTTTGAAAATTGGAAATGTTAGTGAAGTTATTAAAATTAAATGAGGGGGAGATTTTTTCATGGTCTTGCCAAATAGAAACAAACATCAACAATGTATGAATATGTGAATATGCAAATCTGAAAGTGACAGAAACATACTGAGCTAAATCAAGATAAGACTGTGCGTTTGACCTTTAATGCCAAAAAAGTCACAAAAGTTGGAATTATCTTTAATTTTCTTGCTAGGGCATGCAGTGAAAATCATATGTGTTTTTAAGAACTAATTCAGCTTTTTAAGAGACAGATTTAAATTATGTCCTACCTTCATATGCCATGACTCTGTCCCTAGAACACTCAGTGAGCACAAAGAAATTTGAGGGCAGAAGAGCTGTGCTAGATGAGTAGAAAGAAAGGGTGTTGATATTCTTCCAGCTGAAAGTTACTTTCAAAGGGAGAAAAGCTGGGTGAGGGCTTCCCTGATCCTCTCTCTGCTGGACCTGGGGAGCAGCTCCTGAGAGTGACTATGCTCCAGCACATTCTGAGAGAGGAGGAGAGAGGATGACCTGAGAGAGCGAGGGCATGGGGAGGAAATGGGGCAATAAAAAGAAGAGAAGGATACTAGAAAGAGAGAGGATGAGGGGGAGGCGAGGAACAGACAGGAAGAATGTTAGAGACAGGGAATGTGTTCTAAATAATGTACACCTGGCTCACCTGTGCTGGGAGCTTGCTCTTCTTCTTGGCAATCACTTGAGAATCGTCAAAGCAAACCTAAGGGCTGTCCTTCTGCTCCATAATGCAGTGCAGAGGGTGACAGGAGGGGTCGGTCCTCCCTGACCATTGATGTGCTTCTGACACCAGCACCAGCATCGGTCCTGCTCAGGAAGTAAGGCGATAACCTTATTCAGTCTATAACCTCTGAGCTATGAAGTAGATCCACCTTCATATGGTGCCTAGACTCAAGGGTTCCTTAAGGCAGAGTCTTTTTTGGTGATAAATACCAATTAAATAGTTTCAAATTGTCCACTTTCCTAACAAAAGAGAGTAAAAATATCGACAGGCTTCCATATTCATGCAATGACACATGTGAACACAGAGCACATGACAGGGAACTTTAGTTAAAAAGGCTTCATCATCTCATGAATAAACTTCCTTTTAAAATAATACAGTTCATGAATGCTGTTGATGGGGTGGTCCCAGACCATATAACTTGAGGCTCCACCATGTCGGTCTGAAACTTCTCCGTAAGTTGTGAATGAAGGACACTTCATTTCTTGTGTATTATTCCTTAAAATCCATAAAGAATGGTTGTGGATATGAGATTAGCTTTCTTTAAAAATTTCTGGAAATTACAGCGTGTTTTTAAGAATGTCATCAGAATGAGTTGTTAGAATTACTTCTTGCAGCATCAGATTAATCTAAGTTGTAAGCAGGGAGAGTTCCTTTAAAAGCTGAGAAAAATGAGAACAACCAAAGTAAATCATCCATTGTTTAAGAGAATTTAAATATGGAGCTATGTAGCAAGAGATTAATAGGAGTTTGACATCAAATATTAATGAATTTACTAACAGTAATCACAATACACCAGGAGGTTAGGACAGGGTTATTTTCTAATGATGACACAGAAGTGGAAAAAAAAAAAACCAGATATTATCAATGGGGAAATTACTAAGTCAACAAAGGAAGAAGAGTCTGGAAATTTAGCTATGCACAGCAAATCCCAGCAGGACAACTCAGTGTTGGACAAGTCTCACACTGTGGAGCTGGTGCACCCTGGGACATTGACAATCCATGCATTTTTCAGTATATAAGTCATTCTCAAAAGAACATTTACCAGAGTTTATAGATACTAAGGAACAAAAAAGATCTTTATTGTGTGTAGATAAGTCATTTGTTATGCAGGAAATACTTGATGGGGCACCACCTGTATAATGAACTCTTTAACTCAAAGATAATCAACAATATAGACAGTCAAGGCTGCATGTGATGTGGAGTCCAGGGTACGCAGTCAAGAAGAGGAACATTAGGAGATACAGTCACCGTCCAGCATCCTGTGTGTTTGACAACACGGTTTACCTTGTGTCCCTCTGCACAACTTTGTACCAGTGAGGAAAGCATGTCTATACAGGCAAGAAGTGATGGATAAAGGCTATGTGGACATCCTCATCCCTTCTTTCCCCATTGCACCAGTTCATCACTCCTTAGAGAGATCATTGCAGATAAACACATGGTAAGTGTTCCTGACAGTAGGGGGTGCATTCCTTATGGCTTTTCCTCCTCTTTCTTGTCCCTCTGAGGTCCTTAGAAGCTTCATTGGGAATGTCTACTTGTGGCCTTTAACGAATGATGATATTTTCTTTAGCATAGAGATTTATTTTTTTATTCTTGGTAGACAAAGAGGCAAAGGCTTTAATAATTTACCATAATCACGATAAACATCTCCATTAAATGATGTTGTGCAATTCCAAAAAGTCACACAGAAGCACAGAGAAAACCAATTATTATCTGTTACCTGTATATATAAAAGTATTTTTGTAGTGTATCTTCTTCTGCATTTTTAACATTGGTAAATGTTATCATAATGTCCTCTTGAACATGTATTAATTGTTGACTTAGACACCTAAAGGTTTAATATAAACAGAAAATGTGTTCTTTGAAAGGCAGACAAGCCCACCAGATTTGTTTGCAGAGATCATTAAATTTTAGCACATTATGATTCAAAATTAGCACACCTTGCCTGTTCTTTGAGAGTAAGGCTTAGAAACAGTGTTCCTCTCAGAGCACTCACGTACTATCATTACACATGTATACTAAATGCACATGCATGTACATAATTTTATTATAATTTTGAAACTGCTTTAATTAAATTTTTGCCTGTGTTTGTGTATGTGTATGTGAGTGTGTATGTGTGTGTGACTGTGTGTATGTGTGTGTGAATATGTGCATCTATGTGTGTATGTGTGTATTTATGTGTTTGTGTGTGTGTGTGTGTGTGTGTAGGCTTGAGGTTCGTGTTGGGAGTCTTCAACCATTCTCCATCTATTTTTGGAGGCAGGATCTCTCAGTTAAACCAGCTGCTCCCCATTCTAGATAATCTAGTCATTTTGCCAACTTGCTCCAAAGATTGACAGTGCTAGGGTTATAAGAGGACTGCCAAACGTACTCAGTATTTATATGGACTGTGGACCCTAACCCTAGTCCTTACACGTGAATGGCAATCACTTTTGCCCAGGTCATTTCTCAGTTGACTAACTAGAAGAATTTTGTGACTGGGTCACTCTCTGCTCTCGAACACTGCTGTATTCCCTTACATTTTCAGTTTGGGCAGTAGACAGACAATTCTGAAAGTAGATAGATAGACTTATTGCTATGAACACGAATGTTCCAAAGTCACCCACCATTCTCTTTGCAGAAAGCAAGCAGTGGCTTCTCAGGGACAGCTCTACTCATGTTCTGTGCTCAGAACTGTGTGGACTTGTGTTTACTTTGAACAGTAACGCACCAAGATCACCTGACATCCTCTTTGCAGGAAGCAGGCGGTGGCTTCTCAGGGACAGTCCTACTCATGCTCAAGTTCTGTGGGAAGAGGGAACAGGTGGAACCCTTGGAGGCTTCTTGATGTCATCACCGAGTTCAGAAGGTCATCTGTGAAAGACGTGGATCAACCCAAAGCTTCCCGCTCATTATGCTATCTATGACTTGCAAAGGGTGGGTGTTAAGCTTGTGACAACCACACAGATTCCATTTGTTTATAAGAAGAAATGGTAAAGCCATCTTTGAGCTATAGATCCTTCACACTCTGACAATTCCATCTTAAAACTTTGAAAGTCTATTAATGGGGGCATATTTGGGAGACCTTGTCCTGGGCCCTGTGGTGGCAGTTCTTTCTTCCTTCTGTGATTTAACAGGACAAAGTTAGAGGATGTCTCTGCACAGAAGTCTGCAGTGGGGTAGCCCAGAAACTACCCATATGGCTGTCCAGGTACCATAGGGGTAGCATCAGGAACCTTTGTCTTAGTGTATTTTAAAGAAGCCATGTGCTGAGAACTGGGTTGCTAGTGACCTAGTATGAAGTGATGTTCAGGACAAAGGTTCCCTTGCCATGAGCAGACTTTGGGAGGGGGATGTCTACACCATGGACCAGTACAGCCAAGGAGCTATGCAAGATAGAATAAGTTAAGTTTGACTTTTTTTGATCTCTAGTATGAGAAGCTAATATATTTGTGCTCTTTAAAAAATGACCCAGTCTCTGGTATCCTGCTGCAGCAACACAAATAGAAATAAAGAGTCCATATGGACACAAGATTCCCTGGTGTATTCAAAAGCCCAGCCTAATTTAGGACTTTACAGTAACCACCCAAGCAACTGAGACCAACATTGTTGTGGGCTGCCAAAATTGTCTTAAAGAACTCAAATGGAATCCTCCTCCTCCTGGTATACAAGACAGGTGATGTGTGGGTCACAGTTTGAGTCTCACAGTTGGAGCACTGGCGTGATATTTTTGTAGAATTCTATATATCTCATATGAGGACATACGCTATCCATCCAAATGGCAAAGCACACCTTTCCAGATTGGATTGGCTGCTGCTGCAATGAGCACCTCTCATGTCAGGTCTTAGTAAATATTACCTTTCTAATGCAATCCCCATCCTTAAGCAAATCTAAAGGACGCTTAAAAAGATGAAGCTGTAAATACATATAAACATGCCAGTAACTCCAGTATTCTTTTGCTCAATTAAAAGGCTTAATTACATCAGGTGGGTAAAACATCATCTAGAATATGGTAACATAGGTCCGTATTTACAGGGGCTGCCCACCGTTGTGGTGGTCCAAGCTTATTTAGACAATGAGAGCTTCATTGCAAAACAGCTCCTTCCGTGGATGCCAGTCCTCTCTGGGTGTTATTGGCTGGATGAATTAGACACTGATAGTTCTTAAATCACAAATAATGACAAGCATATTTTTAGTTCTTAGGCTTAGACTCCAGCCAGCAACACGCAGGTGCTTGTGAGAAGCCGTTCCCTCTGCTCTCTTGCCAACTTTGGAAGGATACCTATAAATCAAATGCAACAAAGAATGATGGTAGGAAAGGCCCCAAAGAAGGAAAGGGGAATGAACATGCTGACAGCAAATGACAAGTAATAACTCAGAAGCGACAGCTCTACAGCCACAGGGGAACATGAGAGGCCTGTTTGCTTTACTCTTATAAGTTTGCTACTACAAACATCATTTTACATACATAGCGTATTTATTTAATGTAACACTGGTATTTGGAAAGATTGGATTAAATGATTCGATTCCTTGGCACTATGCTCTCATCTTCTGAAGGATAGTGTCAAAGAAGAACTCAAAAGGAATTAGGTCCCCACTCCCTCCCAAGACTCAAGGATTCTGTTACCATATAACTAACACGATAGTGTGGAGGTCGGAATGAGAATGGCTCCCACAAGCTCCTGTGGCTGAATACTTATTCCTCTATTGGCAAAACTGCTTGGGAGCTTTAGTGAGCATGGCCTGGATGGAGGAAGTACGACAATGGAGCCAGGCTTTATAGTTTAAAAAGTCCGTACCAGGCGCTGTTAGCCGTCCGTCTTCTGGTTGTCATCTAAACATGTAAGCGCCCAGTTCCTTCTCCACCTCCACACCTGCCTTCATGCTGCCCTGCAGCCCACAATATGATGATCATAGACTCTAACTTTCTGGAATTGTAAGCCCCAGATTAAACTGTTTCTTCTCTAAGTTGACTTGTTCATGGTCTCCTACCATAGTAATAGAAAAGCAACTAAAGCATATAGTTATATTGGAATAAATTATAAAAATTTATCTAATAGCAAAATCAGAGCAAGTAGCCCAGAGCAAGTGAGACATGTTTATTTCTCTATATATTGTCATCTTTTCCATTGTGGAGATGCTGTTACCATCAGAGTAGGAGAAGGATGGGGAGAAGAGGAGATGAGCTATAGATGTGAGGGGCGAGGAGGACGGCAGGAACGGGGTCAGGGGCTTAGGTAGAATACATCATCGTTTGTGTGGTGTTCACTTGAAACCCTTTGAGGGAACCACAGAGACGAGTGGACTTGAGACAATCTAGTAGGGAGAGTGTGACCCAGATTCCTTATTCTAACTGCTTTCCAAATGGAGAAGGTGGGCAGCACCAGAAGACCTTAAAACAAGGTGGAATTCTTTACAGCAGACTTGACCCCTCCCCTGAACCTCAGTCAGGTTCTGAGCTGTTTTACTTCTGAGCTGTTTCCTAATAACACATACAGGACATATGGACTCCAATGCAGTGAAGAGACCATTCCTATGTGGAGGTGCAGATTGTATGTATATATATATATATATATATATATATATATATATATATATATATATATATATTACATATATATCACATATATGCATATTATTCTCAGTACATATGGAACTAAATAATATCTTGTCTTACAATAAATGTTTTTTTTTTGTTTTTTTTTTGTTTTTTTTTTTGGTTTTTCGAGACAGGGTTTCTCTGTGGCTTTGGAGCCTGTCCTGGAACTAGCTCTTGTAAACCAGGCTGGTCTCGAACTCACAGAGATCCGCCTGCCTCTGCCTCCCAAGTGCTGGGATTAAAGGCGTGCGCCACCACCGCCCGGCTTCTTACAATAAATGTTTTGCTGAAAGAATATAGGCACTCATTAGACCAGGATCTGGTATGAAGATAACAGGGGCAGGAATGTTACAGAACACTTGATTTGAGGTCATTCAGAGAAGATTGGGTTATGAGAAATGTGTTCAGGATATTAAGAGTCTGGAGATAGGTAAAGGTTCAGGTGAGGGCACATAACTGATTTGTAGTTCTTTTTGGTTCAGCAAGATACCACTTTTTTTACCTGACAAACTTCACCATGCCCATCAATTTCACGACTTTAACTATATTATGTTCAAGACGTTTGAGCAGATGGATTTTCATTTTCTAAGAAATTAGCACAGAGCTGTGAGAATTAGAAGAGGCTGCAGTGATATAACAGGTACTGCCTGTGGTGGGTGCTCACAGAGCATAGCAATGAGCAAAGAGTTTATGCATGGAGCATGAAGACCCTCTGACTTTTGCTCCTAGGGTCCTGTGGAGGGATACTCCCCTCACTGTGCAAGGAGGATGTGGTAAAATAAAGACGCAGAGCCCCGTTATGAATAGAGTGACACGGTCACAGAAACGCAGAAGACAGTAGACATTGGGTCAATGCCAAGATCAACAGGGCTGAGGCTGCTTGCAAATTTGCAGCTGAGCTGACGGCGGAGTTAGTATCTGATATAAAACAAATTTAGAAGGAAAAGCAGACTTAACTGCAGGGTCCAGGGCCAAACAAAGGGGGTAGTCAGGGGTGCAGGAGGCAGGTCAGAGAGTGCGTCAAAACTTACCTTACTTACACTCTCCCTCTGTGGCTGGCTGACCTCTAACCAGCTCAGGTGTGTGAGCTGGAAAGGAATATAATTTCCACATGAAACAAGCCATTGGTACCAAGCCATCCAAGAAGCTTGCCTGGGTCATCATTTTAAAATTGACCATCTCTCCTAAAAACTTTTTAACACAGGCTCCCTGTACTATATGTGAGTCATATCCCATTTGGAACTAAGGGCAAATTACTAAAAGTTTGACCTTGAGTTTTGAATCATGGCGCTACGCTTTTAAGCATGAGAAGTTTTATTGAAAGAGGCTAATATCATTCTGCCATGTATTTTAATTTTATTAGACTGGTCCTACTGTAGTCTCTCTGCTATGGCTTATTATTTCTCAATACAATTTTAAATGATAACTATTTTTAACCATCCATTCAAGGGTTGAATAATTTTCTCTTTTAGAAAATTAGATATTAACATTTTTCTTCATCATGCATTTAAACTTTTCTCTCTTTAAATTGATTATGAATTTCTTCTTTAATAGTTTCAAGATTGCATATATTTCTGGCAATTTTAAGATTTCTAAGTCCTGTTTTTAAACATAGTTATAGGCAAAGTCCTTTCAATTACATCTTTTTTAAATTAAGGAATAGAGACAAAATCTTCCTCTGTTAGTTAAGATTGGGTGAAAAGTTTGTCCCATTGTTGAAGGAAACACAGAGTTCAGGCGTGAATCCCTGTGACCGTTACTGGCACACTGAATGCCTCTGTCTCCATCTCCTTACTAATACAGGGCAGAGAGTAGGATCCACATCAGCTTTAACAAAGACAGAACCATGGCTGCATTTGGCTGTTACCCAGTTTGGTGAGTAATAGACACATCCTCCTGACAACAACTTCAGTTACTTTGAAGGTGGCATTTAAGGATAAAATCATGTGTCTGCTTATGCTAACTCAAACACACCGCAGACCTCACCTTAAAGGACAGGAATGCAGTCCTCACAGCTATGGAGCAGGGAAGTCCAACACTCATGAGGATCTGAAGAGGGACCACAGCCACCACACTGCTCTGTGATCTTCTTTCTATTGTATAACCTCTCCCTTATTGTCCTGTGAAATAATTGTCTCTCTACCCTCACTGTTAGACACAGCACACGTGTTGAGCACATACATTTGAAAGTTATTTCCCTAATCAGGATAGGATGGGAGCCCCATTGAGCCACACCACGGCATCAATTGCTGTGCAAAGACTCTGTGATCTTAGCCTCTCTCAATGGTGTTAAATGAACCTTTGCTATTCTGACTTCTATTCTGGTGATTATGAATGAGGTGAAATTATTTCCATTTTCAACCATGCATCCATTTCTCCTAGAAGTTGTATTCTTATGGTTTACCTAATTTTCTACTATTACTGATTTTGGGGAATATTTGTATATTTTGAAGTTTTATTAGCAAAAATAATTTCAATATGCTAATTTTCATTTCAGTGAATGTGGGTCTTAGGTTCATGGATTAAGGCAACAGGAAACTACAGTACAATAGGAAAATGGTAAGCACATAAGTACAGAAGCTGAGTACTATTTAAACAATGAGAAAATACCTAAAATATTCATCACAAGCACTATATATTTGCTTTCGTTGTTTGACTTTACTTTTACATATTTAATATTTACATATCCTCACAATAGCTTTCTATATAGTAGCCATCAAATCTCTTAAATACAGAAAAAAAATCCCTGTGTCAATCATGGCTTCACAGGATTTGACAATTTTTCCAACTTTCATATAAACAATTAAGACTAAGTTACAAAGGACACAAGAGTTGAGAAGCACCCATTTTCTGGGGTTTATCATCTTTTAAACTTTGTTATGATTGTCTTCAGTTCACATTTTTATATCTTTAAATAGTCATGTCTTCAAGTTGGTGGTACCCCATATTAAGGTAGGAACATCATCTCTATTTTAGTTACTGTTCGGTTGTTTTATTTTTCCACTGCTCATTTAAATTTCTTATATCTTTTATAAAATAGACATAATTAAATTTTCTAAAAAGTCTCACATAGCCACTGCTGCACTGAAACTGCTTTGGGATCTGGGATATGTTGCATTGAGCTATCAATCATGATCTTCTTGATAAGTTTTATATAGGTCTTTCATTCTTCATTAAGCATTTTGGGGTTTCTCACAAATTTATTTCCTTTCTGTTTATGTGTGAGCACTAGAATTTGGTTCCAACAAGACCGAACATGCATGTTTTTGTTGGTGTCCAATCAGAGCTGGGATCCCTGTCATCATCACACTGTGTGCATGCTGGGGACATCAAACTCCGTGCGTATGCCTGAAGAGTGGCCAGTTAGACCTGCTCTTTCTATAGTACAGCAGCAAGAGGCTCCTTGCTTCCATCTTTCTGTTGAGGAAGATAAGCCAGGTATAGAGAGAAGGAGTATGTCATCTGTCATCTAAATCAGTCAAGACCATGGAGGCAGAGAGAGAAATGTTACCAGTGGCTGGGGGCTGGGGAACACTCATTCTGGACTGTTCTGGACACTACTAAAATCAAAGAGTAGAAAATATGTGTAAAGACAGATGCTAGTATGTGGTAATATTTTCACACAGTCTATACATATCAAAACAGCATGTTATAAACATCTATTATGTTCTATTTTGTGTAGAAGGCATTTCTAAGTAAACCTAATTTGTTCTGTTGTGTTCATTAAAAAGACATTCATTTAGGAGGATGGAGAGTGTATTGGGAGAACACAGAGGAGGGATAATGTGACATAGATTATATTTGATTATATACACATATGAAATTCTCATAAGTACAGAGAAGTTTAAAGAAGAAAACTGAGGAATTTTTTACAGAGCAGAAGTTGACTATATCAAATGCATATAACAGAAATGATAAACAGTTAATATGGCCACATTCTGAGAAGGCTGTGGAATAAATCTCATTTCCCCAAATGTGTGAAGTTCGAAGTCAATTTAATACATAGTAACTCTTTCTTATTACATGTCATAATCTCATATTTGGGATTTGTACTAATTTTAACCCCATATTTTCTCTTGTGAGATGGTCATTCATTTACACATTATCACTGTGACATAACTGTTGTTTGTACAGATTACAAGCCGTGATCATGTTTAAAACGGCCTAGGTGAACTTCCCCAGGAAGATACATAATTGCCTGGAACCTAAGGATTATGATATGGACAAGGTGCCGATGAGAACCTTCACCCTGGAGGAATTCTACTGTGTGAGGCTGTGTGCATTGCTGTGCAGGAAGCCTGGACACTGGTTCCTGGGATATCGTCACATTGTTTTCTTACATTCCCTATATTCAAAGTATTGAACTCTTTTTCCATTTTCTATTTACTAACTCCAATTCTATAGTAGCTGATTCATCAAAGTCATATACTTCTTCAAAAGGGAATTTTGATAACATTCAAAAACAGTAAACTGGGAAGCATTTGTGCAAAGATATTCAGAATTTTGAAGGTTCCCAGACATAGAATTTGTCTGTAGAGTAAGTGCCTCCTGTTACAGCAGAAAAATAATAGCCTCAGGAGACCAAAAGCCTTATAATTGAATCTTGATTGTTTCCTCCAACCAGCTCCATGGCTTGGTCAAGTTAATTATCCTTTCTGTGCCATCTGTAAAAGAGTTTGATGGCATCAAAGGAAACTTAATGGTGTGCCCTGTGCAGATGGGGAGCCTCAAGCCTGGTCATCAAGGGCTTGTGCAGTGAGCTCCTGGTCTCCCAAGGAGGATGGCACCTTTTAGGCTGCCCTGTCTTCCTGAATGTGCTATTAGAACAGGATTCCACCTGTGCCACAATTGCAGTTGCGTGGCACATGGCAAGACCTGAGCTTATGTTTTAATGGTCATTATAACTCAGTCTCTCCGCTTTTGTAGACCAAGGAGCGGGATGCAGCTGAAGGTTGCACACATCCCGAGGGATGTGTTTACTGAAATAGCTAATGGACCAAGATGCTACAGAAAGAGTTTTGCTGATTGTTTCATAAACTCGTTAACAGTTCCCTGAAGCTACAA
Organism: Chionomys nivalis; assembly: GCF_950005125.1. Classification (NCBI taxonomy): domain Eukaryota; kingdom Metazoa; phylum Chordata; class Mammalia; order Rodentia; family Cricetidae; genus Chionomys; species Chionomys nivalis. The sequence goes on along the minus strand of NC_080105.1, from coordinate 52,212,985 downwards.
CTTCGATTATTCCGGATCTGTTAGGAATGACAAGTATTTTACTCGGAAACATTGGTTGCTCCCAGTACTTGCTAGATACCAGTTATTATTTCACATCTTCTGCAGTCATGATTTATAAGGTGATCCTCTGCAAGATAAGGTGGCCATAGCCTTCAGGCAGAAACAAACCGATGTTCCAGTTGCAGTGACACCCAAAGACCATCGGGAACTTCCTTCTACTATTTACTTCAAGGATTCGGGTTCATAAATCTCCTCTTCTGAGACTCATCTACCACATATCATACATCTGTCTTGATGGAGGATGGGCACAGTTTATCCAGCTCTGAAGGGATCCAAGAGTCATCCCTAAACTTCTTGTTGGAGATCAACTTCAAATGAGACTAAATATTCTCCTGAATAAGTCGCACCTGACAATGCTAATTAAAGCAACTAATCTCCAAGAGAATATTCGTAAGGAAGTGGCTGACTCAAGGTTTGTGGAGCCAGAACCAGAGGCATCTGTGCATCCCAAAGGCTGCACAGAGACTAGGCTTAGCTAAAGAGAGGGAGGAGGGAATATATGAGCAGGGGAGGTCGAGATCATGACGGAGAGATCTAGAGAGACAGCTGAACCAAGCTCTTGGGAACTCATGAGCTCTAGACTGACCGCTGTGGAGTCTCCATGGGACCCAACTAGGCTCTCTGCACATGGGAAACAGTCAGGTAGCTTGGTCTATCTGAGAGGCCCCTGACAATAGGACCAGCATCTATCCTTGGTGCTTGAGCTAGCTTTCTGGAGCACAGTCCCTGTGGTGAGATGCTTTGCTCAGCCTTAATGCAGCGGGGAGGGGCTTGGCCCTGACTCAACTTAATGTGCCAGGTTTTGCTGAGGCCCCATGGGAGCCCTTCCCCTTTGGGAGGAGTGGAAGAGGGTAGTTGCAAGGGAAATGAGGGGTGGGAGGAGGAATGGAAGGGAGAACTATGGTTGGAATGTAAAACTAAATTTAAAATAATTTTAAAACATCATAAAAAAGACTACGCTTAGACTTACTCATAATCACCATGGCTACCAATTAAACAAACAAACAAACAAACAAACAAAAGCAGTACCCATTCTGAAAGTGCTAGCAAAATTCAGGAGTTTCGCTTACTATGTTCATGAACCACGTGCATGTGTACTTCTAGATTTGAATATAGGCATAAAATATAGGTTTGCTTCTAGTTATAAGTAGCAGTTTTAAATACACTATTATTAAGGACAATCTAGTAATAATAATGTGATTCTTCAGATAAAGCACTGTTTTCAATTAAATTTATTTTTAACTAACACATAAAACATGCTCTATATACTCACTGCCTAGCGTGTGATGTTTTCTCAAATGCTAATATTGTATCTTTGGTCAAATAGATCGTTGTGCTCAAAAGCATATTTTTGTGGTGCAAAGACTCAAAAAAGTCTTTCTGTAACTATTTTGAGATATAAAGCCAAAGCAGAGTCTTTTTTGCTGTTGTATATAACCGGAACTCCGCCCACTGACCCAGCCCCCTGCATCCTCCCTCCTCCGACTTTGGCCATCATTCTTCTATGAAACATCTACAGGCTCAACGCTTCGCTTCACCAGCTCTCAGATAAGGGCGAGCTTGTGGGACCCGCCATGTTGTTCTGGGCTTGTTTCTCTTGACACCACGAACCTCGCTGTAAATGACAGGATTTGATCCTTGTACTTGGCCCATGGTACCTGCGTACACCTTGGGAAAGAGTAACCCGATTGCATACACCATCACTAGCATGTTAGAAGGCAAACGGGTTCTGTATTCCACAATTTGGTTTAAAAATTTCAACGTGATGTCAGCAAAGAACTTACAAAGTCACTTAAAGCAGAACTGACTCTTACAACCTCCTTCTCTCAAGTTTCCTTCCACCCACATCCTGCGTCCAATCAGACGCACCTGCCAGCCTTTGTCAAAAGAAAACTCCTATTGGAGTTCAAAAGAAATTCACAGAATCAATCCCTTCCTTTCTGCCCAAGACAGTGAGGACGAGTGATGTTTTCCGAAGGCCTGTAGTATATATGTATGTGAAGTTCATCACGGCAAACCCACCCACTCCTCTGACCTCCTCTTCCTATTAGCTGGTGCTTATTTTCCGGAGTTGACATAATCATTTTTCACTTTAGCCACTCAGTGTAGGAAAACAGTGTTAGTCACCAGGTTGAAAGCTTTTAAATTACATGTTATAAAATGGAGAGATAGCAGCAGATTCTCATGAAATGGACATAAAATTAATATCAGAGAAAGTTTTATAAGGTTCTAAATTCAATCAAGCAGCAGCTACTGAAGTCTTAGAAACTACTGAGGGCGGAAAAAGCAAATAAGCAAGCGACTTTAAAATATGAGTTAGTCGTTTGAATATATCCATACAAAGTCATTTTATGATGTGTAATTTGATTTCTTTGCAGTTTGTCAACTCCAGAAAGTTGTCCTTTGATGCTCCCCCGCCCCCCACGTGCACATGGGCTGTGTTACTCATGTGTCTGGCACCTCTCTGTCTTCCTCTGTCTCTCGCTATATATAAGTGTGTGTGTGTTTGTACTAAAAAGTTTACTAACTAAATAGACTCTTACATAGATCATGGTTAGATAAAACCTACAAAAGCAAATTTATAACTGAAAAAATATTCATCAAATTTAAAATTACTCTGTTTTCATCTTCACATTTGTTTTTAGAAAACAATAAGCAATTAATTTTTAAAGAAATCATCATTGTGTATTGAACCATGGTTACATATATGTTCTCATTAAGAGTCTAAAGTAGTGCAATATTTTAAATATTTATCATATTTATAACCAGCAATGACATTATTACTTGAGACGCTTCTTGTTTTTCTCATAAGTCAGGTGAAAAATTGAAAATCATTGAAACATTTGTATGCAGATGGTAGGTAATAATTGAAACGTAGTAAGTGGCAGAGTTACATTTATTTCAAAATGGAAATGGAATTTAGCAGTTGGAAATATATTGGCCCAGCATGTTAATAAAGAGGAGGAAAACAGTAGTATGTAAGATTTACTCTTGAATAAAATCAACAATTTTGGAATGTAAGAAGATAATTGGGTCCATGAGATGGCGCAGCAGGTGAAGGAGCTTGCTGCCAAGCCTGATTTAGTAGGTTTGATCTCAGGAACTCACATGGTAGGAGAAGTGTCACCTCCAATAGGCTGTGCTCTGAACTTCATATGCACACCAAGGCACATGCGTGCACACATGCACGCACGCACACACCACACACACACACACACACATAAAATTAAATTAATAAATAGAAAGCCTTTAAAGCCTTTAAATGTCGATAATATAGTGTATGGGAAATTATTGTCATATGTCTGATTTGAGTGTTTTGATTCCCAAAATCCACATAAATGTTGAAGAGGAGCACCAACCCTGAGAGTTGTCCTGTGACCCCCTATACATATGCCAAGAGACTCCTCTACCTGATGCTCCTCCATCTAGATATATAACTTTGCAACTGATAAAATAATCAGCAAATTTAAAATTAGTTTATTTTCACCTTCGTGTTTTTCTTTTAGAAAACAATAATTGATTTCTTAAAGGAATCATTGTTACACATTTGAACCATGGATACATATATGCATTTAACAAGAGTTTAAAACAGAGCCTAGTGGTAGTGGTGCATGCCTTTAATTGGTGCACTTAGGAGGCAGAGGCAGGAGGATTTCTGTGAGTTTTGAGGCCAACCTGATCTACATAGTGAGTTCCAGAACACCCAGGACTGTTACAAGTAAAACAAATCAAAAAGAAAAATAAATATAAAACAGTATGATGTTCTTTTTAATATTTATAATATTCATAAACAAACAATAACATTATATATATATATATCATAAAACAAATAAAAACTTTAGGATATAATGAAACAAAATCTATTCCCAATAAAGACCCCAGGACAAGATGTAGTTTTCTCTGGTCCTTTCTGAGGTAATGGAGTAGAAAACTAACATTGCTCTATGGGTACTACCATAGATATTTTAGAGTATCCTGGTGCCCTGACTATTTAGCTATCTAACAGTAGAGTTTCAACTAGACCCTAGCTCCTTAACCGTGAGTTTTGACTCAGTTAACATGATCAGGCATGGGTTTCTTCATATGTGGTGACCTCATACCTTCTCATGGAGGAAATATTAGCACCATGACTGCCATGCCACTATTGCAGCAGTGACCACATTTTGCCTGGAAGGTTGTTTTGTATGTTGTGTGTGTGTTTGTTCACAGTTGCACAACATCTTTTATTCTTTTTTTTTCCCAGCAACCCGCAGAGCACCCTACAGACCCTTCTGGGCTGTGAGGACTAGCCAGTAGGAGGGAACTTTCAACTCAGCCCCTCCTACCTTTTCATCTGTATCCTGCAGTCAATGTGTCTGTTGCATTCAAAATTAGGATTCTGTCAAAGTTCCAATGGACAACTGATGGGACTGGTGGAAGCCTGCCTTGTGCTGGAGGCTTTGGGGAACTCCCTGATCAATAATGCTAAGGAGTTAGCCAACTCCTATAGCACTTTGATTTTTGTTTAATAACCCATGAATTTGAGGAGTAGTATTGCTGAATCCTACAAGGTTTTTCCCTCTCCCTCCCTCTCCCTCTCTCTCCCTCCCTCCCTCCCTCCCTCCCTCCCTCCTTCCCTCCCTCCCTGCCTCTCTCTCTCTCTGTTACACACACACACACACACACACACACACACACACACACACATATCTTATAAAGCAGTAGGCATCATATGGCCTTTTCATATCCCCTTCATTCAGATGAACACTTGACGCTCCTGTCTTTCTAACCCCATCCATGTTTAAACATTCAGTATCTCATATCTCCCGTCTTGGTTTTATGTTTGTTTTCTTTTGATATCCCCTCCCTTAAAGCATCCTTCACCCTTTTTGCTTCACTGAATTCTAGAGTTACCCTAATTTAAACACACAAATCTAAAGGTTTGATGTTAGGATCTACATGTGATAGACAACATGCAGTGTTTGTCTTTTTGTTCTTGGTAATTTTTTAAAAAAAATATTTATTTATTCATTATGTATACAACATTCTGTCTATGCGTATGCCTGCAGGCCAGAAGAGGGCACCAGACCTCATTACAGATGGTTGTGAGCCACCATGTGGTTTCTGGGAATTGAACTCAGGACTTTAGGAAGAACAGGCAATGCTCTTAACCTCTGAGCCATCTCTCCAGCCCCTCTCGGTAACTTTTTATATTTACTTGCAAATTTCACAGATTCACTTTTCTTTACAGCAACTAAGTAAAATATTAAAATGTTCTATAATATCATATGATCTGGGTTGATGGCATGTCCTAGCTGTTTTTGTTAATAGAGCAGAAATAAGAGTGAATGAATGAATGGTTGTCCTTTTAAAAGGAAAGCCGCATCCTTGGCTTTATGTCCAAGAGTGGCAGAGCTGGATCATAAGTATTCTAGTGTTTTGTTTTAAGGTTCTCCATAGTGTTTTCTATAGTGACTGTACCAGTTGTACACCCTAAACAGCAGTGGATAACGATTCTCCTTTCCTGCCATCTTTGTTAGCATTTGCTGTCTTTAAAAAAAGAAAGAGGTTTTTTTTTTTTTTTTTTTTTTTTTTAATTATGTGTATGAGTTTTGTCTGCTTATATGTCAGGTCACTGGATGCACGCCCAGCGTCCATGGAGATTGTAAAAGCTTTTTGATTCCCCTGTAACTGGAATTACACATGGTTAGGAGATACCATATGGGCACTGGGAACTGAACATTGGCTAGGACGGATATTTTAAATTTTTTATTTTATGTATGTAGAGGTTTTTCTTGCATATATGTCTGGTCACTGCATACATGCAGTGACCAGGGAAGATAGAGGAGAACATTGGGTCCTCTAGCATTAGAGATGGCTAGGAGCCACTATGTGGGTCTGTGAACTGAACTCCAGTTCTTGTGCAAGAAATTCCAGTGCTCTGAACTGCTTAGCCTTACAGTACATTTTTTAGTATCATTAAGATGGTACACTGTGGTTGTGCACAGCATAACCTATTGTTTTAAAGTATAGCTGAAGTTAAATAGATTTTCAAAAGTTTTAATTTGCTTTTCAATGATTGCTAATGACATTGACAGTATGCAGAAATTGCTACACATGTGTATGCAATTACCAAAAAATAAATTTAATAATATTTATTAAAATTAAAGAATGAACTACAAAGCATAATTATTTGAAACAGAAAATAGTCCATAAAATAAGAAGAAACAAAAAAGATTACTCCACAACAATAGCAGAATAAATAGACTTCATTAAAACTGTATGTTAGGAAATAATTCACATTTTAATATATAGTAACAATAAACATTTTGAAAATTAGTTGAAAAATATTTCATGTGTTATCCATTAGTATAAAAATTAGCAATGAGAACTTAAAGCAAAGTCTTCAAAACAAATTCAAAACTTGTGCCAAACTACATGGAGAAAATCATAAACTTCCACTATGAAGAAAAAAGGAGGCTTCAAAAGAAATATATAAATGTGTGTTTCTAAATTTGCAGACTTCTGTGTCCTAAAAATGAGGGCTGGAGAGATGGTGCCGCTGTTAAGAGCACAGGTGGCTATAGCAGAGTTCCCAGCACTCACATGGTGATCAATGAACTCCAGTTAGAGAGGACCTGGCGACCCTCTACTGGCCGCCTTTAGCACTGCATGGATTCTAGGCATATATGCAGACAAAGCTACACATATATAAAACAAAAATAATTAAAAATTATACGTATTTATCATAGCCACGATACTTCTCCAATTGTAACAAAAACACAATGATTCTGGCCACAGATAAATATCTGGCTAACATAGTGTTCCTTCAGATTAAATATTGGGATGAGAATCCGCATGCCTGTGTTTTGTTCCTGTCAAGAATCCTCCCTTGCTTTTCTCCCACCTGATTCAAAGGATCACACAGAACACAACAGAAAATTCTAATATTGGAATGTCGGGGATTTGTGTGTGTGTGTGTGACTGTTATATTCATTATCTTTTATCTTATGTGCATGAGTGTTTACCTGCATGTGTGTCCTTGTAACACATCATGTGCAGTGCCTGACAGAGGTCAGAAGAGAGCGCCAGATCACTTGGAACTGGAGGTCCAGATGGTTGTGAACTACCATGTGAGTGCTAGGAACAGAATATCTGCAATAGCAGCCAGTATTCTTGACCATTGAGCTACCTCTTCAGCCCTCAATACTACACATATTAACACTGTAAGAACTGAACAGTGTAGATACGCACAGCATAAAGTATAGCCATGGTTTTGTTTAATTATTTTCAAATTTCATACATACTTGTTCATTCATTTTGTTATATACAGACAACTCTAATTGTAATTATGTGCTGCCAAATTAAATATTGAAGTTCAAGGATGTTTTAGCATCTTAATATCCAAAATCAGAGGAGTTTTCCTCATTCTGACCTGATATGTATTCAAAGAACACTTTGAATGAACAATGGAGACCGTAAAGAAGCATACCACAGATGTGAGGCTATTCTAGAAAAAAAAATGCAACCATAACTTTGGGCTCTGTGTAGCCCAGAGACAGAAACAATGCTACAAAAGATGGGAACTCCAAAATTTATGACCTTCAGAGGCACATTCTCCATCCATGGCATTTCCTCCCAACAGAATGAGTCTGGGGTGTCCTTATCAATTCACCATAGAAGATTCCCCGGCGCACTGAAAGAGAGTAATGGGAAGGAGAGAGACCTGCCATCTGAATGCTAATAGGGTTTCTATATTTGTACAAATTGATGGCTGCAGCTAGGCACAAAACAATTATGACCTGAAGTTAATATTAATTAGAGTCTCCTTGGCTAACGTTTTCCTCCTGGGTCAATACATTGCTAATTCTCTCAAGAGAAGGTAATTATTGTAGTGGTAACTGATGATGTTCGTGCTTGAGGTGGGTTGGATGTACTCAGATGTGGTAAGGCCGAGAAGGTTTGTAAATATTTCATAATGTCTAGAGAAATATGCAAACTCATTTGTAAAGTTGGTTTCTATTTGCCTGAAGAAAAATTTCAGCTCAAAAGATGAACTTTCAGAAGAGCTGTGTGATATGCATACCATATAAAGTAACCTGAAAACATCTCTGTCTCTCAAATACAGGCAAAACAGAAAATTCGGGTGGAGCTAAATTATTTAAGTAACATAACCAAGTTTCTGCACTAAATTAAGTAAATTTTCAAACAGTGACTTTTTATTAAATGCTATTTATAGAGTAAAGCATGTTGTTTAAAGGTTGATAATAACCTGTGGTCATTCTAAGGTAGCGTAAAGGTCAGTAGGACATGTTCCTATTAGCGCAGGGTGTTAATTCTCTGCACACGGATGCCAAGATGTGCACAGTTGGAAGAACTGGACCTAGTTCCTCATGCTGTTGTTAAATCGCATTATTCCAGTTAGGACTAGAATACATCTCTGTCACATGCTATTTATTGATTGTCAAGTAGCCTGGACTCATAGTATTCAGGTGTTGAGGTCGTATTTATCATCCCTAAGACTCTTGCTCCTGATTCAATATATTCTCTCCCAAGTTTAACAGGGCTGCTGTGAACCACAGCCCATGCACTCTTTATGAGTTTATTGAAATGGGCAATAGATCTTTATATGTTTCTAAAATATCATTTTATCTCTCTCAATCACTGAACGGTATTGTTCTTTTTTCCTCTGGCATTCTAAAGGAGGGTTAGTAAATTATTTTTAAGATATGGACGTGAATTTTGAAGGCAGACATGTTGAGGGTTCATAGGGGAACCAGGGGAGGTAACAAGAGTGGGTATGGCCAAAATACACTGTATGAAGGCATGGGATGTTCAAAGAATAAACCCCTTCACACATAATAGATTTCCCAAATGTATTCATAAATGAACATTACATACTGAATGTGGTTTTATCACAGGCAACTGTTGCTTAGCTGTAGACACTGTCCAGCTCAGTCAAATATTGTTTTAAGAAATGCTTTATTATATATTATCAATTAAACATGAGTTTATCAGTTAATCAGAAGAGGTTTTAGGTCCTCATGTTTCCATCCTTACTGAAGTACTGCCAAGTTTATTGTCATAGAATATTGGGCAATATTCATGTTGTAGACAAGTTGTGTCTGATCAAATGTTTAAAATTTCAATATTGCTCATCTATCCTTCTGAACTAAAATTCATTTCATGGAGTTTGTGTCATAGATGGAGGGAGGACTGAGCTGGGTGATGCCAAGAAATAAAGAGCAAGTGACCTCTTTGGGGAAATAACAGGTTGGACAGAAAAAGGCTGGTGGGTGGGTGTGGTGCCAAGAAAATGGGCTGAAAAGAATTTAGATGTCCTTAAATCCCACAACAAATTTCGGTGTGACTTTATGAGCAATGAGCAGCATAGAAAGTTTTATGGGAAGAGTAGAGGATTGGGTGAGCCTTTAGAAATCTATTTCCTTGTACAGAAACCTCAGTGATGGTAGTGGACCTGAAAGTCAAGGCAGCATCCTGCTGTTTGCTACCAGCCAGACTGGCATTGCTCTCCTACTTCTCCCTCTCTCTCTCTCTCTCTCTCTCTCTCTCTCTCTCTCTCTCTCTCTCTCTCTCTCTCTCTCTCTCTCTCTCTCTCTTTTGATTTTTTTGAGATCCGTAATTTTTGGTTCCTGTCCTGGAACTAGCTCTTGTAGACCAGGCTGGCCTTGAACTCACAGAGATCCGCCTGCCTCTGCCTCCCTAGTGCTAGGATTAAAGGTGTGTGCCACCACCGCCCGGCTTCTCTCATCACTGTTTTGTCCAGAACAGACAGCCCTGTTTAGAAAATTTTAAACATAGTTAAAGATCATGAAAGTACAAATCCAGGGTATGCGTCCACGGCATCCGAGATTAGCCTTCCTCTACACGGTCAGTCCCATGATTAGCCATGCTTAGGATAGCTTCTCTGCAGTCTAGACTCCCCTCGGCTTTCCTGGGCCACCGTGGTGCTGGTGTTCACTTGCAAGCCAAAGATGTACAATTTAGAGGTTTTTTTTCTATACTATGGTTCGTCTCCAATTTGCCCTCCTCCTGACATCGGCTACTCTAGAGTTCTTGAGCAGTTGTCTCTGAGTATCTCACAGTCATGAGTCCCTCTTCCCTTCAATCTTGCTATCCCTATGATAGAATTAAGCCTGTTCCTCTTTTGAAAGTGTCAGATCTATCCATGTAGATTCTTTCTGTTGCTTTTGTATATAAGGCATCTGAAATTTATTCCTCATATAATCTGAACAAAAAGCATTGTGTGTGCAGTGAGTCTCACTTTCAGTGTGCCTGGGAACAATCCAGTGGCTGAGATTCCCCACCTGGAATTTCTTCTCCCTAGACACATAGTTCATTTACCTGCTCACTGGCCGCTGTGCTAGGACCTCCCTCCCTCCACTTCTGGCTTTGGGAAGTATTGAAATGAGTCTTTTCTCCTGGAAAGAAGCACCTAGAACTGTCACGACTCCCATTGGCAATTTGAAGCTATGCTGGGAATCACACTTGGGAAGCTAAGTTTGCCTGGAAGACCAGACTATTAGGCGAGTCAAAGGTAAGTGTTTTGGTCACCGACCATTCTGCCTAGAGCTAGGAATGTGAGTTATTGCGTGTTTTCATCCTGGACAGAAAGACAGAATGGTGTAAAATGAAATAGCATGTTTTCAGGATACCATACTCATGAACTGAGACTTGGCCACACCGAGAGCCATGGAGCTGTACCAACTCAAAGCATCACTTTTCTGAGTCTCCCAAGGACAAATGTTTTTGGGATGGAAAAAAAATGTCATCTTCTTTTAAACCGTAGGTTCATTTTCTAGTGAACTATTTCAAAATATGTAAATAGTGTGATATGTTACTGTTGGAAAATTCACTGTAGTTCAATAATGGTTCCAGAGAAAATTTGTAACTAAGTCAGGAGCACCAAAATGGGAACTGAAAAAATTACCATTACAGTAACATTATAAAAGGGGAACTGGCAGAATCAAAATGCCTTGCATGCCTGACACTATCTCTTGGCTAGAGAGTAATAAATTTGGTAAAATACTTAAACCTCAAGTCTATTTTGCTAGATAGATTGATTTATAAACTATTCACACAGAAATTAATTAGTCCACCACTATATCACAGGTTTGCATCTCATTAATTTACTTGAAGATTCAGAAATCAAAAGAGTGCTTTCAGATATCACTAAAATATATCAGAAGAGCAATCAGGAAGGCAAGCTGTTGGGAGGCTCAGAGAAGTGGACTTCCTAAGCACCAGGCATTAAAGGCACTCGGTTTACATATTATTAAAAATCATTATTCTGAGATATTCATAGCACCAAGAGATGTCAGTTTTGAAGTATCAGTGCATTGACTGACAGGCTCAATCTCAGTGGTGAGTGTGTCTCATGAGAAAGCAATGTGCCACTCTTCCTGTGTAAGTACAATGGGCACACATTCTGCTCCACCCCCCAGGGGCGATTAGCCATTGTACACAATGTGCAGTATCATGGAAGCTTCTAAGGATGCTTTTCCTCCCCTTTGTAGAAGAGAAATACAATTAAACGTGTAACAAATACCTGGTACAGGATGTCTTATTTGTGGCATTCTTATAGAAATACAACCAAATATCCTGTTCTTTACAACGCAAACCAATAAAAGCCAACTACATAGGACAACAAGCAAACTCACTTACACATATATTCTATGCCCAGAATCATCAAATAGAGAAAAGTGAATGTGAGGCTGCACTTCCATTAACAATCCAGCCGGGCGGTGGTGGTGCATGCCTTTAATCCCAGCACTCGGGAGGCAGAGGCAGGCGGATCTCTGTGAGTTTGAGGCCAGCCTGGTCTACAAGAGCTAGTTCCAGGACAAGAACCAAAAGCTACAGAGAAACCCTGTCTCGAAAAATCAAAAAAAAAAAAAAAATCCAAAGAAATGGTCTTTTGATGGGCACAGAACCCAGTGCTGCCTCCTGATCGTGGATGGGGGGATTTAACCCAGTCTTTCCCCAAGCCTACCCTTGTGCATCTTTAAGTAATTCACAGAGTTATTCTAAACCTTCAGTGTGTGCTTGAGTGCAGATCTCTATCCCTTTCTGAGATTTCATTGTTTACAGCCACCTCACATATCCATGGTCCTCCCCAGAATTAGCAACCATTTATTTTAGGTAGCAAAAAACAAACTAAAACCAGCTATTTAGAGGATAGAGGTTCAGGTCCACATAACATAGAATTAAGTTTTCAAGTAACAGCACCTAAAACCACACATCATAAATAATTTGCTTCAAATTAGCACTAAAGCTACTTACCTACAACAGCTTTTGATGGCAGAGTATTTTTTTTTGCATGTGTTTTAACTAAATTAGGTCAGAAATAATTATACTCTCGCGACTGTTGTAGATTTAGATAAAATGTGTCCGCCTCAAATGTAGGTTTTCAATCTGTAATTTCCTAATAAACTGCCAGCAGAGAAAATGAGATCAGCAGGCGATGTCCCTGCTCTGCCCAAATGCATGACTGCATTGCTGCACCTTTGTCTAGGGCGATCCTTGTGGGTCAGTCACTCACAGAGGATACAACGGAGGGACAGACAGACGAATCAGTCATGGATAAATGAACTATCAAAGGATCTGGAAGTTTATGTTTTTCACAAAGATGAAACAAAATGCAAGAATTTCATACAAAATTAAGCTGTGCCCCAATTCTCGTTCTCACTATAACTAATGAACATCTGACGCCTTTGTGGGGGACCTGGGATAGTTATTACATTAAAGAGGATTTGGTTTGTTTTTAAACTTGGTGAGAAAACATGGAGAATATAAGTTTATCCTTTCCTGGATGCTTCAACCCTATGGACCACCTTTCAAGGAACTGGAAAGCAATATGTTTGCTGTTACTGCAAGTGAAGGGAAATCACAAATTTTACCTAGTTATGAACACTATAAACTAAAATAGTAAGTATCTTGGCAAGGTACACTGGGTCGGGCAATAGTGGAATGGATATTATGGGAATAATCAAATATTATCTCATTAAATTTAAGGGCTGATCCAAGGGAGAGAACCCATACCTGGCACAGTTATCAGGTCGAGGACCTACAGTCTGTCCTGACTATGGGATATGCTAGGGTAGAGGTGGCCTAGAGTTCAAGGGAGTAGTCAACCAATGACCAGTCTAAACTAAAACCAATGCCAACAGAGTAAACTCACCCCTGATAGCCTGGAGAGCCAGGATTCAGATAGGCCAGAGACCTAGGGTAGAGCCAAACATGACTAGAGAAAAAAAATATGTCATGTTAATGATGCCTAATGATACTTTGCTATACTCATAGATTGGTGCCTAGCCCAGTTGTCTGGATGAAGAGAGGCTTCATCCAGCAACTGATGGAAACAGATGCAATCCCACCACCAAATATTAGGAGGAGCTCAGAGAATTGTACATGAGATGGGGAGAAAGGATTGGAGGCACCAGAGGGGTCAAGGAAACCACAAGCAAACTCACAGAATTGACTAACCTGTGAAGATGGACATTTAAAAGAAATCCCACACTAGCTCAGAATTGAGTGTAATAAAGGGCTATTTATTTAGGGGTAGACTCACAGATCACAGTCCTCTGCACAAAAGGGGAAACAAGAACCGAATCCAGCACCCAGAAGGGAGAGGGAGTGCGTGGTTTAAATCAGCATTTATAGTATAAGAGGTTGGTAACTTAAAAGCTACTGTCCGAAGGAGCTCTTATAGCAAACCTGGGCTCATAGGGGTTAAGGAAACTGAGCTGAAAATCAGGAATTTCATGAGACTGATGTGGCCACTCTGTAAATATGTTACAGTTGTATAGCTTGGTCCTTTTGTGGGACTCCAAATGGTGGGAACAGGGAATATTTCTGACTCTTTTATGAGTTTTGGGTACCCTACTTCTACATAGGGTGGTGCTTAGTCTTCCAGCAACTTGATATGCCATGTTTTGTTGATAGTCATGGGGGACCTGCCCTTCAGTTAACAGAAATAGAAGAGGGGTGGATTAGGGGTGGTAACAGAGGGGGGGTTGGGGGTACTGAGAGGAGAGGAGGGAAGGGAAATTGCAGTCAAGATATAAAATAAAAATAAAATAAAAAGAATATTTTGCAATTATTCTGCTAAATGAATAGATTAATAAAATGACTCCTAATAATTCATTTCTATACCCATAGATTGATGTATCTTTCAACTCTCACCAGAGAAGAGCTTCCTTGCAGCTGATGGCAATTAGCAGAGACACTCAAATGGTCAATACGCAGAGACTAAGAGACTGTGAAGTAATCTGTTTTAAATCATACCCATCCCAGCCAGGGAACCATTCCAGAGGAGAGAGCACAACGGCTGTAAGAGCCAGAGGTGGTGGCTGACTTCAAGGAAACAGTGTTTGCCAGACAAAAGAAGGCAGATGAACGAGATGGCCATAGTTGCAGAAGACCTGGGAAAGCTCAGATCAAAGGGTATCCCAGCGTGCCCCACCCCTAGCTGAGGAGCTATTGACATCTGATAGAGGCCCAGAAAGGGGGAATTTATCTGTCTGAAAGATATGTCCCTTGGCAGGCTGATCACTCTCCTTGGCAGGGTTTATACCCAAGACAACCAAGGATCAACACAATCGGATGGATTTATCAAGATGGGTTTATAAAACGAGCTAACATGAAGATCAATAGACAGGGAGGCAGGGGGTAGGTGTGGGAAGAGCTGGGGACAAGGGAGTGGAAATGATCAAACTACATTATAGGAGATTTTCGTAGAATTAACAAAATGTTTTAAAAAGTTGGTGGTGACGTATTGCCACCTTTCAGTTTATAAGCAGGAGTATAAAATGTGGAACACAAACAGAATGGTATGTCACAGACAGAATGGTGTCACAGGAAGGGAAGTCCATGCAGCACAGTTTCATGTTCAGAAGAGATATTTTAAGAGCGTACCTGTGAAGGGCATGTCCCTGAAGACATAAAAATGATCTCTCATACATGAAAGGATAATTGATTAAATCACAATGAGAATTTTTACCCTGGTCCACAAATGCTTGTGAGTATATATAAATCATCTCTAGTTTCCCCTTTAATGTCAAGTCAGCAAACAGCACTGTTACTGAGTAAATAGATGGATTTGGGGTTCATAGTCTCTGAAAATTCTTTGAAGATCACTCCTTTTCTTATTTTTTAATCTCCTTTATCTCTCATAGGAAAGGTCTACATTTGCTAAGAGGCTTATTTTGAGATGGAAGTGAAAACAATCACAGAAAATGCTCAAATCAATTTTCTGTTAAGTATATTTTTAGTATACTTCTCATTCAGTTTACCAGAATTTTAGATTAATCTTATTGGGCTATTTTAGCTGGGAACTGTAATGAAGCTCTGTGACTCAGAGATTATTAGTGCAAGGCATACAAGTGTTCAGTTATGAGGTAGCACCCACAACTATGATATCAGGATTCAAATTTCAAAGAGTTGGTAGAGAGTGGGATCTCTCTGCCCCCTTGGTTTCCCATGTGCCAACTGGCAAGGCTGTCAGTCCCAGCCCCAATGCTGTTCGTACAAAGCTGCTAAAGCTACCCTCTACATCATATGCTCAGCGTCTCGTCACACGCTCAGTACCTGCTGTCTGCCCATCTGCATTTTTCCTTTTGCACAGAGTTCTCCAGTTGCACATGGAATGTTCAGCAAGATGCTCCTACCAGTGCTGAAGACAAGAGCACGCATGCCTTGCCTTATTGCAATCAGCATGCCGCTTTAGAGACAATCGCAGAAAAGCTGTAACGCACAGCTTCGTGCTAACACGCACTTAACTTGGCATGCCGAGAATATTAAACAGTCTTCACGGTCGAATTATAGGAACTTCGAACACATGAGAGTGTGCAGAGAAAAATAAACATCAAAATAAAACCAAAGGGAAAGTACTTCACGACTCAGTCCATGAGTCAATCAGCACTGGCTCCATCCTAGCCTTCTCTCATCTGTTGTCATCAGCAATAAATTAGGAGGCGGCACAGATGACACATGTGGAAAAGACAGGTGATGTTTGGTCACTTGTTTTGGTTGTCTAATTCATAAGCATAAAGCAGTATTTTTATTTTTAATTGTATGTTTATGTTGTGTGCATATGACTGCAATGCAATGAAGTCAGAGAGGGCATCGGATTCCCTAGAAATGGGGTGTAGGCAGCCCCGAGTCACTTACTATGGGTAGTATTGCCCAAAACCAGGTCTTCCACAAGAGTTGCAATTGCACTTAACTACTGACCTATTTCCCCATCCCCTAATTGAAGACTTAAACATACTCAATTCGGTCAAAGTTTTCCTTGTGCCCCAGAGCATCAAATGCAACGTTGATTGATTCTGAGCCTGATTTGAGTGCATTGGCTAAAACTCCAATCATACAGCAATTCCGTGAATTCAGTTCTATGTGTAGCTTCCCTCCATTAAAGATGAACCAGATTGTTTGTGCTCTTCTCTTCTGAACCCACCTGAAGTTGAATTCAGTGGTTCCAAAGAGGACATCAAGTTCAAGGCCAACAGGTGTCACATTCCACACCGTGTGCTTCTAAGTTGCCTTGTTAATACAGGACATCAGAAATCCTTGGAGCTTTCCATCACTTGGGGAATCATTGCTTCCCACAATAAAGTTTACACCCATCATAGTCTGAAACATACCTCACCTTTTGTCTTTAGCCGACTAGAGTGTGTGTGTGTGTGTGTGTGTGTATGCAAATGTGTCAACATATGTGATAAGAATCATCTCGGGTAAACATCTTTACACACACTTATTCTAGAGACAGCTATTGCCATCTTCAGCAAACATACTAAACACAAGAGGTGAAATCTGAACCTCCCACATGGTAACCCGCTTCAGAAATGCTCACACTGTGTGTTTTAACTAGGCAACTCCGAGGGTTTGATTCTGTTACTCACAGCAGATTTCAATGTAGGGCTTCCAGAGAAGAAAATCTAATGGCACAGTAGAATGAGGTCGAGGAGGAGGTAGCATGCCTGACCATGGATCTCTGATGACACGAAAGACCCAGTGTTTGTCAGCAGCAGTCAGTGACAATGTATTGGAGGCAGAATTCGCCAGCATTGTGCACCCTGTACATTCTTCACTAGGCCCAGATACAAATCGCCAGATGGGCACATTAGAGCAGAAACATGGAAAAGAGTTCATCCTCATGTGGGCCTATCAGCTGTGGCCTCTACTGTCTAGAACACTGGCTGCAGCTGGAATACCAGGCCTCAGCTGAGTCGAGAGATAACACAGCTCCCAAGGCCCTCCTTGAATAGCTAAGAACTTACTTTCTCTTCTCAATAGTTTAGATATATGCTTAAAAATTCAGACTTGTGTTAAGAAATGATTATATATGACAATAAGTATAAATGATTTTATATATAGAAATGATAATATATTTTTAGGCAAGATTGGCCCCATCAAAGATTTCTTCTCCCTATTTTGATTATTCATTAATTTTTAATTTTATTATATTTGGTATTTTTCCTCATAGTTTAATATATAAAATTTCTTTGGGACAGTGAAAACATTATTACATTCTAACAAATAAAAAAGAACATTTTTTGATAATAAAATGTGAACAGACAGGATTCACATAATTTTCCATGCCCCCCAAGTATGTGAAATAGAGTCACACTTCGATGTAGCTATAGAAACAAGAAGAGAAGGAACTCTGATCACGCACATTCTTCTTACTCTATTCTTTGTTATCCCCTACATATCCGTGGAGAAAAATACTAAAAATACACAAGCAATTTCTACATTGGTTACATTTGCATATAAATACAATTAAGACCACAGGCTGCCGGTATTCTTTTTCAAAAAGAAAGAAAAAGTCCCAATGCTAGGTAAGTGACATGATGTGTTGATAATAAATGTGGCTAAGCTGTCAGATTCCCTGAGGGACTGCACCCATAAGACTAAGCCTGCCTGGGGTAGACCAGAACTCTCCTGGGCAAGCGGTTATCAATCACTGATGAATGTCCACAGTGACCGCCTGTGAACAAAAAAATCTGTAAAAACAATGTTAATAGCACAGTTCAACTATTTGAAGATGAATTTGAATATATAACTTACATAGAAATATTACTGGCAATCTTGTTTACATTTTTTTCTGTTTTAGATGTATGTTTAGCTCACAGGAAAGGGCTTTTTGGTGCTTTTTGTAAAATTCATAATTGAAAAAGAGAGATATTTAAACTCCCGAAAGGATTTTATTATAATAAAATTTAGTATTTATTTTATCTCTCAGTTGATGAAAGTGAGTAAGAAATACTTGATCCTTCTATTGCCCGGGTGGCTTTCAAATTCTCCGTAGCTACCTGAACTGAGGGTAGGCTTGCTTGTATGTACAGATCTGTGTGAGTCCTTTACTGACCCATAGGTGGCGCTAGGCCCCCAGCTAGCATCTGATCATTTTGTAAGTTTCAGATTAAATGTGGATAGGATCTTATATAATCAATGTGGATATAATTTAACTACCTGAAGTATGGTATCAGAGAACTACAACAACTCTCAACAGCATCACAGGAGACGAAGAGAGACAGACAAATGATAGCAACTTAAAGGCCTGTGATATTGTAGAATAAAACCGCTCCAGAGCGTCATCCAGCCAGATGGTCTACGCTAAAGCAGTTCTTCAAATTCATGTATTCCAAGTTGTAGAATTAAAATGTGTGAATTTGCGACTAGCATCAACCTGCTGCCAGGTCTCAGGTTTACACTTAGTTTGCTTGAAGTGGTCAGCAAGGGGACGCGTTAGGATGCAAACGGAATTTGACCTCCGACGATGATCATCAGAGAGGTGGGTTAGGATGTTGTACACGTTGTCTTCCCGCTGTTGTTTGTTTGAGTCGCGGGCAGGGAGGGAGCTGGCTTGTGACAGCACGGTAACAGCTCATTTATAATCTCACACTTTTAATTACTGCGGAGATAGCTTGTTTAAATGGTAATATTCCCAGAGATTTCTGTCGTAATTAAACTTCATATTGGAGTCAGATATGTATCAGATTCAATGAAGAATCATCTGAGATCTGACAAGCACTTTCACTTTCGAAGAGTTCAGAATGCATTTTAATCAATGGTTTTTGTGCTACATTCTCGAGCTTCCTACATAAACATTTTAATTGCAAATAAAAGCCCGTGGTTTCCATCTTTTCCCTCCCATTTCCTTTTCTCCATTCCAATCTCTCTATCACCCTCCCTCTTTCTTCTTTCCACCCCTTCCTTCTTCCTACTGGGGATTAACCCAGGGCCTCCAGCACTCTAGAAAGATGCTATAGATTGAATTATACCCCACCCCTTTTCTATTTTGAGACAGGTCCTCACTAAATCAAATACTCACTTCCCTCCATGTAATGTCTTCTTTTTCTCATTTAAAAAATAAATGTCTTGCTTTATTCTGTGGGTATATACATGGTGTGTGTATGCAGACATGTAAGCCAGGGCACACCCACTGAGCCATCTCCCTAGCTCCAGCCCCTCGTCTATTTCACACTGCTTGACAATGAGGCCCAGCCTTCTTAATGGAACTCTGATAGTGTGCAGCAGATTTTCAAAGCTGCTGCTGGTAATTACGGAAGAAAATGCTTTCAAAAAGTAGTTTAGGCTTGAAAGTCTTTCAAAATTATTTTTTTCAGTCATTTATAAAAATGATTCTTTCTCTACACTTAGATTGTAGATACCCAGCTAACAGTGTACATGGGTGGGGATATTTTTATGCAAATGACCAACCCTGCAAGGCATTGGATTGGGTTCATTTCTTTGCAGCTTGAGCCATCCTTATTCTCCTCATGCAGAAACACAAATGTCCTCACCGAAGAGCGAGTGCAGGTGGATCATGAACTGAATTCATTAGCAGGGCAGGTTCTTTCATTTGGGTACAAATGCTTTCCACATGTAAATTACTTTCTGCGTTCTTCCCTCCCACTTGGTACACATCTATTCTTCTGCTTTTCTGCCCAGCACTTTTCACAGAGGAGAACATATTACAGAACTAACATGTGACGGGGCTCCAAAGCTACAACATGCAGGTAGGAAAACTGAGTCACCGAGTGACTTCCACACAACACACAGCTGGCTGACGTCAAATGAACAGGTTTAGTGCCATTGCTTTACATTCATCATTGGTGTGCAGAGAGTGACTTTAAAAGCCTATCTAAAAAATCATTAATGTCTAAATGTATTAAAATCCCAGAAACCAAACCTAAACATGTCAGTACGTATCCACCAGTAACACTCAAGCCCTGTACAAGCACCAGGGGTCGCCTCGCTGACCTGGACTTTCAAGCATACAGAATGATCATTCCAGAACTGCTGAAGTCTAGACATATCACTACTCATGACAGCCACATTCTTCTTGAGAGCCATGTATGCCAGGAGGGGAGCCTGAGTCACATCTCAATGTCACCATGTGGAATTATACTCACTAGTGACTTTGGTCTATTTTGTTGGCAAGAACATTCTAGGTTCTGGGTAAGGGCACTTACTGTGAGAGCCAACAAGTACTAAGTAGGCTAAACAGAGCATTGGCCATTCTCAAGGCTGGAGAGGAGACTCAAATGGAGAACAAGGGTCTCCAAGGAAGGGCAGGGGATCCGGGATTTCTAAGACACACAGAGCAGGTACATAGAGAACAGCTGGTCCAGAGAGGTGCCAACCCACACATGTCTCACATCCTGCAGAGTAAGTGGAAGATAAGAGAATAAAGCAGGTAGCAATGTACTTTCAATGGCTCTGGCAAGGTAGAGACTGGCAGATACCTGGTATCCAGTAGTCAGCGAACCTCGCATACATGGCAAGCTTCACGCCAGTGATCAACCACATAGAGCAAGGTGGGGAATTTCTGAGGGAAGAGACCTCAGGTCGACCTCAGATTGTCCTCTGGCCTCCATATAAATATGCATACAGATGTATGGACACTCAGACATACCTGCCCATACTCACACACAGACACCAACACACACACACACACTCACACACACACACACACACTATATTTTTATGGCTTCAGAGCTTCATTTCAACTTCCAACACTTAATTAACTGTAAGACCCCAGGGAGAGGTTTCTCACCTCAGTGAACTGCAGTCTCTTATACAATGGGATCTGCCGCACAGAGAGTGTAATCTTCGCCCAGGGAGGCAGAGCAATGCTGGTGTGTAGGTATTACTGCTGCTTTTGTGTGGACATCCTCTCACAAAGGAAGGTTGCCCAGAACTTTTTGCCACACAGATCTCATTTCATTTATATTTTTCATGCCCAGGAGTGGCTGTGTTAAAATTCAGAATGCCTGTATCCAATCTAGTTCCATTACACAGCCGACAAGCTGCACCATTTAATGGCATTCCGTTCTTATTTAAATAATCACATTACACTTTGAAGCCACGTGCTTTCCTTTGCTTTATATTCTGTGTGTGTGAGACCCATCTGAAATGAAACTTCCTACCATTGGTTGGGGAGGGGGATAGATTTTTGGCTGTGACTCTTGAGCCAATTTTATCAGTGGAATTGTCCAGATGAAAGTATTAAGTCTGGATAATGGGGTGATGTAGGGGAAGTGAGTTATGCAAGCAGATAGAGATGGAGACAAATTCTTGGACAGGAATCTCTGTCACATGGATTGGCTCCTCTCTGTGGATCAGAAGGCTTTGCTGGTGCTGAGGATGGGATCAAGCAACTAGTGAGTATCACTTTATGAATGCAGTGCATTCCTAGCTGTTCTAATCTCTAGATCCGTGGTTCTTAGCTGTCCTAATACCATGATCCTTTATACAGCTCCTTATGTGTGGTGACCCCAAACATAAAATTATTTTCCTTGCTACTTCATAACTGTCATTTTTCTATTGTTATGAATCATAATGAAAATACCCGGGTTTTCTGATGGTTTTAGGTGACCCCTGTGAAAGAATTCTTTGACCACCCCGTTGCTGAGAACGGCTGCTGTAGAATATCAGTGAACTTTCCTGACCCAAAACTGCAGCAGGGCCTTGGGGTTAGTTGGTCCCATTAGGGTTCGGAGGGTCAGGGCAGATGTGTAGAGCTCCATGTCCAGCCTCTTCCTCCCGTGCCCATCTAATTTCAGATAGGAACATGTGTTCTGGGCTATTTTAACAGGCATGCCGTCTATTTGTGGTTTCTTCCTGCCTGTAAGGTGATCCGACTGAGCTGTTGGAAATAACTCCTGTATAGCTCCTTAAACGGGTCCACCGCTGCCCTATAATTACACGTGTGGGCTGAGTCACCTTTACCTCTGATGTGTAGAGGAGGTCTTCAGGCTGGCTGGCTCTATCCTCGCCGGAGTGAATTCATAGCCAGGTCCCTAGGCCAGAAGCCACAGGGGAATTGTATTCTTCATAAGATCACTGAGTATATTAATGAAAAGTTCTCATATATGATTAGCTTTTTCTTGGTTCTATAAATGAAATCAGCAGGATGTCAGTGCTGCCCCTGATTTTATAGTCTAGCTCTCCTGTGAAACCGGCTCTGTTTCCCTGCCCTGTGATCCACCCGTGTGTTATTTTTATTTTGTGAGAGGTGTCTGTCCTGGGACTATGAGGCAGTTCGGTGTCCTCTGGGCACCATTTTTCCCTGCGACTTAACACAAAGCTGCCTTCCTCCAGAAACAGCTTCAGTTGAAACATGAAGGAGGAAAAGGAAGACAGAATCTATTTGACTGTAAGCATAGTCACTGAGTTCCTATCTGCTTGAATGGCAGGGAAGATGGAATAGCCCTTCCCAAAGACTCTGTGCTACTGCTGGGGGAGGGTAGACCCCCGAGTCAGTGATTCCCGAAGCAGGTCCTGGGGATGTCATTCCTGCTATCATCACCATGAGAAGCGCACGTGGTTGATATACATCTAACTCTCTTCTGTGAAATAGCATACAACTGCACTCGTTTCATGGGAGTATGGAGTGAAATAAACCAAAGAATCCTGGGAGACATTTTGCCCCAGGCAAATAACACAAGCCACACACCAGTCTTCTCTTCCACCACTTCTTTGGCAGGAAATGTTTCCCGGCGGATATCTTCGGTTTCTGGTACTATTTCTTCCTAGCTAAGTCTGGTGCACTATACAGTGCCTGCTTCACTCCGTTACAGACATTAACAGAATTGAAGATATCGGTTGCTTTTTGTAAAAGCCAAGCAAACAAATGGCCGCAGAGGCAGTGCTGAGAGACTGGAGTTGTCATCCTGGATGAATGACTAATTTTCACTTCAAAAGTGGGAAATTGATTAAGACAATGATGATACCTAAGACTTAATAACTCAGGGAAGGAAGTTTCTCTCCTCTCCATAGGAGTGAGGACTAGAGGTGTCCGGGATGGAATCTATGGAGAGGGAGTCTGCACATTGTACAATCAATCTTTAATTTCAGTTCCAACCTCATTAGAGGTCTTGGTTCTACTGCCTGGAACTGTTTGGAAACATATAGACTCTACTTATACTCGAACTGAGCTTTGTGTTTCTGTGCATATGCTTATTTCCAGACAAATCAATGACATTTGGCATTTGGGAATTGACTTTATGCTTGCCTTTTCAAGAAAAGACTACAAAATCAGAGAACAGTTTGTGAAAAGCTGTGCTCTCCTGTCTCCACTTTCTCAACCTTGACATTAAAACATGGGAAGCCAAAGACATGGCTGTCCCTGGAACCTGAAATTCATCCTGTGGGCCATGCAAGTTGCCAGGTCCTGTTATGGTGAGAGCTAGTAGGGAGAGCGAATAAATGTTCCAGCTAATTTTGCACTCCAGGGCCCAGGCTGTAGACTTCATATGAATGCGGGTAGCTGTTCAATGCAGACTGCAGTAGCTTTGTGGGCTTTGTCAAGGAACTGCCCAAAGGAAGACAGGCTAAGAGCTGCCCAAGGTCATGGAGCCAGTCAACAGAGTGAGCTTTGATCATGGCATTTTAGCTGACCTCATTCTGTCCCTAAGAATGTGTTCTAGGGGAGTGTCTGTCCTGCCCCTGGATGAAATCTGGCAGTCTTAGGATTTCTGAGCTACTCTCAAAACACCAAGGTACTCATGGCATTCCTAGTAGGACACCCTCTTTTTGATAAGATATCAAAAATGAGGATCATGTGGGAATAAAACATGGGGTCTACTTCCAGAATTTTCCATCATCTTAACAAGTCTTTCAGAGGTACCCATGGTTCATTTCACTGAGTCTTGATTTTGCCTGGATTCATGGCCTTACATTCTATCTCATCCAAAGGTAGTATTGAAATGGAAAAGAAAGACCTTGGAGAAGAAAATTCATGGCTGGTCCCAAGGAATGGCAGAGTCTACTCTGGGTTGGTAAGGACTGACCTACTTCCACACGTTCCTGAGGCAAGGGACACTAAATCTCTTCCTTGATGTGGATAAGACTTCCTGTAACCAGGCTCTCTCACCCTCTACGTTGACCTTAAAGGGTTCACATTACTGTATTAATTCTACTGGGAAAACTTTAAATAAATCATATAAGTACCCTATAGCAA
Organism: Chionomys nivalis; assembly: GCF_950005125.1. Taxonomy (NCBI): domain Eukaryota; kingdom Metazoa; phylum Chordata; class Mammalia; order Rodentia; family Cricetidae; genus Chionomys; species Chionomys nivalis. The sequence goes on along the minus strand of NC_080105.1, from coordinate 52,188,453 downwards.
TCTCTGTTCTGCAAATTCTGTCTCAAGAAGGTCTCCAAAAGTGCAGCTATCTCCTGGGCTCCGTGGGCACTGAGGGAGAAAGAGAATACAGGATGACTCTAGGGCTCTTTGGTGCCAGCAGATAGCAGGTACTGGGTGCTTACAATTAAAGGACATATGTACAGTTTTCTGAACATATTTGGGTCACCTGAGGTTTAAGGGACATGGTCATGATACCAAATAACCCATACCAAAGCCCTCTCTACAACTTTGTAGTCATGATACACTCCTGAATCGGTTTACAAGGTAAGTATCTTGCTGTCTCCAGGATGGTTGTATCACTACTTGCCTGGTGGATCGGCAAGTTCACTCATACTGCTCACAGTTAAGTTCCTTCATGTCATGAAGGCACTGCAGGCAGCTATGGAGATGCTCTGTAATACGTTAGGTTCAATATTCATTCCCTAAGATAACTTAGTCTTCATTGTCTCCTTGGGCTGATTTAGAGTCCCCCAAGAGGACTGGTTGTGAGGTTATTTTAGGGAGGCTTAACCAATAAAGGAAGACCAACACTTACTGTAGGTACTATTCCACGTACCATGTCTTTACTAGGGTGTCTATTGCTACGATCAAACGACATGACCATAAGCAACTTGAAGGAGAAAAAGCGTTATTTTTCTTCCATTTTCACATGCAGTCTATAACTTGGGGAAGTAGGGGAAGGAACTAAAGCAAAGACTATGGAGGAGTGCTGCTTATTGACTTGTTCCTCATGGCTTTCTTGGTCTGATTTCTTATAGAACACAGTAAAATCTGCCCAATAGGGAAACTGCTGACAGAGAGCTGGGCCCTTCCACATCAAGCATCCAAAGAGAAATCACTCTTCAGACTTATCTATGCGCCAGTCTGGACGAGGCTTTTTCTCTTTCGGGGTTCCTTCTTTCCAATAACTCTCGACTGTATCAAGCTGACTTAAAAGGAGCCAACACAGGCCAAGAACACCCGATGAATTGGGAGGGCAGGGATTTGAACACCATACTCATCGTATTCTGACTCCTGATTACAGACACAGTGAGATGAACCGCCACCATGCCTTCCCCACCATGATAGACTGCAAACCCTCAAACCATGAACTTTTCTTTCCTTAGGTTGCATATCGAATATTTTGTTCGAGCAAAGAGGAAAACAATACATTACCTCCCACAGTGTTTAAAGCCCCAACACACTAGTACAGCATGAATTGACACAAGTTGCTTTGTAGCTACACAAAATTGAAACTTAGGCATAAAACTAAATTCAAAAAATACAGTGTCATCTTCTACCTTATCTGCTCAAGCAATAACTCCTATATTGGAAATAAAAGTAATGTACAGGAAGACAACATTGAAACCAATTATCTTTGATATAGCAATAAAAAGGTAAATTCCCAAAATGAGTTGAATAGATCTCTTCCAATTCTCTTAGAACCCACACTGGGGAGATGTATTATTGCTGTTTTAGTGCGTTAGTCAGTTTATGGGACAGTCATTGGGTCTTCCTGGTTGCTAAGTAACACCCATTCATTCTGTGCGTGCAATTTCTCCAACATCTATTAAGAATCTTCTCGAGATGGCTTTACCTATATCATTCCATTCAACATGCATGCTCCAGGAATCATACGGCATCTAAAACACATCTCAACAAAGATCGAGTTCACTAATGTCTGCCTCTCCACTTTATTTTATAAATTCCCCGATGCGTCCTTCAGTCTGCAAACACCTTCACTCACAGGCGTAAGCTTCTGCCTCCCCTAACACTTACTTGTACACATATTTTTTAAACTCAAAGTTAAAAAGACAAACTTTAAAAGAAGATGGATGAAAGGCACTTCTCTGATTTATAGGGAAAGGAAAAGCAGAAGCAAAGATCAAGGAAGACTGCTCACTTTCTCTCTAGCTCCATATTCTGAGTCATCGGGAACTCACAGAATCCAAATTTACAAAATTTTTGTTGTTGAGAATTATAGTCACATTACAGCCTGCATTTCAGTAGCAGTGTCAATTACAGAGTAATGGGTGATCAGTAAACACAAGGTGCTTTAACCAAGCTTCCTTGAGAGATATTCTCCTCTGTGACGGAATCTCCTGAACTGTGAGATCTCTGTCATTTCAGGAGAATAATCACAACTTCTACTAGACTACTGAGTTCTTCCCTCTCTGAAGTTACGAGCAATAAAATTTCATCTTTTCCCAACTAGTTTAGTAAAGATATATGCAGTGATGTCAAAAAAAGAGCTCTTTGGAACCACTGTGCAAAACGTTATAATCCAGATGACAACTGAAATTTTGTATTTCATCTTGTGCAGTGAAAACCCAGCTTCGACTATTTCTAGGTTAGGGGTCTATACTTATTTAACTAATACTGTAAGTGTGTGGGGGTTGGTGCTCCAGATTCTCTCTTGAGTGGCTCCAAACTCCAGGAATGGAATTCTAACCAGAGAAAACAGCTTTGAAATAATAATATATGCCAGTGCTGAGTAAGAAATCCATGAGTAATTAAAGGGGTAAATATGGATGAAAAGCCAAGGAAGTGACACACAAGATAATGAGGATACATTAAAGTAATATTAAAATAAATGCAGGACACACACGCTGTCCTGTATCCACAGAGAGGAAGTCTCCAAGTTTAAAACATAATCTCCCCCACACAGCTGATGATGACAGGCTATGAGATACTCTGTGTCTTTATCCCATAGGCTACATTTTGATCATGATCCTTTTCTCTTACAAAACATAACACACTTCTGTTTACAAGTGAGAAGACTTCCAGTAGAGGAATGATACTAAACGTAATATGCAATTTTCACCCCACCCCACCACGATGACTTTCAGGTAATATGTTTCTTTCTGAAACTGCATCTGCTATATGGGCCTATCAGAATGGCAGAGGGTCCCTCACGCTCTACATGATCAAACTCATAAACCCACCCTGTTCAGGCAATTGCATACTTAATGTTACAGAGGGCTGTGATGTTTAAGGGCTCAACTTTTAGAAGACAAAGGAATCTTTAGTTCTTACATTTCATATGAGGCCTGTCATTTTCAAAACCATCGACTACTGTAAAATCAAGCCTTTCCCTTAAGCTGAAAACATATTCTGAAGGGGTGGATACTGCATGTCACTCATGAACAGAATTTGCTGTGATTTGTGGGAAACCAAGACAAAAAGCCTGTAGGCAGAAAAGATGCCCACACAGAGTTAAGAATGCTGTTCAAATGATGTCATTGATTTGTATTTTTGTTGAGTGGATTTTTGCCTACATATGTGAGAGTTGGACACTTAATCAGACAATGTAACCACAAGAGGGTTGCACAAAATACAAAATCCTTAAGTTCTTCTGCATCTATCTATCAAAGAGGATAAAATTTGTCAGCTTCAGTTAGACCGTAGATCTTATAAGGAAACTTTTTATATATGTGGATTACTTTTACCTTGTTTCTTAAAGAGTTTTAAGCAAGTAGGCGCATTAATAAAATAAATTAATATTTTATAAACCCTTAGCAATGGGACGTGCTACTGAAAATTAAACAAATCAGATATTGGCATGTTACATGTAACACTATATTGGTAATTTATATAATTGAATATATAGTTATACAATTATTAAGATAATATATATATTATATTAGCAAATTTTAAATAGCAAATGAAGTATGCCATTTAAATATTCAAATACACTTAGTGTCCAAAGGCAGCACACCCATGCATGGACAAACTCTTGACACTCCTTGTCCAATTCAGTGATCTTTAAAGTCAGGACACAAATAGAGAGAAAAAACATGGCATGGAAATTTCTCAACAAATATTCCGAAACCCCTGGCTCTATTAACGGTTCAAGTCTGCTGCATTCACAAACTACCTCTGGGAGGATTTAGGCTTAAGAAACCAGCACAATGAGGTCTGCAACAGGAATTCTGAATCTCAGGAAACTAACTACATTTTAGAGCATAATTTCAGGTGCTATATGTGGGAGTTTTTTATTATACACTTTTGAGATGAAGTCCATTTACATAATGATGATTTCATAAACACATTTTTAATAAGCGTGGCATGGATTTTCACCTGACCCTCCTCTTTCTCTTCCATTTTCTTTTTTGTTTCAGTATCACTTTCTGTTTTCATGTTGTGCGCACACACACATACAGAGTGAAAGAGAGAGAGAGAGAGAGAGAGAGAGAGAGAGAGAAAGACACACACACACCCCTTTATACATCTACATATAATCTAGAATCTAGAAATGTGATAAATGTCTTACTTCATCTTATCTGACCATGATGGTCTCTAGTTATACCATTTTTTTTCAGCAAATCACAAATTTTCATCCTTTGTGTCCAGTGAGACTTCACTGTGTACAGCATCATGTTTTAATCATCTGCACATCAGCCAGTGTGCACCCAGACTATGAACCACACCACAGGAAACACAGATAACCTGGTATTTCTGTGCTAGCTCTGTTTATTTTCCCCCAGGTAAACACCCAGGAGCAGCACAGCTGGGTCAAAGGTAGTCTTATTTTTAATCATTTGCTGCACCTCTGTACTGACTTCTGTAGAGACTGGACTAAACTTTATTCTTCCCTATAAGCTCTGTGGATGGTTCTTTTTCCATGTGTATCCTTGTCAGCATTTTTTTCTGGTTTTCTTTATGATGGTCATTCCTACAATGTCAGAAGTGATCACTATGCTGTTTTAATTTGCTTTTTTCTTGATGGTCAAGAATGTTGGACATTTTTCCTGTTTTTTTGGCCAACTTTTGATCAAGTGGAATTTGCAATAGTCTACTGTACAAAAGAGACATATTTCTGTAAAAAAAGAAAATATTTAAAAAATTTTTTTTCATTGCATTTTTTTCTTGTGCTATTTTTTGTGGCAGAGACCTACACATCTTATTCTTCAAATCTTATTTTTTTAAGTTCATGAAATGACTATTTTTCATCTTATTATAAATAAGGTTTTGTACCAACAGAAAAACTAAACCTTGCAAGTTTAGTAAAAAAAAAAGAAAGAAAAGTTCTTTGAAATAAGATTCTAATTAGTTATAAGTAGAATTAAAGTAAAATATCAAAGCAAAGTCATACCTTATTTTCTAAGTCCCTAGGTATACCTATATGTCTACTTCAATCAGGCCTCACAGCTTCCCTCAAGGGCACATTTATAAGTAACAAACCGAGGTTCCAGCTGACCAACATTCTAGGTGATAATGGACACACTTCCATGTTAAAACTACAGCTTCATCAATTCTCAGAGTGTCCAAGATCCTTACCTTGATGAAAAAGAAGTAAATATTTAGCATTCTTGAGAACAGCTTCTTGAAGATGTCCAAATGTGCCTATCGAAGGGCTGGGACCATGAAACAATACAAGACTGAACTTCAGAGTGTCTTTGAAAGACAACTGTTCATGTGGGATGGTAATTGAGTTGACTGTCATTCCCTGTTGCTCAAGAAATTGAACCATTTCTGAATGACCAGTGACTCCATGTGAAAAACAATGACTCTGAGCCAGGCGATGGTGGCGCATGCCTTTAATCCCAGCACTCGGGAGGCAGAGGCAGGCGGATCTCTGTGAGTTCGAGACCAGCCTGGTCTACAGAACTAGTTCCAGGACAGTCTCCAAAGCCACAGAGAAAGCCTGTCTTAAAAAAAAAAAAAAAAAAAAAAAAAAACCAAAGAAAAAAAAAGAAAAATAATGACTCTCTAGGATACCTGGATAGTTTGGAGAGCTTGTGGATGTTCCCACAATGCCCCAGACCCAAGGTCTGCCTGTGAGATAGATGACCTGCTCCAAGGCAGTGGCCATGCACTGGTAGGAGCTATGACCAGGCCATCAAGAAGCCATCTGGGGGAGTGAAAGCAAAGGCCTGGCCCTAAGCTCATTCAGTTTTGTTGCTGGGTTTCCCTTGGATGGAAGGTGTGGGGGACTCATTCATACCTTTGGTCTTGCTTTCACAGTGTTTCCCTTGATCTCTTTTCCTGACAAACAAATTTTCTTTCTGATACATCAAAGCAAAGTGCCTCATTGCAAAGGAAATTCATTAAAACGTGAATCTCTATTGGTTATGTATTAGCTACTTCTCTCATTGTTATAATAAATGCCTGATAAAGTCAAATCAAGGTTTATTTTTGCTCAGGGAAGAAGGTATAGTCTACAGCAGCAAAAAAGGCATGGTGGCAGGAGCATGCTACAGCTGGTCTCACATTTTATTAGCAGTCAGGAAGCAGAGAGTGGTGCTGTGTACTCAACCTGTATCCCCCCCCCCTTTTCAGTACAGAACCCCAGTCTACAGAATGGTGTTGTCCACATTCATATCATTACCAACCATTTATGGCTTTAGAAATATAAGTAAAAATAAACACATATTCCTGAGCGACATTTTTGCTTATAGTCCAAATGTGACAGGAAAAGCCTCGAGATGCAGCAGTTCACAAGGCTATGTTCACTGATATCCTCTGTGTGGCATGTGACTCCATGAACACCCACTGTGAGGATGAATGCTGCTGTTATTTGGATATAAGCAACAGTGTCTGTGGGCCAAGGTTCACATACCTCATCATTGATTGTTAAATGACAGAAGAAGCAGGACACTGAGTGGCGAAGTTCTACAGCCTAGAAGACAACAGATAACACCTACATGCTGTTCACACTTCACTTAACCATGTGTGGATAAGGCCATCAGTAGCCATCACACCCGAATTTACCAACGTGATACATAAACAAGAACACACACCACGGAGTGGATAGATTTGCCTGTGTTCCCCATTAGGACACTGAAGTAGAAGGCTTGCTGTTTCCTCTGCTGATGAATAGCAGACTCTGTGTACTTCCTCAGAATGACCCTCCAGCTACAGACATTATCTCCTAGTACAGAGCTGTCCTCCTTCCTGACCACAATGTCAACGACTAACTTTTGCTAAGTACTTGTGAGATCAGCAAGACCTAAATCCTTGCCTGTGTCATCTCATCAATGACATTGCCAATACTCAAATCCTTCAATCTGCCTTCTATGAAGAGTACAGAAAACTGACTTGCCCAAAGTCATGCAGCAAAGGACAGAACTAGTACAGAAACCAAATCTGAAGGTCATGGAACCTAAACTTATTGGAATGAGACTGTGGACATGTCTGGGCATAGCAGGTAGCATATTTTAGAAACAAAGTCTCCTTATGTAGTATAGGCTCTCTTCTTATTCCTTCTACTGGTGTATCCTCCTGTATCCTGGGACAACAGGTGTGCTGCCATGCTCAGTTAAGAGTGAAACACATACTTCAGTGACACACAAAGATGCTGCTTTGGTCTTAGTACAATCACACGACTTTCTAAACCACCTTAACATGGAAACAATAAAGAACTGAATGCTGTGCTCAATTTTCCATGGTCAGGCAATTAGTCATTTACTAGAAATAGTCACAGATTGTTCTCTCTCTCTCTCTCTCTCTCTCTCTCTCTCTCTCCATTTTTTTTTTGCCTTAGGTATAACTGTGGATGACTGCACCATAAACAGCCCAGACAGCCTTATATTTCCACTCTCTTGCACTCTCTTGTCTCCACTAACGTGCTAATGGCATTTCTTTCATCTTAGCTTGAAACTTTAACTCACTCTAAACAACTCTAAGCATGGTGTTGTCAGGTTTGGGGCTTGTTTTATTGTTGTAGTCATAAACTGACAGATAAAACCCGGTTCATTTATCATCTATGACAGGTTTTGAAGAACAAATGTATGTACATGTAAGTCTAAATTTAGCTAATTAGCATATACCACACATTAGTCATCACAACTATTTATCATTTTGTTGTGCTGAGAAAAAAAATGTGCTATCAACTTCTCCAGCAATATCCAAGAGCAGATTGCCAAGGATTCTAGTCAGCCTGTTGGGCCTCCAATCCTCAGATTTCACTGCCCATGAATTGTGCATTTTCTGATCAACAGGATTGGCATTGAGTTGTTCTAGGCTGCAGTTGCCTGGTATCTTATGAAGAAGTTAATCAGAAATCTCTGTGTTCCTCATTCCTTTCTCTTTTAGCACCTGGTCTCTGACAAGCAAGATATACCCAGTATATCTTAAGGCGGGAGGTTTGTTCCTTACTAACAACATGGAAGAGTCCTTTTTTATTTTTTTTGGTTTTTCAAGACAGGGTTTCTCTGTGGTTTTGGCGCCTGTCCTGGAACTAGCTCTTGTAGACCAGGCTGGTCTCGAACTCACAGAGATCCGCCTGCCTCTGCCTCCCGAGTGCTGGGATTAAAGGCGTGCGCCACCACTGCCCGGCATGGAAGAGTCCTCTTGATGGTGTGTTCTGGAATTTTCTTCTTTACAAGGAAAGGCAGTTTAATTGGAACTCAATGGCCTCCAATGATGGATGTGACTGTCGCCAATCCTTTGGTGGACTGGCTCTTCCCAGCTCTAGTTTCTTCTCCCTCTGCCATCTAAGATCCCAACTCAGTGTTGCTAGGTCTTGAGGATCTTGATCAGCAAACACAAATAAAAGAGTTTTTATTCAGGACTTCTGTCTATGCTTTTGTTGATTAATGAATAAAGAAATTGTCTTGGCCTCTAGCAAGGTAGAACTTAGGTGGGGAAAACTAAGCTGAATGCTGGGAGAAAGGAGGTGGAGGCAGAGAGAAGCCATGGAGCTTCCACCAGAGACAGAAACACTGAAACCTTGCCAGTAGGCCACGAGCCTCGTGGTAAAATATAAAATAATGGAAATAAGTTAATTCTAGTTGTAGAGCTAGCTAGCAATACACTTAAGTAATTGCCCAAGCAGTGATTTAATTAATACAGTTTCTGTGTAGTTATTTTGGGAGTCTGGGCAGATGGGAAAGAAACAAGCGGCCTCCTTACAACACAGGACACAGAAGTCCCAAGACATAAAGAATTCCACATTTTTTGTGTGTGTTTATAGATGACAATTGTCTCTTAGCATCTTTGTGGGGGTGGACACTAGCCACCTAACAATTCTAAAACTATTCATACACATGTCCCTTTCATTAAGTGGCAAAATATTTGTATATAATCTAAACCAAACCTGTATACTTGAAATAATCTCTAGGTTGCTGATAATACCTACATGCAAATGCTATGCAAATAACTGTGCATACATGCAAAATGATATGCAAATAACTGGTGCATGCATTAGGAAATAATGATAGAAGAGTCTGTGCCTGTTCAGTACAGGCATTGTTCTGAGGGCCTTAAATCTCTTGAAATTTTGCTCCTATAGGTAACTATAATCAATAGGGAGCTCTGGTCGCACATAGCCCAACTGTGTGTTTATCTGTCTGAGTGCCACATAAACTGTTTCTAAATATAGAAATGATTAAAAATGAAGGGTTATGACAAGAACATGGAGAAGCCTGGCATTGAGATTCACAGCCAAAGGTAAAATATTTAAATATTTTAAATAATTGATGTGTTTTCCTAAGGAGATAATTTATCTTTTTTCTGCTGTGAAGTGTTTTTCACCATTCATAATTCAGAGGAAGAATGCGTTGCCACACACAAAAGGTAAGTGAATTCCATTTCCATTTTGTTTTATTTCACTCATTAAACAGATAAGCCTTGGAGACCTCGTGTGTGGAAGACCCCCTGTCTCAGTATGAACAGAAGGACCAGTGTAGTGGTTTCTACCACGTGGCTTACATTTCAGTGGGGTTTTTACTGCCACTGAAATCCCTGAATGTTAGGGTGATGCTAACAGAACTTCAAGCAAAATATCAAATATTTCCATTCAGATATATTTGCAGAAAACTGCAATACCAGAGCTCTGATCTAGACCCTTGATTATAGAAAAAGTGATGCTCTCATGTGTCTCCTATCCAAGTGTATCAAATCCTTGGATGAATCTGAGTTTGCAGTGTTGCAGTGTCCCAGGAGGGCTAGGGGTTTGCCCACCCTCTGCTATGTTCTGACTATGGTATCAAAGGCACTGCTTCTCTTGGAAGATTGTTTTTTTGCACTGATATTGATTAATAATCAACAAGATGTGAAAACTATTGCTTTTTTAAGAGAAATTTGATTTGATTATATTATTAAAGTCAATCCATACATGAGTCATTTCATGGGCTGTAGGTAGTTCGTTTTTTTGTTGTTGTTGTTGTTTTTTGTTTTGTGTTTTGTTTTTTTTCCAGACCAATGCAGAATGTTTGCTAACTAGCAATAATAATAAAAAATAATAATAAAACAGTGTTCTAAAGATGAACATAAACTCACAGAGCTGCTGAACTATGACCAATGCCACATATATAGAATATACATATATACTTATGAAGGTACTTTATTAGAGTGGCTTACAAGCTGAGGTCTGGCAGGTACAATAATGTCTGTCTTTTGATAGAAGAACCAAGAATCCTGCAGTTGTTCAGTTCATGAGGTTAATGTCTCAGCTAGTTCACTCTATTTGGAAATCCCAAAGCCAGCCGAGTAATGCCTCAGCAGCAGGATGAATGAAGTTGCCAGTGGGAGTGAGGGCAAATAGGCAAAAAGTAAAAGTTTCCTCCTTCCATATCCTACTGTGTAGGCTTTCATCAGAAGGTGTGGCTAAGACTTAACGTGGGTCTTCCAACCTCAGATGATTTAGTCAAGGAAAATCCCTTACAGGTGTGCCTGGTCTCTTGGGTGTTAGTTGATTTGTGATGTGGTCAAGTTGATAACCAAGTTTAACCAGCATGCCTACTTTAGGTATGTGGATTCTAGAATTGTAAGTAGATTACAAATCAGCAATAGGTTTATGGCACACCGTCTTGTGTACACACTTCCCATGATCATAAATATCTGTTTGTTAAAGACAGATAATAGAACCCCTGTCCTATGAAAACACCAACCTGTGACTACACAGAGGTTCAGCAGAATTGTGGGAAGAAGAGCCTGGGTCTGTGTGCCAGAGTCTGGATGGGGTCCTGACATGCTGCCTAGCTGGTATGCAAATCACTGGGGAAAACTTGACCTCATAATTCTCCTCGATTTAAAACAAGAAGAACAAAGCAGTGAAATACCTCCTTTGCCTGTCCAACTCTGTCTTACAGAAAGGGCGTGGCATGTAGTCCAGAGGCTACATGTTAAAGGGCTTTGATAACCATAGGGATGCCTGTATACAACCTATGCCTACATGTGGGCCCAGATGCAGAGGCATGGATATATAAAAGCAAGCAATTTCCCAATGAAATATCTTTATGTAGTTGGGATCAATTACCAGGAAGAAGTCAATGGCAGCCTGAATATCAATGAGTATGCAGAATGCCCTCAGGACAAAAATAGAAGGTAAGTTATACAGAAAAGAACCAACAACAGACATTAAAATCTACAGTCAAAGGGAATGGGCAGATGATATTCTAGAACAATTTTACTTGGCTCCTTAGCCAGTAGCTACAAAAACAATAGTAGCAGTGACGGTCTGCAGCATTGTGGTGACACGGTCAGGTATTGTGTCCTGGTTCTAGTTGAAAACTCTTTATACATGATCATGGTTGTGTTCACTACTTAAGGACAGAAGTATTAGTGCACCTTCTCTGTGAGACACACACACACACAAAATAAGTCTGTGAAATGTAGGCCAAAGGTCACAAGCAATTTTCTCTGTTCACTGGTGGCTGTATCTCAGAGACACATGTCTCTGCTGCGGTGGCCTTGTTCAGTAGCAAGTTATTCCCAAGGACCAATCAAAAGGCTTCATCTCCACCTCTGGGGCCACATGTTCAAGGCTTTAAACACACTTCTCCTCATTGGGACACTTATTTTCTACCCAACACCACATGGAAATCTGATTTCCAAGGAAGATCCATCAATTTTCCCACACTAGGGGCAGGATCCAGGGAGCAAAGCCTGGCAGACAGGACCGAAGGGAAACTATTGGCTTTCAGGCTAATATCTGTCCCTGCCCACCCTAAAACACGTCATTCTAGAGAGTACATCTCCCTTCGTGTTTGGAAATATGTTCAATTCATCAAGTCTGTGAATCAAAGCAAATTAATCCCAAGAAAACCATAGGAGGACTCACAGATTATAAAATGCTCAAACATTTATGTGAATAGATTCTGTTGTAACACCCTGTACTGTGGATAGGGAATGTGAATATGAAGACTTATATGTTACTGTGTTTTTTTTCTTCTACTACCCTTTTTATTGTCTTACATGAATGGTGCTCTTTGGTCGTAAAATATTAAAAAATAAACAAATGTAGCCCAAATACATTATTTTATGTCAAAACATTCTAAATGGGATTGATATGACGTCTTCTTTGTGCCCTTTACAGCATCAAAGCTTGTCTGAAACCCTCAGAGGACATGACTGCTGAGCAAATGAAGCCTTCACTAATAGACATTATGAGTTCAGATTTTAATAATGAGTGTGCATGTGTGTGTGTGAGAGAGAGAGAGAGAGAGTGAGTGAGAGAGAGAGAGAGAGAAAGAGAGAGAGAGACTAGAGAACAATAATTCTTCATTATAATATAAAGATACTAAGAATAGCATCCCACTACTCCCAAACTCTTTAATTTATTCATTGGATAAGCAGCTGTTTGTTCTGTCTTCATGTCTGACCAAAGACTTGTTTTCAACTCTCTTGGCAACTCACAATTTTGCTGTTTAACCAGATATGGTGTTTAATCAGGGGAATTACACTTTTCTGGTTCATGCATCTAGGTTGGCTTTTAGAACCTTCTGGATATGTGATATGAAGATTATTCTTCTGGAGAACATGAGGTACAAATTCCGTTTCCAAGCCAAGCTCTCTTGGCACCATGCCTTCTTCTTGTGTCCTTATTTTTCATAGACCCTGAGCCGGACATCTAAGACAGCCCACCATAAAAAGGTGGTTTGAGATCCACGAAAGTCCAGGATGCCATTGAGATAACTGATCTGCCTTCTGCTAGCACAAGACCATCTAACTCATTATTGAAGTTCTTATATGGTCTTTCTAATGTGCATGAACAGCACAATGATGAATTCAATTTGGAGAGTAATTTCTAGATTTTTCAAGATGAGATTTAAACATGTTTAACTTTATTTTGAAAGAATTTTGCTCTAGTTAATGATGCACAGGAGTGTGTATCATTTTCCATGTACATTGTATTTTATACAATTAGTGATATTTTATATGATTAGTGATACATGGTCAGCTTTAGTGTCACATAGACCTCATGATGTTAGCAGTGAAATCATGCATCTGTCATGTGTCAGTAGATGTCATTTCAGAAATTATGTATCTTCCTCTGGGTCACCAAGCAACAAATGGTCCGGCTCTGAATACACACCCTCTTCTAATATTCTTTGTAATCACAGGGTTTCAGAGTATGTACTTTTTCACCCAGCTAAACCTTTCCTTCTCTGTAGACTCAGTTTTCCCTAGCTGCCATTTGTCCACAAATAATCCATTTCCTGATTTCTGAAGTCTCCAATTTAACCTCTCCAAACTGAATACTTCTCTACAGAGACACACTACAGATATCGTGGAAAAACAAATCAACAATGAGTCAGTGTGCATGACAGAGTTAGTACCATCTTCCTAAAACATGCAAATTCTGTCATCCAGGAAGGCATCAGATCTTCTTCTGGCGCCCCTACTGTCATTCTGTCATTCATTTGAAAGATACTTTCAGCTCTGTCAGAAATGTATTGACAATTACGATTACCATGAGGTTAGTGGAAACACCCTGTTCAGGCTCTATTATCTTAAGAACTATGAGAACAGCTTGTCATTAATGTCACTGCCTATTATTTTAAGATAGATGATTGCTATGTGATAGATAGATAAATATTATCTGTTGATCTATTTATCCATATATCTGATTTCCATAATCTACCATCTCTGAATAGCTATGTTTATCAACTATCATTTATCTATTTCTCTATCATATATCTCTATATCCATCCATATCTATCTATCTATCTATCTATCTATCTATCTATCTATCTATCTATCTATCTCTATGTTAGGAAATTTAGGTTTATATTAATTTGAAGAGCCCAGCAAGACATAGTAAGATCTGTGGCCCTTGAATGTAATGGTTTCAGATTATTTCTAAGAAATACTAGATTTCCTCTAAAATAAATACTTTTATCTAATTATATCCTTTTAAAATTTTAATTATTTTATATGTATGGGTGTCCACTTGAGGACAAAAGAGAAAAAAATATTGAAACCTCTGGAACTGGAGTTACCATGTGGGTACTTAGTATCAAACTTGCATCCACTGGAAGAACAGTCAGTGCTCGAAACCACTAACTCCTTAATTTTGAATAAAGATATAAAAAAACTTCCACAATGGACTAGTACATCTTGGTAATACTAATGACTTTGTACAACAGTCTACTTCCCGCTTTCAGGATCTGGCCTATAAGAAGCCATGACTACTGAGTGGTGGGAGGCAGGCCATGAAAGTGGAGCAAGATCTTGGCAGCACAGACTGCAGTGGTCAGAGCGAGTGACTGGTAGACTGCCTCATCAGGCTTCCTAAAAAGCAGCATGTATTAAGATGGAGGATGGTCAGCCCACAGCTCTAATCACTGGAAAACTAATGTGCCTTCATTGGCTCCAGTTTCCCAGAGGACAGTCTAGTCGTGAAGAACACTTCACAGTGCTGATGTTTCATCCGCACAGAGAGCAAAGAATGAAAAGGCAGGGGTGAAAAATTAACCTTTTCACGGAGAATCCACTCAAGACCATTTTATTTGAAGGACTCAGAGAGCTATATCTGGCATCTTCACACCACAGCGAGCATACATTTACTCAAAATGTGGACTTCTGCAGAGCAAACAAGTACCATTCTGGATAGGTTCCAAGGATGCTCTGGGCCACAATTCGAGCTGCATTCAATTCTCCTTTAGAATAATGTTATCTAGATCTTGCAAGTCTGAGAAATCACTCCAGTTATTTGTGTGACACTGGAATGAGTGTGACCCCTTCCTGCACAAACATCTGAATATCCATTGCCTCCTATTCTTTATTTTACTGAAAAGTGGTACCAAGCAATGCCCATCCCAATTCATAACATGAATCACCTTTATGATATATTACATCAAAGTCACTGGATGTCCTATAATTGATTGTATGTCTGTTGGTTTATATGTGTGTGGAATATGCATGTGCATATACATATGTATGAGGGTGTCCATGCCCATGTATGTGCATACACAGGCCAGAGGAGGCCACCTTGTGTCCTGCTTCATCACTTTCTGTCTTCTCCCTTGAGACGGGGTTTGTCATTGAACTCAGAACACAGCATTCACTTTTAGCTATGGTGGCTGCCCAGAAATCCCAGGTACCCTAACATGTCTGCCTCGACTCCCAATTGTAGGGTTATAGGTACAAGTGGCTGTGCCTGGTACTTTTCTTGGAAGCAAGATATTTCAATGGGGGTTGCCATGCCTGCATGGTAAGCTCTTAGCAACAAGCAAATTTCCCAGCCCCAGCTTACATTTCTTTATGACTAAACAGAGGGGCGATGAATAGGTTTTTGTTTATTTGTTTTGTCCTTGTGTGTTTGCTGTAAAAACATCTTGTGCTATTTAGTCCGTGGAAAAATCCACAGGAAAGTTCGGCGTGTTCAATTAAAAAGATATTCTGAAGTAGGCAGCTGCTGTTCCAACAGCAGAGAGGCCAGCACACCTGGTCTCAGCCTCTCCCATGGCTGACCTCCCCAGCTTTCCAAATCATGTGATAGATCTAAGGGGTGAAAAGCCAGCACTTTTCCATCATTACACTATAGAATTCTTCCACCTTCTTTTTGGTGTTAGTGTCAAAGACCTAGAGCTCACTCAGCTTAATTGAAAGAACTGTTGAATTAAGAGCAGTGGATGTGCCCTTGCTGAAAAGCCTAGGCAACTAGGAGTATTCCTCCACATCCACGATGTGAGGGGCTCAGCAATGTAAGATCTCACATCTACAGAGAATGGTTCCATTGCTCATCTGGAGTCTCGTTTCCAGGTAAAGAGCCAGTCCTTGCTTGGTCTAAACTGTCCAACCTGCCATTCTTCTTGACTGCTGGATTTCAAACCTATCCAATGCTTCATTTGATGACACCTTTGAATTTTCTTCTATGACACTATTTTCATGAATGGGAGTCTGTGACCCTTTGGGACCATACTGCTAGAGAACTCCCCTATAACAGGTGGCTGGTGTGAGTAATGACTGGAACTGCAGGGATTCTAGACCTTATTCCTGGAGTTTTCTGGGAACTATACCTCAGAGTAGAAGTCTCAGCTTTTTTTTTTTTATGAGAAAAGACAACTAGGTGTGAGTCTATTCCCCGGGTGATGAGAAAGGTAACTTCCCTATGATCACTTAGACTGTGACAAGCTTGAGCTGGTTATTAAGTCTGAACCTACACAATGGAGGTTGTTTCTACCTAGGGAGTAATATCAAAAAAAGCCTGAACTATACTACATCATCCAATTATTAACTACTGCCCCTGGTGCTCCAGAGAGAACTAAAAAATCTTCCATCTATCTCACAGGGGCAGCTTCTATCTCTCCCTTCTCCCCACTTCTCCCCTTACTCCCTCTCTGCTTCTCTGTCCCTCTCTCTCTCTCTCTCTCTCTCTCCCTCTCTCTCTCTCTCTCTCTCTCTCTCTCTCTCTTTGCTCCTCTCTCTGAACCTATACTTCCAGTGGGACCTTTAAGGGCCATTCCCAAAGAAGAAAGACTCACAAAAGTTGTCAACAATCTCTCCTACTGGGTCATCCTTGACTTTTGTCTTTGGTGGCAAATGAGCCAGATGAAAATTGGGTGATACTGAAATCTCCTGTAATAGGCAAAGCCCATAGAGCTTCAGAGGTTTTACAGGTAAGAATAGTTGAGCAGAGTGGTCTGACTTTCAGAGCATAGTAGGGACTATTCCTCATGTGAGGGCGTGAATAACAGCGGAATTCATTTCCAGAGAGTGGTTGTGTACTAGCCAGCAGATGTCCTTTAATGTGCTGTGTTTAGGACTCCTAAGGCCAGAGGAACAGGGGTCATTTCATTTCTTAGAGAAAAGTTGAGAGAAATGGGTTCATTCTACCTTAACATCTCATGAGATGTGGGAGAGGATGGTAGGTAGAGGATAAAAAGGTGTGTGTCAATGAGAGAAAGATAGATGAAAAATAGAGAGAGAGATTGATAGATGATAGACAGATAGATGGGTAAGTGATAGACAGATAAAAGACAGACAGATAGATGATAGATGGATAAATGATAGACAGATGTTAAATAGTTGGATAGATGATATATACACATAGATAGATAGATAGATAGATAGATAGATAGATAGATAGATAGATCATGCTTCCATAAACAAATAAATAAGGGAGTGTGTTCAAATGCTAATCTGTTTGATAGAAAGGCTGCTGTAGAAATACCATTGCATGGGGAAGCCCTTGGGGAGAGGGTGCAAACTGAATTTCACAATGAAATTGTGAAATTTCAAGTAGCCTCTTCAAGTAGCCCCTGCAAGAGACACAGGCCCAGCCCTAGCAAATTCTGCAGGCAGAGTTCCCAGAATGTGCCAATACCCTGACCTCAGTGAAGGGTCATCAAATAGACACATATGTGAAAGAAAATATAATGACCCAATGAAGAGAATAAAAAATGAGTGATAAACTGGAGAGATTAACTGGAAAAGTAGATTTTCATGAAGCATCAGCAATCACACAGGATGGAATGAGCAAGTGTGATTCCCACAGGACTTTTTCAGATATTTCAGGTATTACAGGCTGTCCTGTTCTCCCATAAACAAAACCATTATGTCAGGAGTCTCAGTGCACACTGACATAAATATGAGGGTTTTCCTAAAATAGCCATAGGAGCTATATTTGTAGGTATAATTAGAGCTAAACAAAAATGGGATGAAGCAATTAATTTAGTAATTCATGTCCAAACATATTTTACACTGACTCAGCCAAGATTTATCTTGAGTCTAGAGAATCTTTTCAAAATTCATTCAACATCATTTTCTTAGACATTTCAATGTAGCAAAATCATGAAAACGCAATTCTTCCTCAAGCTAAAGTGCACTCTGATATACCAAGTAAAACCCTAGCTTCTCACTCACAAACACATAATGGAAATTTTTGTCAAAGCCTGTTGTTATTGCCTTCTTTCCTTGGAAAATTCAAGGATGATTGAAATTTTGAAATACCCTACTGTGCAACATATTAATCTTTGAATAGGAAATAAAATGACTTATTAGGAGACAAACTCACTGTTCACGGTGTTTATGACCCTTTTCCTGTCCAATGCCTCTGCAACTTAAAGACGTCATTTAGTCTCCAAAGAACCTAGATTTCTTTTCCATGTTTTGTCATTATTTGGATATGATTTTCCATCTAATATCACATGTTGAAAACATGGTACAAAGTATAGAAACATTGGGAGTTGATAGGATTTTTTAATGGGGGCATGTCGAGGGATGGAGTATAGCTCTGTGATGGGACACTTGGCTACCAGACTCAGAGCCTAAAGTTTTAACTCAACATTTAAAAATAATGAAAATAAATTAAAAAGAAAAGGAACGGGATCTAGTAGGGTCAACCATTAGAGCTACTGTTCTCAGAATGGAGTAGGTTGTTCCCATGGGAACCAGTTTTTGCTAGTTACTTGGTTACTTGGTATCAAGCTTAAGTCTTGAACCATCCATGATTTCATGTTTGGGCATGTGACCCCTCACATACATGTGACATCCATAGTGCCCTCAGACATGCTATGATGTGGGTAGGGGAATATAACTGCAGGAAATAACCCACACTTCCTTACAATACCAGGAAAACTAACCCAGTCTTTCACTGCAGTAATTCTTGCTTTTTGGACTTGGTTGAGCTCTGAACTAGAAGTTTCTTAATGACGTTTTAAAGTACAAACATGTACAGACTTGACTATCCTTAATTCATCATGTTTGACCTTACATCCTAGGGTAATAGAGGCCTGGACAAATTCTTCACTTTACTAATTTATCAAAGAATAAAGTTTTTAGCACCATAACACACCCTAGTCAAGTACAGAGACACAATAACATTCTAATGAGGTTCCCTGGAATCTTAGGGTTCCCAGATGCCAGTCAAGGACTGCCACGGAGGGCACTGGGCTACAGTGTGCCCTAAGGCAGGATACTGTTCTTGTCCAGCTAAAGGGAGCCTTTTTTCTTTTGATTTTATTAAGCTATACATTTTTCTCTGTTCCTCTCCCTGCCTCTCCCCTCCCCTTCAACCGTCTCCCATGGTCTCCATGCTCACAATTTACTAAGAAGATCTTGTCTTTTCCTCTTCCCATGTAGATTAGATATATGTATGTCTCTCTTAGGGTCTCCATTGTTGTCTAGGTTCTCTGTGATTGTGATTTTTAGGCTGTTTTTCTTTGCTTTATTTTTAAAAACCACTTATAAGTGAGTACATATGATAATTGTCTTTCTGGATCTAGGTTTCCTCACTCAATATAATGTTTTCTAGATTCAACCATTTGCCTGCAAATGTCAAGATGTCATTATTTTTCTCAACTTTGTAATACTCCATTGTGTAAATGTATCACATTTTCCTTATCCATTCCCTTATCCAAGCACAGGGGAATCCACCAACTAGAATGAACAACTCAGACACTTCCTGAGTGGCCATGTACCTTAAGTACACAATGCAACACAGTGATTTTCAGACCCCTGTGTTTATCCATTGGTGAGAAGCTGTGAGTATGTTTGAATAGTAACTAATGACAGAGGCAGGGCAGTGATGTTATTCTATTCTATGTGTCATTAAAAGGAAGAAGGAAGTTTCTGGAGGCCTCTTTGCTCTGTTTGTCTATTTGGAACACTGGGCAGATAGAAGGTAGACACACACCTGGGCTCTGAGCTATTACTTTCTCATCCCACCTAAGTTCCAGCTGATAGTGGGTGACTAGGACCCAGAGAATATCGCTGGTGTCACACTAATCAGGTAGTATCAAAGCCTGATACCAGTAAACTGTCAGCACTCCCGCCAAGCCCTGTCTTTATATCCAAATATATAAACACACCCCCACAGGTCTATCTGTCAGCACACTGATCACCAGAAGTGAGTGTATGGATGTGTGACTGAGTGTGGATGTGTATGTATGCGTGTGTACTGTGTGAGCATAAATATTGTGAATGTGCATGCGGTTTGTGAGTATGCATGTGTATTGTATGTATGTGTACTGTGTGTGTGTGTGTGTGTCATGTGTACTGCAGGTGTGAATGTGTCTTGCTTGTGTGCATCTGTATTGTTTGTGTGGAAGTGTATTGTAGATGTCCTTGTTTATTGGGTGTGTATATGTTTTGTGTGTATCCATGCATGTTGTGTGTTCATGTGTACTGTGTGTGTCCACATATATTGTATATGTATATGTATTGTGTGTATTATGTGTGTGAATGTGTCGTGTGTGTACCTGTATATTGTTTGTTGGAAGTGTATTGTGTGTGCATATGTATTACCTGTGTGACTGTGTATTATGTGTGTGCCTGTGTTACATGTGTAGTGTACATGTGCATATGTATTGTGTGTGTGCATGCATAGGGTGCACATTCACATATGCTGATACCATATCCACAGAACTGACTTTTTTATGTGATGAGGAAAACTTTGCTTGAAAAATGCAATATCCTTAAGTGAAGAAAATGTCAGAAAAGTTCTCATGAACTGAAAGGTATTTAGCAGGAGGCTATGGGTTAGAAATTACACAGATAACTAAATTGAAATGTAAATATTTCTTCAATTACCAAATTATTGAAACTGACACACATTCTAAACTCAGCTTTCTCATTAACTCTACTTCTGATGTAGTGGGTTCAAAAGTTTAGTATTCTCAACTTAAGTATCAAATGAGGATTTTCCTGTCCTGTTGTTTGTGTGCTAACCAATAGATGGTATAAGCATCACAAACACGGAACTTCAATTGAAACAACTACAAAAGCAAACTCTTGCCCACTCATCTCAGGACAGGTTGTAAGGTGGAACCCACTCAGGAATGGCTCACCTCAGTAGCATCTCATTAAAAGCCAAATCAAGCCACCATGACAGTGACAGTGTCTGTGAGGTCACCACCCTGATCATCTGCCCCCGAGGCAACTCCTCACAGTCTCATTGCTGAGCTCCATTCAGGGTTGCTCATACAATGATGTACATTGCAAAGGAGATGTCTGCAAGATGCAGACCACAGCCACACCTGTGGCTAAACCAGAGGCTCTAGGAGACCTGGAAACAGACATGTTTTGGGGACTACCCCCGGAAAGATTTTCATTACAGACTCAAATGGAAAGTTAGGCAGGCTCTGGATGCGACTCTTCTCTCCTTCTGCTGCCCTTCAAAATTCTTCCACTTTGCTGTATACTATCTTCTTTTCCCTTATTTTGTAATTGTGCTTCCCTTTTTGTTCATCTTGACTGCACACAGTACTGAGTTTGCTGTGGCATTTTGATCTCCATGTGCTGTGGTTTGGTTATGTTCACCCACACCCTTCTCCTTTTTGCTAAGACCCTTATACTTTAATGTCCTTTATATAAAAATTCTATACATGAGGTCAAATATACAATGCCTACCTTTCTGAATTTGGCTTATTTGTTACTTATGCTGAAATATGATGGGATTGTTAAATATGCTGAACTATGATGGCATATCATTTCACTCACCTTCATCTGCCATCAAATGATGGGATTTTTATGACTAAGTAATATTTCCACATACATGTGTCTCTGTTTGTATCTGTGTATATCTGTGTGTGTCTGTGTAGTTGTGTGTGTATGTGTGTCTATGCATTTATGTGTGTGCACATATCTGTGGGGGTATGTGTGTGCGTTTCTGTTTGGATGTGTCACAGCTCTAGCTGCCAATCATTTCATGGGCACCCAGGCTAATTTCAATTCTAGGTCACTGCAAATGGCAGTGATAGATGCCTCTCTTGTAGACAACCTTGGATTCTTCTAAATCAATACGTGTTCATTGTCCTATGTTGCCATTTCCTCTTCGCCAACGAAGCCTGTTTGTCTGACACACAGAGCATCCTCCAATCTTCACCATCAACATGTCAGCCCTGCCCACGGTACCTTTCTTCTAAAGATACATTGGTTTTGACTTAAAAGTAGGAATCATGGAGCAGGGTTGCTTTCTCGCACAAGACAACTGATAATCAAATAAATCGGGACCTGCAAACAGGCAACTAGAGAAAACAAGAGTTTTGAATCTTAAAAGTAAAGTAGCTTGGAACACAGACCTGAGAGTAGAGGGTGTCCACATATCAGAGTGTCTACAGTCTACAGTAATCCTGGTAAGAATATTAGTGGAGTAGAGGCAGGGGAGTGTGAGATTCTGTGTATAGTAGGGACAACTCAAGCAGATGCTACACATCGGGGGAGTCAGAGCTGTTAAGATTACAGTCTAGGTGCCAGAAAGGAGAGACCCCCCTCCTCAAAGAGAGTCTCCTGGGCTTGACTGAGACTCTAGGAAGGAGTAGATGTTGGTCCTCGTAGACTGCATTGTGTGTTCACATGGGTAGTGTGTGAAAACCCTGTAGCATGAGTCCTGGCTGAAGTGCTTCTGAAGATGCTGTCAACAGAACCATGAGTTCTCAGTTCAACACTACTCTGAATGTACTCCCCGCCCCCCCCAAAAAAAGCATTACAACCAGTATCAGAAAGGCCAACTGTTTGCGCCCTGTGATGAATCTGAACAAAGCACGGTACTTTAACTATTTTAAGAAGCTCATAAACACTCTGCAACAAGCAGGCTAACATTCAGTGTCTAGCATCCAAGCTAATATTCCAGGCACACAAAGGAACTGGAAAATGAGATGATAATGGGGAAGAAAACACAAAGGATTGGAATAGCCTCCACTATGACAACTGCAGACTCTTTTATCTGCCAACAGCTCATCAGCGTCAACAGAAGGATGCTCGTGCTGTCTTCCAATGCCTTCACTCCAGCTACTTTTCCTCCTAAGGGGAATGACTACCACAACCTAGTGTAAGAACTGCCTCCTCTTGTTAGTGCCTATATAGATTACTTTCTCACACACACTCACATTTTTTAAACGCAGTGGTATCAGTAACAACTGCCACAAATATCTTATAGCCAACCTAGTGTTTATTTATCTGGAGTCTAAGCCATCCAAAGACTGGCGTAATGATCCAGACGCAGGGCTGGGTATGCTCAACACTCAAGGTTGGGCATCTTGGTCTAAAGAAGACATACAACAGCCAGGATGCTCCTTCCATACCTAAGGCCTGGTATAAAACCTTGAGTACCGAGCTCTTCCTCTATCTCCTCACGTGATAGCCTCCACTCCTCTCCTATCCATAACGCCTATGAAAAAAAGTGCATAGACTTAGTAAAGTAGAAAAGATTTCATTCCAACTTTGCTTATATCACTTACTGTGTGGCCTTGGGAAATGTATATTTTCTCTACATTTCTCCTCTGTGCAAGGTATATGAGCCTGCTCCCATCTAGGGGTGTCTATAGGAATTGAGCAAATAGATGGTTGTATAACTAGAATCCAGTAACTGCTGATTTCCTTAACGCTCCCTTTTTGCTCTTCTTCTGCACAGTAGATGAGTGAGGAGAATGAGTGGCCACTCATCTCATTAAGATGATTACTGAAATCAATATCTTTGTTGGTTTGAAACAAATAAAAATAGACCCTTTAAACGGGAGTCTTTGATGAAGTAGCCATCAAAATTTTACTAAATTATCTTAATTTATAGTCTGTTGAATATCCTTTTGGTCCTATAATCTTATTATTTTACATGTAATTCCCTCAGAACTAGTGAATTATATTTGACCCTTGGAATTTATTGGACCTTAGCTTTTTCTTTATTGTGGGTATACTGTGTCTCCATTCTCCCGTATTAACTGTAGGACATTGCCCTAGGAATAGGCATTGAAATTGCCCTCAAGGGAAATGCAAGGAAACCATGCTATTAATTTTGTTCATATTTTTAAACATGAGTAATTCACAGATGGTTTTCATCACAGACTGAACTGAGCTCTGTTGAACATGAAGACACTTTATTAATACCCTGGATTCTTCTAGAGTCTGAGAACTGCTCCTAACACACACAACTCTATAAGAGCATACACTGCTGAAATTCCCTTCAGAATTCATGCAGAGAACTTAAACATAAAGAAAACCTAAGTAAAAATTTACATTACAAATATGTGAGTAACACACACACAGACAGACACACAGATACATACACACACAGACACAGACACACACAAACACAGACACATACACACACAGACACACACACAAACTGGTACCTCCACATGTCATTGCTCCCCAAAGTTAAAAATGAACTGCAACCACATGCACATCTGTCTAGAAACTTACTACCACCCAGGCAGAAGGTCCTGTGCTCATAAGGCAGACCAGTGCAAGTGCAGTGAAACTGGCAAGAACACATCACTCTGGGCTTAGAACAGAAAGCCGTGTGCAGTATGGCCTCTGGGCAGCTGAATGAAAATCCAGCACTTGTATTAGGGCCGGAAGCAAGGGAAGAGGATTGTTTGTTAATTTTTTTTAATTAACTTTATTTAACACACAGAGGGATGGGCTTTATTTGCATACATAGACACCATTTGTTCTTATTTGCTCTCCACTGCCCTTAGTTGTTCCTTTCCTTCTTTTTCTTCTTCTTCTTCTTCTTCTTCTTCTTCTTCTTCTTCTTCTTCTTCTTCTTCTTCTTCTTCTTCTTCTTCCTCCTCCTCCTCCTTCTACCTCTCTCTCTCTCTCTCTCTCTCTCTCTCTCTCTCTCTCTCTCTCCCCCTTTCTCTCTCTCTTTTGATAAAGGGTTTCTCTTTGTAGCCCTGCCTGTCCTGGAAGTCACTATGTAGACCAGGCTGGCTCTGAACTCAGAGATTTGCCTGCTTCTGCCTCCCACATGTAGGGCCACCACAGCCCAGCCCTTACTTATTCTTATTGATCCCTTTTAATAGAAGTGTCAATACTGGACATCTCAACATATGTGAACAGCTACAGTAACAGGGAAACTTCACAGATGGAGGAAATTCTTGGGCTTCTCAATATCCCAGAGCCTGGAGGAGGAACCAAGGATGTCTTGGCACTGGTACTGTACACAGTGTGGTGGCTAAGAATTAGGGCTACAGAGGTTTTGAGGAGTCCTGGAGCCCCCAAAGCCATTTCCCCAGTGACAGAGCTATGTTTGGAATTCTGATTCACTACATACAAACCCTTATCCCCTACCCACCTACAAATAAGAGAGAGGGGGTTGTTCAAACTCAAGCATGTTTAAAGGATGTTTCTGTGCTGAAGGACACAGCTGCAATAAATACCCTGACCTCAGTCCCCAAAGACAAGTCTCTGCACAGGGTGGGTACTGAGATGTCGGCAATACGGGTTCTCCCAGCACATTCTTAGTGTTTCCATGCCCTGCCAGTATCTCGTTTGTTCCAGAGTTTCCATCTCATAAAAACTATGGATGATGGGACTTTCCTTAATACCATGGCAATGGAGGATGTCTGAGGCTACCTGACATGGGAGTCCTATGCAATGGGGAAGATCTACATTGAGATATTATATTATATTTTCTGAGTTAATGATTGCCAGGTACAACAGAAACAAGAAAACAAGAACATTATAAAAGATTAGAAGTTCAGGAGCAACAACCTCAAGGAGCAATCAGAAAAAAAGTGTAATATGTATGCATGTATGTATATGTATGCACATACACATATATAGAGAGATAGATATGTGTGTGTTGTGTATAAGGTATTATATATATCATATATATCAGAGAGATGGATCATATCACTATTCCAGGGTCTCCTTTCTCTTACTGTGCTCCCATGCTTTCACTTACATTTAACTTTTGCCTGAGTGAAACTGCACAGTTAGAGACTGTAAGGCCAAAAGCGAGACATGTTCTGAAGGCATCAGGTGTCCTTTAGCAGGTATAAGGACTGTGGGTCTAATGATACAACTTCCTGCTTCACGAGCATCATTTTGGCTGAAGAATGACGGGACAAGCGCTCCTCATACAGACATCTCCACTAGAGCCTGGGCCTTAGTCTGGATTCAGTACCCACAACTTCCCCGACAATGTACCCTAAAAATGATTGGTTGAAGCTGCTAGTGTGCAGCCATGAATTCAGAGGGACCAACTGACAAGGAGGAAGAAAGCATAGGGAAGGATGCAGGGGCAAGAGATTAATAAGTGACTCCTAAATCACCTTGAAAGGGAAATGAAATACTGGAAAGGACAGGCATCTGCCTTCTAATTGATGGGATACCAAAGAGAATAATGGAAAGTTTGGAGAGATTCCATCGAAAGAGGAAGAAATTGGAGGAGAGGGAAGGGACAGCATCCTTAAAGTACATCTGCTTTAGAAATTCAAAGAGCAATGAAGGACGTGGGAAGGAAACAAAAGGGAAAAAGAAAGGAAGATAAGAGAAAGTTAACAACGAGGAAAGTCTTAGAAACAAAAGATACCATCCATCTCTAAAAGGAGGAGGGGAAGGAGGTCCCACGGCCATGGATCATCCCTGGTGCCAGCCCGCTTAACTACCAGCTTATTGCCTGACCATTGCCATTCGCGGAATCCACAGACAACACGCAACATTTCTATAGAAGTAACACTGGATTTGATCTTCCTGTTCTCAGATGCACGTCCTCATCTTACAGCCATTTGTTCCCTAAATGTTTCATTTTAGTGAGTTTTTTTTTCCCTCCTCCCTTTTCAAGAGCAATTTTAAAAGAGAAGGAAAATAAGTAGACAGTTAAAAGGGAGGTTAACGAGAACGGGAAAAAAAATCTTCGCATGCTGTGTTTCATCCTACAAACTGCAGAGCCCAGCACAATCAGTGGGATTGTCTGCAGTCACCAGGTTGCTGTCTGTTGGTACCTGGTGATGAACCATTCTCTTTCCCCTGCATCGCCTCTGCACAATACAGAGGGCTCTTCAAACTTGGGGATGGCATCTCCACGGTGTGCTCATCACTGCCATTGACACAAGGGCTGACAAGAAGTAACGATAAATGCAGTGTCTCTTTGTAATGTTTTGTTTAGACATCGACAAAAGGATAGACGGAATGACAAGAAAAAGTTCTAGTTAGCAAAGGCTCAGCATTTCAAGGTTTTAAATGTGGTGACCACAGTCATCTGTGGTGACCATGGTTTATGCAAGCATTAAGTCCCATAAGGTCCACCTGAACCACTGAAAAATCGTGCAAAGAAGCTACTATATGGTTGTTCCCTCTGAGTCCATTCATAATGGGTATTACTCTCTCCATCACCAGAACTCTTTAATTGTGCTTTAAATTTTAAATACGACTCATAACAAATATTGGCAAGCATTAATCTTCATCATCAGACCCTGACTGCAACCTGCCTTGGGCCTCGCACTGCATGCTGTGTGTCTTCCGTGTTCAATGTCTGTATTAGTGAGCTTCTGTTGCCCACCACCAAACAAACAAATGAAAGAAGTGGGTTTATTTTGATTCACATATCCGGAGGGTTGGAGTCCATAATGTCAGGGAAGGCATGGCATGGCAGCAGGAAGTCAGATGACCACACTTCTGCCTACAAACAGGAAGTAAGGTGAGGCTACGCATGCTCAAAACCTATACCCCCGGGGAGGTATTTACTCCATCAAGACTGAGCATTCTAAAGGTTTCATAACCTCCCTAAACATCATTACCAATTATCCGCATTTGAAAGAGTGTTCAAATATATGAGCCTGTGGGGGATATTATTTCCTTCAAACCATTGTAAGTGCTGACTACAAATTAGGAGCTACTGTGTTCAAGACATGAAGAAAAGGATACTCAGAGATGTTAAGAGGATCACTTCAGGTAGAAACTGAGCTGGAGTTGACATAAATTCAAGACCATTTCCTATATCACGCCTTTTTTCTTCTTCTTTTTTTTGCTAATGTCTCTTGTCTCTTGAAGGGCTGGTTCTCTCTCTGTGAGCTATGGCTTCTAAGCAACTCAGTTAGGTCCAAGATCTGTGAGGTCCATGATTTCTCTCTTCCTCTCTGGTCCTACGATCTACAGGAGTGACTTATATGTATTGTTTCTTCTGCTCGTAGGTAAATTTTTATGCTATAATTATTTTTGTTATATATGTTTGAAAGATTTATATAAAAATATAATATGGGTTTTCTTACATCACTTAAAAATGATTGTGTTATGTACTGCGTAAGCACACGAGTACATGCACCACAGGCTTCATGTAGACGTCATAGGGCAACATTTAGGAGTTAGGTCTCTTTTCTCACGAGAGTCCCAGGGATCAAATAAAGGTCATTAGGATTACTGCACCCCTTTGCCCAGGAAGTATCTGTTATCACTGTGATTTTTTCTAAATATTCAGCTTGTTTAGACTTATCTATACCACTTTACAAAGAACATCATCTGACCTCCTTGAAGGATGCATTCCTGAGGCTCATGTGACTCCAGAGTGCTGTGTCAGCTGTGGTCAGGTGACTTCTGCATTTTTTAAATTTTTTTGCTGTCATTGCTATAGCGTTTCAGAGGGAATTATCTAAAATTATGCTAGAAATTTGATATAACATTGTCTTAAAAAGACACTTAAATACCTCTTTTGTTTTAGAAGCTTAAGCAATTCCTGCTAGAATAATTACAATCAGAGTGCATCAAATGTTCTCCCGACTTTCAGCTTGCACCCGATCTCCAGTATTTCATCTTCATCACCCCCCGTGGGTTTCCCATACTCAGCAGAACAGGACTCCATTTCGACAGTAACTTTTATCTCTATCATCCCTATTGAACTTCGCATGCCAGGCCTTTTATTTTATTTTTTAACAAAGAAGATGCCAATCAAGCTCCAGAAAAGCTGTCAAGTAGTAAGTAACTTGCCTAGAAGTCAATCCTGGCCCCGCGTGTCACCTTCAGACTTCAGAGCTTCCAAGCAGGTCTTAGCAGTGAAAACGGTGCTCCTATCAACCCCAAAGGTGAAAAAGAATAGTAGAGAGCCTAAAATGCAAACTTTCCCAGCCTTGTCTTGAAAGAGGGGTGCTATACAAACAGAAGATCACACCTCCAACCTTTGAAATCATACACTTTAAAAATGTAATGTGTTTGACTCAACTTAACAGTTCGTTACTATTAATATGCAAATATGCAGCAGAAACTTAATAATGAAATCATGTGAGCCACAATAACAGCTAAACTAGCAGGTCCCTTTATCCTGTATTCTCGGACAGGCACTTTAAGTACAGCACAGGGTATCCAGTCATGGGAAGGGAGGCTTCCACATGAATTTAGATGTGGGAACTTTATGAATTTAGAGACTTTATTTTACAACTGACATCATAAAATAATACATTCCATGTTTCACAGCTTCCCACAGCTCCTTTGGAGTTAATCCCGCTCTCCCCTCTCCACCTTGACGACATCTAACCTTGTTCCTACCTTCCAAATTGAAACCCTTCCTGTGGGTTGCTTCTCTGCGAACAAATCATCTTCCCTCTATATCTATCTTTAAAACACTGTTCTTCTCTCAATAGAATCTCATATCTGTCTCCTCTTCTGATATTGCCCAATCAGCTCTTCCCAGAAGCCTTTGCGAGCACACTGGGGTCTCAGCCTGGATTCCCCTGTGCACATGTCTGTAAGTAGATGCAGCATTCAGAGACATGGATTCTTCCCTGCTTCTGAGGTCATCCTGACAAGCATGTGTTTTCTTTTACTTACACAGTTCACTTTTTTTTGGCTTTTCATATAACAGTAGGAAAAATGTAAATTGATATTCTTTTCAAGCTAGAGCACTCTGTACGATAAACTAAACCACTTCCATGCATTATGTTCCTGAAAAATAAAACAACAACAACAACAACAAGAAGAAGTCGTTCTGGAAACTGTTAACAAGAGACAGTAATTCAGGTGTATCTCTGGGGTCCTTCAATTTGCAAGAGTATGGGTACTCAATGGAACAGGACAGGGAAGTCACACAGGGCTGGTGCAACAGAACCTGCTTCCAATGACCCATGCAGTAGGTCACGGGACACACTTGGTGAAATGAGTATTTGAAGAACCATGCTAGCCCATTGGAGTTCAGGGTGGGAAGTTCTCCCAGGAGCCTGCTTGTTCTAACCGTACCAGTGTCATCAGAGTAGGAAATGAAGAATTCCACATGCTGCTGGATACATGAGAGGGCAACAGGCGGCTTGCTAAAGGTCAAACCACAGACTGTGCCAGGAGTCGGTCCCTGCTAGTCAAAACATCTCCCTGTTGCAGCCCCAGGTTGACCATTCACAATGAATTTGGACTTGCCTTTGAGAGCAGATTTTATGCATAGAAATTCCTCGTAAAAATCTCTTCTGTTATGACTTTGCAGGATGTGACTTGGGACTGCTCTGATCCCATTCACCTGAAGGCACTTCCCTAAAGAGATGCAGATGCCCTTCACTTCCCTGCCAATCTGTCTTTGCTTCACTAACTAGAGCCTTTTCCATTAGAGACCGTGCAAGAACTCAGCTGGGCTTTTGAGAGGAAGCCTCCAGAGAGTCAAGTTCTGGGTAGAACTCAGGGTGGTGACGGTAGCTTTCCTTTGCCTTTGGAGTCTTCATCATAAGGAACAGGGGCAGTGGCTGTTCACCCTGGTTAGATTTAGGGTGCCATTTCTTTGACTTAAAGCATTAAGGTAACTTCTGGATGTCACCCAGGTACAGTTATACCTAAATCTCCCCCAGAATGTTATTACATTTGAATCCTGGTACTTTTCTTACATACAATGAGATGCTCTTCACAACATAACTTGTTTTAAAGGGTTCATATGGAGCACAATAGCTTAGTGAATGGAATCCTACACAGCACATGTCTGTGAACAATCTCCATGCCTTAAAGATGGGATTGCTCCTCTTTCATTTCAATACAGAACAAATCCAAAATTAAAACATTAAGTGATGCATCGAGGCCAACGACAATGACAAGTGAATCCCCTGTCTGTAATGTCATATGTGAATTGTTCTGTCCCAAAATTGCCATGCAAGGATTTGGTCATTTGAGTACCAAGATAGGTGAAACTTTGAACTGAAATCATCTAGAGTGTAAGAGACCATGTGTGGCTCCCTCACCGGAAAGGGTGAGCAAACAGCAGAAGCGACACAGCTCTGACCAACACCAAGCCTGAACTCCATGGCTCCCTGTGAGGCAACATTTAAGTCCCGTTCTCTGCTGGGATGAGCAAGTGAGTGAAGAGAAGGACAATCCTGCCCTGGATGAACTGTCAGGTGTGAACCACAGAGTCATCCCAGACAGGAAGCAGGCAGTGAAGAAGAGCAGAAACAAACATACAGATTGCTATTGTCTCCACAGGACAGAGAGGAGTGATGTGCTTGCTTCCCTCTCTTAGCTTCTCCTTCAGAAATACTAGCCTTTTATGATACATTGCACACATGTATGTACAGACACCCACACAGACACATTGATACATGCAAAGACATCAAAGCACATTCACATAGCTTATGCCTCTTCCTCCTCCCGTGTAGAAAGCCCTGAAGAATGCTAATTTGTGAGCATGATAAAACATTGACTATAGGCTGGAGAGATGGCTCAGTGGTTAGGAGCACTCATCACTCTGACAGAAAATCTGAGTTCAGTTCAACAGCTACCTATAATATCAGTTCCAGGGAGCTCAAGGCCCTCCTCTGGCCTCTATGGGTGTTGCATACATGTGTTGCACTAATAGTCATGTTCACATACACACACACACACACGAATAAATCTTTTAAAAAATTAAGTATTCCTTCAGGGTGATCCACTACTCTTAAATATAAAATTGATACATTTTCAACTTCAAAATTATCTATAAAATGACAAAGATTTTAGGAAGCTATATTTGCATCTCTGTTTGTTTCTCAAGTCATTTACAGATTTAGCCAGAGTATTTTTGAAAAAAGATGATTAAACAAACTTAAAAATGTATTGCTATAACATTTGTCTTCATAGGAATTGGGTTAAGGAGATACTAGGTGCAGAGCCCATGGTTTAAATGTGAATGCGACATGAAAGAACCTAGCAACAGCCATGAGCATGTCATCCCACGCTGCAGCAGTTAAGAAATGTCAAGATCATTTCATGAAAACACTACTACTCTTTGGAGTGGAACTATGTTTAGAAAATCTGAAAATAGCAAACGAAATCCAATAATTCTCAATGGAAAACAAGAATTCCATCCGCAGATCTCCAAAATGGATATTTCCTCTCATACTCCCCAGTGCACTGGAGTCCCATTCAAGAAGGTACCTCTGCTTGACTCTGCTCCTCTGGGAAGAGGCTGACGCAGCCTGTTGGATATGGAGTCCCCAGTAGAGAAAATACATGCAAGTCTATGTCTTAGGTTTTTATTGCTGTGAAGAGACACCATGACCACGGCAACTCTTATACAAACATATTTAACTGGGGTGGCTCCCTTTCAGTTTGGAAATTTAGTGCATATCATCATGGTGCGGAGAATGGCGGCATGAAGCCAGATATGGTCCTGGAACTGAGAGGCCTACATCTTGCAAGTGATAGGAAATTGACTGAGACACCAGGCAATATCCTGAGCATAGGAAAAAACTTCAAAACCTGTCCCAACAGTGATACTCTTCCTTCAACAAAGCCATACCCCTTCCAACAAAGCTATATCTCCTAATAGTGCCACTCCGATGAGATGATGGTAGCCAATTACATTCAAACTACCCCAGTGGGACACAGAACTCCTGTGCAGGCAACAGGGAATGTTTACCTGCAAGAGTCAAATCCAGCCTCCCACACACACCCGCTGCCTGAGATCGGGTGGTTTTCTTTCCTAAGAGCTAAAGATAGAACTGCTGCTCCAGATACACTGGTTTCCTAAAAATGGTTACACCAAAAAGGGTCAGAGACTTTCCCGTGGAGTCTGCACACAATGTCACATGTTGCTAAGCACCATTGTCTGTGCCTTTCGAGATAGAGATTAGATCTGTATGCAGTAACATTGCATCAGCAGAAATAAGTGGTACCTGTGATGTCATTCCGGGAGAAGAATTACATGAAGGGCCACATGTGATCAGGGGTTCTTCTCTGACATCTTGTATTTCTTCATGCACATGCCTAATTACAGCTGGTCTGCATGAAACCTACTGAAAATTGACCCTGGTTCTGTCCCCTGTGCATGCCTGTTTCCACTCAAAGACGAAAGAAGCTATCTGGAGCTAGAAGACTCTTACCAACTTCAGACTAGAGTGCATGTTGGCAGGAAAGAAATAGCTTAGAGAAAGACGTCTGATACAACAGCATCATCAGAGTATGTAACACTTAAGCTGTGAAGGAAGCTGCAGGTAGACAATATCTCAGGTGCTGAGGAGGGGAATATGTCACAGACCCGGGCACACAGATTGTCCCTGACAACCAGAAAGTTCAGCAGCTCTGGAGCACACACCTTCAGTCCCTGACAGAAATGCTTCCCACTTCCTAATCCAGGTTGGTACACAACATCTGAATCATTCACAAAAAAGGCCCCAGATCTGTCCAATAGGATGTGGATGGGAAAGAATCAGTTGTGAGCAGAGAGGAGATGAGGCATGGAGATACTGACCCCATAGAGAACGTTGACCAGGCTTCTAAGAAAGAGTCAAGCTGAAGTGAGCAACTTCAGAAGATGAAACTTGATGTTGTTCCCAGGAGTTGCTTTTTGATATTATGATGCTTTTAAAGAGTCATTTGTTTATGGATCTGATAAGATCCTGATCTCTAATATTTTAACTTTGAGCCCTCTTGGTCCCACAGCTCTTCTAGTTTGTGCTTAAGTAAAGTTTACTATTATTATTATAATTACTATTATTATTTTGCAGTAAATTAAGCTGAAAAAGTTTAGGAATTAAGTCTGAAACAAATGTTAATATTTGTCAAATTTTTAAAAAGTATGAATGTGTGTGTGTGTGTAGGGTCTTATTCTGTCTACCTGCCTCTTTCTCTCTCTCTTACATACAAACACACAAATTTTATTAGCAATTAAAAGAAAATCACTTGGACAGGAAAGCTGTACATCTTGGCAGCTGTGTAGAGAAGGACTATGGAGAAGAGAGTAAAATAGCCATGTCATGTGGGTTAGGCCAGCCTGTGGTAAGTCAGTCACAGGGTCCCATGTGGGTTAGGCCAGCCTCTGGTAAATCACAGGGGGCCATGTGGGTTAGGCTAGCTTGTGGTAAGTCACAGGGGGCCATGTGGGTAACGCCAGCCTGTGGTCAGTCATAGGGGGGCAAACAGCAATATGGAAGGTGGGGGGAGCTTTTGAGAAAAATTAAAGCACAAAGTCTTAGGAGACATGTGTTTGGAACAGACATAGGAAACCGGAAAAGAGAAATCACACTTGCTCAGTAATTTAGGGAAGTAGACATACAAAGAAAGTTGTAAGCCTTCAGACTTGTGGGATCCTGAGCTAAGAGGTGAGAGTTCTGGAAACAACACTTGCAGTATCTCATTAAGGGCTTAATCATTCCACCCATCTCTTCAGTGAGGCTTAAGGTGAACCTGAATTCCTAAGCGGAGGTATCTTTCCTGGGGGTGGTACCCTTGCTAGGTGATTGGCTATCCCGTGTGGAATGTTAGGTCTCTCCCCAAGACCAGAGTTTTACCTTCCTGGTCCTTGCTGCTGCTGTATCATTCCCTGGACCTGGAGGAGTGAGGGATTCTAACAAATCTGCTGGCTAGCTGGCAGGTGAACTTTATCCAAGTAGTTGATAGCCATACATTTGCTAAATGTAAATTTTTGCTTTCCCCTTCATGAGTCCTGGGTCTTCTTTAGAAAACAAGATTCCAACAGGTTATAACCCAGACATAGCATAAATATGAAGCTGCTTAGAAGGATGTCTTAAAATTAGTGGAGGAAGTTTGAATAGCAGTGATAATCTCAGTCATTTTAACTATCACCTATGGGCCCGATAGGTGCTGCCCAATTCATCAGTATTTATCATATTCCTTAGATTCCTCTGACTTGCACCTAACCTCCCCACTGCCACATCCATTACTGAACTTAGATAGCCATGTTAGAGTAACTGTTAACTTCTATTTATAGGCAATGAGCAGTGACCATGACCATGTGTGTATCTTGTGGGCAGTCTCCCTGCCCAGCCTGTGGTGTTCCGATGTTTGCTTAGATATTGGTCTGGACATTTTTGTGAAGTATTTGTGGATCTGAAAACATCTCAGGTCAGTAAAAGGCATGCGACTCTCTGCTGTGTGTGAACCTCAGATAATAGAAAACTTTCGGAATGAGACTGAGAGAAAGAACAGCTTGCAAAAGGAATAGAGATTCTGTAAACCTGGTTTACCCTATTGGTTTTAACTTGCCCATCACCACAGTTGGGTGAATCAGTCTCTTAAAATGAGGTTGGTTGTGGGAAGGGAGAGAGGGAGAACAAGGAATATATATATATATCCCTCTGTCTGCTCTCTCTGAAGAACCCTAATTTGCATTTTAACTTCTCTTTGTTAGTGCAGCTGGAGTTACCTCACCTCATCTGCATGGATATGGTCACAGATACAACACTGTCACAGACTCTCCAGTAGTTAAGTGTGGCCATCACAGCTTAACTTCTGACCCAGAACTATCTTTCTGAGTTTTAAATGTTCCCCCAAATCCCTCCATTAACTAACTCAAGATTCACTCTGAGATAAAAAAAAAAAATTAAAAGACGTTTGAACATGTAACATGTAATTCTCTTATAACATGTCATATGAACCAGAAAAAAAGCTCAACATACCATGTGCTGCAGTACAGATCATGGTATTATAAGAGCTGATATCAGAACCCATGGTGTCTGGACATCAGAGAGAAGCTATGGCCACTCCCCAGCCCAGTAGACAGCTGAGTCTGAAGGCACTGGGTGTGTGTGGATGAAAGACAGAAGTGCTGCCATGCTTTCCAGTCATGTGCTGAAGGAGCCACAGTAATGGCCTTGGCAGGGGCCTCCATAGAGAAAAGGCCGTGGGATTAACCACAGTGATGAACTAGAAGAAGAAGGAGACAAATTTTGGTCTGGTCCTTCTGAGAAAGGCTAACCCTGGGAATGCCTGAGTGATTCTTCTAGTTCCTTTCCTACTGTGTGGCTTTGGAATGTGTCTTTCCAGATTCTCCACACTCCTGCATTGAAAGCACCAGGCAAATCCTAATGAGGACACGAAACAAAAAAAATCACTAATGAAAAATGCTGAGAATGTTCTTTTCATTAGATGCTCATTCTCAGCTCTTCCCTTGCTCTTGGTGTCCACTGTGCTCTTGGTAGCTTAGCCAGTGTCAGTTATGTAAGGCACAGTAAAGACGGGAGAGGCATTTTAGAGCCTTGCGCATGTCTAAGCAAAGGTGATGTTGTGTGATAGAGGCTCTGTTTGAATCCACACAGTCTCAAGGGGAAAATTCTTCCCTCATCAGAACAACTGAGCCTAACGGACGCTCACAGCCCTCTTCACAGAGACACCAGCTGGCCTACTTCGACATTTGTATTCCATGGCTGTCTCCCTGTGTTGTGTCACACAAACACA